>NW_011494826.1:9159011-9241672 GCF_000754665.1 Bison bison bison | reverse complement strand
AATCTGAAGGAGAGAGGGATTTCTTTGAAGAACTGTGATTAGGGAAGACTTTCTGGAGGAGGTGAGACATAAGCTGGCTTTCAAAGATGGGAAAATTGGTGGAAGAAGAGGGCACTTCCAAATGGTGAAGAAAGTAGGAGATGAAAAAATGAAGAGAATCAAAGCAATGAGGATGGGAATATACAGTATATGGGTACCTGTGGTGTTGGCAATAGCAGGCATGTATGTGAGCTCTGTGGCTCAGTCGTGTCCAACTCTTTGCAACCCTATGGACTGTAGCCCTCCAGGCTCCTCTCTCCATGGGATTTTTCAGGCAAGAATACTGGAGTGGGCTGCCAATTGCTTTTCTGGGGATCTTCGCAACCCAGGAATCAACCTGCATCTCCTGCATTGGCAGGGGATTCTTTAACCACAAAGCTACCTGGGAAGTCTCATAGCAGACATGGTAACAGGTATAACAGCCCATGCTTCTTAAACTGGGGCTCTTATTTCCCTGGTGGAATCCTTGACCCCACAGTGTAAATGGGAAAGTGTTTTCTCCAGTGCCAATCTCACTTGTTCAGAGGCAAATCCAGCTGAGATGGACCACAGAGCAGGTTATTTCCAGCCCTTGAAAGTCATGGTCAAATGATGCTTTTGCTTTTGCCTTGTCATTATTTCTTTTTGTATTACCTAATAATTTTGCCAAAAGGTGGTCAGGGAAAATAACAAAAGGAATTTGAACAAATTCATCATTTTTTCCTTCTTGTTGATAGCTCTTGTATAAAGATTAAGAGATATTTTATGAATGATAAAATGATGTTTGGGGATCATTTATTAATTGCAATCTCTTGTGTGCTCTCTGGTCTCTGTTGTTAGCAAAGATAATAGAGTTGAATATCAGTAAAATGCACTGTAATGACTACTAATAGGAGGATGTACATATTTTTCAGATCAAGGACACTTTTGATTTTCGGGAAGAAACAACTCGTTCATTTGGCAGAAAGTACTGAATGAGTCGAGCCAACTCAAATACTTTTCTAGGTCCTGAAAAATAGGCCTCCATCTTTAATGATGACCTGGCTGAAAAGAGAATCTTGAGCCTCAGCGGGGCGGGCTGGATTTCTTCTGTAGTCATAGAACAAACCTCTGAAGACGTTTCTAAACTGTCTTGTCAGCAGAATGCTTTTAAGGGTTGGACTAAAATCTGGAGCAAGTGGCTGAGAAATGCTACATTAGTATGCAACAGATAGGGATAGGCTTTGGTTCCAGAATTTCAAATGACTTGGGAACTCATTAATGGATATATGTGGTTTCTTTTGAGGTATTCAAGGAACACCCTGCCTTTCAGAAGTTTTTGGAGGGAAGGGGCGATAGCAAAGTAATGCATGTTTTCGTCTGGAGCATTCGGAGTGTTGCAAAAGGCAGGCGTTTATGTTTTGGACGCAGATTCCAGGTGAGATCTAAGATGAAGCGCTCACCTAGGGGACTGTGGTGTGTAAAGCAGACCTGTGGACCTAGTCTACCCCATCCTAACCTGCATGCTCTCTTCCCACAGACCAAATGAGACTGGTTCCCAAAACTTCTGGCTCTTTTCCCCTTGTCCTCTGGGAATCTGAGCCTCCATGTTGTCATAGATGATTCTGAAAGCTCTTAAAGGAGTGTATCAATTCAGTTCAATTCAGTCGCTCAGTTGTGTCCGACTCTTTGTGACCCCATGGACTGCAGCACACCAGGCTTCCGCAGCCATCACCAACTCCCGGAGCTTGCTCAAACTTATGTCCATTGAGTCAGTGATGCCATCCAACCATCTCATCCTCTGTCATCCCCTGCTCCTCCTGCCTTCAATCTTTCCCAGCATCAGGGTCTTTTCCAATGCATCAGTTCTTTGCATCAGGTGGCCAAAGTATTGGAGCTTCAGTTTCGCATCAGTCCTTCCAATGAATATTCGGGACTGATTTCCTTTAGGATTGACTCTTTTGATCTCCTTGTATCACTGGTATATAATTTCTCTGTTGCTGCTCTGACAAATAGTTACTGTTATTCAGTCACCCAGATGGGCCACAGGGCAATGCTCGCTGCAAAGGCTCTATTGGAGAGGCAGTTTCCTTGCCTTTTTTTTTTAACTCCTGAAGGCTACTTGCATTCCTTGGCTTGGGCTGGGTGTGTGTGTGTGGTGGGGGGGTGTGTTCTCCATCTTTAAAGCCAGCAATGTAACACCTTTAGATCTCTCTCTCTGCCCTCTGTTTCTATTGTCACATCTTCTCTGATTCTGACTGTCCTGCCTTCCTCTTATAAGTACTTTTGTGATTACATTGGGCTCACCAAAATATTCCAGGAGAATCTTTCCATCTCAAGATCCTTTACATAATCACATCTGTAAAGTCCCTTTTGCTATGTAAGGTAATGTATTCACAGGCTCTGGAGACTAGGACTTGGGCATCTTTGGAGGGCTTGTTCTTCAACCTATGATAATCAAGTACTCTGGGGACTAATTCTTTAGTCACCGCATGAGGTCTGCTGTTTTCTTCTTCCTACACTGGATCTCTGGCATGCAGCTTCATTCAGTGCCGATGCCTCCTTCCTACCAATGGCAAAGGCAGTGGTGCCACAGGTATCCCTCTCCCCGCAGAGACATGGTGTTCCTGTGGGGACTGTCAGCCCTCAGACTGAAGGTGGTGGTGTCAGCCTTGACACTGCCCAAGGCCACTGTTGCCCTTCTTTTCCTCTTTTTTTAAAAAATTTATTTTGTTGAAGTATAGTTGATTTAAAATGTTGTATTAACTTCTGCTCTATAGAAAAGTGATTCAGTTATATGTATATATTCACATTCTTTTTCATATTCTTTTCCATTATGGCTTATCACAGGATACTGGGCATAGTTCCCTGTACTACAGAATAGGACGTTGTTTTTGTCCATCCTGTATATACTAGTTGGCATCTGCTAATCCCAAACTCAATCCCTCCCTCCCCCCGTCCCCTCCCTACTGGCAACCACAAGACTGTTCTCCGTGTCTGAGAGTCTGTTTCTGTTTCATAGATAAATTCATTTGTGTTATATTTTAGATTTCACATATAAGTGATATCATATGATATTTGTCTTTCTGTGCCTGACTTCACTTAGTATGATAGCCTCTCAATCCAACCATGTTGCAACAAATGGCATTACTTCATTTTTTATGGCTGCATAATATTCCACTGGTGTTGGAGAAGACTCTTGAGAGTCCCTTGGACTGCAAGGAGATCCAACCAGTCCATTCTGAAGGAGATCAGCCCTGGGATTTCTTTGGAAGGAATGATGCTAAAGCTGAAACTCCAGTACTTTGGCCACCTCATGCAAAGAGTTGACTCATTGGAAAAGACTCTGATGCTGGGAGGGATTGGGGGCAAGAGGAGAAGGGGAAGACAGAGGATGAGATGGCTGGATGGCATCACTGACTCGATGGACGTGAGTGTGAGTGAACTCCGGGAGTTGGTGATGGACAGGGAGGCCTGGCGTGCTGCAATTCATGGGGTCGCAAAGAGTCGGACATGACTGAACAACTGATCTGATCTGATCTGATCTGGTATATACCCAGAAGTCAACTGCTGGATCATATGGCGACTCTGTTTTTAGTTTTCTGAGGAACCTCCATACTGCTCTCCATAGTGACTGCACCAATTTACATTCCCACTAGTAGTGTAGGAGAGTTCCCTTTCTCACACCCTCTCAAGTATTTGTTATCTGCAGACTTTTTAATGATACTCTGCTGCCCTTTTGGTTGCGACCATCATTTACACAACCACCACTGCAAAGGAGACTAACACTGTTGCCATGATTCAGCGTTTTCTCCACTCTCTTGGGAATCAGATGCACGTTCAGGAGTGGGGCTGCAAGGCGGGCTGAGTGACAGATACTATTCTCTGTGTGTTGAAGCAGTTTCTTTCTTTCCTCTTGAAATCAGTCTGTCCCAGCAGGCTCCTGTGTCCCTCCTCACGCTACCAGTTCTCCTTCCAGGCCCAGATATTTTGGAATCGGAGTATAAACACAGCTGGGACTCAGGCTGCTCCATAACACATGCTTCCCAAGTATTAACATTCCACGCTTGAGGAACTCTGGCTCCTCCAAGAAACTCAGAGAGAGAATCAGTAGAGTTCTTAATTTTTTCACACTTTCTACCTAGTCTAGGCTTAAGCATCTGGATCCCATTGGAGGCCATTTGTCCTAATTTAGCACTTCCTATTAATTTTGTTGGGGATTACTATTGAAATACATAATTGAGCAACTTCAGAATTTACAAGCCATGTCAAGTGCCATGCCAAATAGAGTTTGACTGGATTTATTACTGTTGAAAAGGAAATCTTTGATTTCACTCCTCCTAGCTACTATTGATTCATTTCATACTGGAGTCTGAAATTGGAGCCATAGAAAACATTCCCCCCTGCTCCTTTGATCTGGTTGGAATAAATGTTTTCAGTTCATGAAATAAATAGAAAAAGACTTTTCATGAATTTCTACGAATTTTTAATAAGTGTTACTCATGATGGGCTGTGTTGATATTTTACACACTGTCCTCTCAGGAGATTGAGGCATCTGAGATCCTACACCAACTTCAGTTTGTCCAACAGGAATCCAATATTCATAATGTTCAGGGTAATGGATAAATCTCTGGGTATGTAGATTGACCTCGTGGAGGAGGCAGGGGTAGGCTAGAAGTTTTTGAAGTAGGGAATTTCCCTGTACATCTTCCAGATTCATCATCTTGATGGAGAGGCTACAGGTTTCTGATGACTGGGGAGTATGCACAAGTCTTTAAGGATTAATGAAGGGGAGGGAAAGGAGGGGTGGGTCTGGGAAAGAGTGAGTTTCACAGAGGCCATGAGAGGTGCATGAATAGTGTCTGACTTACTGGGCTGTGGTTCTTCCTTTGGCCATTTCATTGATAGCCACAATTTAAAAATTTTTATTTTTTTGATGCTGTTTCCCCGGGACATTGCCTCCTTCAAAATGAGATTGTCACTTGAGGTTCAGCTTATTCTTGTTTGGATATAATTCCTGATATCCTGCAAATGTATATTTATACCCAGATATACTTATTCACATTAATTTTGTGGACAGAGCTGTCGCCACGTCCCGAGAATAGACAGAAAGAACGCTTCTGCCATCTTCTGGACATTCTGGGGAACTCAAAGGATTTTTTCCACAGGAAGAGAGTTTGATGAATTTCGTTTCAAATTTACTTCAACAGATGAAAATTTAGCCAAGTATTAAACAGATTAATTTTTGCCTTTGTGAAGGCTTGCACGCCTTTGATCATTTCGTTGTTTTAATGAACTCAACGTGGTTGTTTCCGATTTGGCCTTGGAGTCTTGGCCGGTCGCCACGGTCTGCGTGGTGGAGTCTCACCGCCTCCAGCTTGGGTTCCTCACTTTTGGCAGGGTTTGCCTTCCCACTGATGGAAGGTTTACAAAGAGAAAAAAACCATTATGTCTGAAATTCTGCCAGGACACATCAGCGTATTTCCAGGCTGCCATCTATCCTGTAACTCTCTTTAGATTTAATATTAAAAAAAAATTACAATGCACCTGTTTCTAAGGAGAACTACCTGTCATGTAATAGCACGCTTTTATTAAGTCAGCAAATTAAAAATTTTATTTATTAGGGTTTACAACTTGGGTTTCTTCCCTCAGGCGTTCTGATCTCTGGGTTAAGTACAACTTGCTTCCGAGGTCACCCTCCCACCCGCCATAATTAGCCCAGAGAGTTACCAGGGGCTTTTGACACCAGCTTTCCCCAGGGAGCTGAGTGCAGCAGCACCATCTGTGGTCATCACCCTAAGTGACTCAGCAGCTCTGCTATCTTTAGAGTCTGGTCTCATCCCACACAAAGGTCTTTTCAGACCCCAGTTTGACATTATGATATTGTACCCCGGCCTTGCAGGGTCAGAGAGTATAATGCGGTGATTCAGTATCTGTCTTACAGCAGAAAAAGGGCATTCAGTGTTCTGCTAAAGGGCAGGTTGATGACAAGGAGCGTGCAAGGCAGCATTCAGTGGATTCTGCCTCTTTGCTTGGGTAGGAGAAAGGCATCTTACCCAAAAAAAGAATTGGCTCCAAAAGCACACAGATTCTTTTCTGTTGATTTTTAGGTTTTTGGTATTAGGATCAGATCTAAGCTGGTTGGGTATGGCGATAGAAGAGATTTTTCTCTGTGAGATTCTTCCCTTGTTCTGTGGCTAGTCAACTGAAGAAGGATTTGTGGAAGCCAACTGCAGTTGTTGAGAGGGTCTGCTTAAGTTGCTGAATATTCAAGTTTTGGTGCTGTGCTTGGAAGCTAAAACTGGTGACAGGTTTTTGAAATCTCATCCTCTAATCTTGTTTACTTTGACTAGTTTCTATACCAGGTCCAGTTTCCCCAAGTGTTTTATGCCTATCCATAAGTGAGAATAACAGAGTACTCAGGAAAAGTGGGATATTGGGTTTGCTCCATGGAATGTTTCATATCTAAAGTAGCCTTTTATTTCAGAGCAATTTTAAACCTGGATCCTCACTTAGAGCACCAACTTATAGGTAGGACAGTGAAAAATAGAAAATGTTCTTGCGGACATGATTTATCAAAACATACTAACTATTTACCTTTTAGGGAAAAAAAACTATAGCCATAATTAGTCCCCTGCTAATTAGCATACCATTTCTCAGCATTATTGACAAGCAACAACACCAATAATAATATAGCTCACCCTGTTTCTCAGAACTTGTATTAAGTAAACTTCTTCTAAGTTGCCTGTCCCACTTGGATGACAGTGTCTATATTATTTGAGCTTTACTAATTTCACAGTAGTCATTATCTGCTTGGGGCAGATTGAAAGAAAATTTACCATTTATGAAGATCTTGTTTGCTAAGAAATTTAATAGTCCCAAGAGCGACGGGATCATCTTGTAGAGAAGAGCTCTGCTGGATGTCAGGACATTTGAGGCCTGGTTTCATTCTGCTACTTACCAACTGTGTGGTCCTGGCTAAGGGATCTCTTTAATCTAAATTCCCTCATCTGGAAAGTGATTGGCATGATGATTTCTATTGCCTCTTCCAGTTGTAGAATTATGTAATCTGTCTTCAGAAGAAGAGTCATTTTTGAGGCACCCTCAGAATATAGATAACATTCTAACAAATTAATCTTTTTATTTAGTTTTGGCTGTGCTGGGTCTTCGTTGCTCCGCGTGGGTTTTCCTCGGTTGTGCTTCTCATCGCGGTGGCTTCTCTCATTGCGCAGCACAGGCTTTAGGATGTGCGGGCTTCAGTAGCTACAGCACTCGGGCTCAGTAATTGGGGTTCACAGGCTCTAGAGCATGGGCTCAGTAGTTGTGACACATGGACTTAGCTGCTCTGCAGCATGTGGTATCTTCCTAAACTAGGAATCCAACCTATAACAAATTAACCTTGTGTCTACACTTAAGGAGGCTTTAAAATATGGGAGCAGTTAAAATGTATCCTCTATCCATTTATGTATCTATCTTTCATCTTCTATCTGCCTACACATATACATTATGTTAGGTTATCAAGGAAGCAGATTAAGTTGTTCTTAAGCATGGTACCAAAAATGCTGAGAAAGAATCCAATATTTGATCAATGAAAAGCCTGTTCAAATTATCCTAAGAAAAATAATAATTAGATTTTATTATACTTAAATACTCTTATATTGGTCTTATAACTTTTTAGGTTTTTAGAGCTTCTTTAGGTCTTAAAGATTTTATCTATATCTTGAGTTCTGTCTCTAGCTCTAGATTTCCCTTTATACACATACATGTGCATGCGCACACACATTTGACACATCTGCCAGGCATCTACTGAGCATTTTACATACAATGAATACTCAGATTAACTTTAGGATATAATATAATGGATTTGGAGATTGTGGTTGTCCCCTCAGCATTCTGTCTGTTCATCTCCGTTATGTTTTGCTGTCTTAGAGCCATCTCTTTTGCCAAAGAGGTGGCAAATGGATAAAGTTGGTCATATTAATGGGAAGCCTAGCACTTCCCTGGTGGTCTAATGGTTGAGACTCTGCACTTCCAAGGCAGGGAGCACAGGTTCCATCCCTGGTCAGGAAACTAAGATCTCACATGCTGCATGGTTTGCAACTAAAAAAATAAAACAACAAAAATAATAAAGAAGGAAAGCCCAGGATTTTTGTTAGATGACTTGAGAAGAGATTCCTCTGTTTATTGAATGTAAATGCGAGAACATGAAATTCCAGAGGCATCTGGCAGCCATCTTGTTACCAGAGTACCTCCAGCCTTGAAATGATGTGGACGCTCCAAAGAACAGAGCAGACAACGCAAAGAAGCTCATGAAATTGTTGAGCACTGAAGCCCTCTCTACCACTGGACTTTTCAGTAATATAAAACATTAAATTATCTTATTTAGTTGGATTTTATGACTCATCACCAAAGGCTTCCTGACACAAGTAAACATTCTCCCCATTTTACTGATGAAGAAACTGAAGCTCAGAAAAGTTGAAGGTGGCTAGAGACTAGGATTCAAACCTAGGTTGTCTGACCCCAAAGCCTAAGCACTGAACTGCTACATTATTTTTTCTCTTTGAGAAAACTTCTGCATAATTCAGATGTCAGCCATTTAACATTGGTTTACTCTCTACTTGGGGACTAAATCTAGAATATTAAAAGTGAAGTGTTTCATAAAGAATGAGACTTGGCTTGCACGGTATAGAGGCTACTGTTTCTGCATGCCCAATCCCTCTCTTCTTTCCTGCTAACAGCCCTCCCTCACTCTCCTGCAACACCTACCCTCACCACGTAGCTCAGCTGCCAGTTGAGATTCTTGCCCCCAGTCTCCTCTGGGACCTGTGTCTCCTGCAGGCAGAGTGGGTGGTGGGTCATCTATGGGAAGTACCACAGAGAGAAGCCCAGAAGCACCTGCAGAACTCCAGGTGTCTGTTCTTCCTGAGGCTTGATTGTCCCTCTGTCTTCACAATTCTCTGAGCTCTTGTCGTATCCTCCCCACAAATCTCTTTTGGCTTTAAATTAACCAGACTTGGTTCCTGCTGGTGGTAAGGAAATGTCCCAGGCTAGACTTCTGGCAATATTCAAGGCTCCACTCCCAAGGCCACCTATATATTATATTTCAGTAATTGATGGACTGATAGGGTATGTGGTTATTTCCATGCACCAGTAAGCCCCAAGAAGATGTCACAGATAGTCAGTTCTGCCTGCCTATCTCATAAGTTTCCAGTTTAGCAATACTCAATGCGTTCTTTCAGGAGGGATTGTGAAAACTTCTGATTTGTTGAAAAGATACCAAATTACCAGTGAATTATGTACTTTACAATTAATAATTAATTTAGTGCAGGTATTAGAACTAACTAGTGTTAGATGTATTCCCCAGGGGCCCAGTGGTAAAGAATCCACCTGCAATGCAAGAGACACAGATGTGAGTTCAATCCTTGGGCTAGGAAGACCCTCTGGAGGAGGGAATGGAAACTCCAGTATTCTTTCCTGGAGAATCCCATGGACAGAGGAACCTGGTGGGCTGCAGTCCATAGGATCTCTGAGTTGGACATGACTGAAGTGACTGAGCATGCAAGCACAGATTCCTATTTAATTACCCATCCCCAACTCCACTCAGTTCAGGACTGGTAAATTTTTCTTACCAGTGTCTGTGTTAAGTCGATTCAGTTGTGTCTGACTCTTTGTGACGCTATGGACTGTAGCTCGCCAGGATTTTCTCTGTATAGGATTCTCCAGGGAAGAATACCAGAGTGGGTTGTCATTTCCTTTTCCAGGGGATCTTCCCGACCCAGGGATCAAATTCGTGTCTCTTAAATCTCCTGCATTGGTGGGTGGTTTCTTTATCATTAGACCCACCTTAGAAGCCTCTTTTACTGCTAGTTAGACAAAGAACTCTAATCCACATCCTAATCTTATGTTTTTCCTTCCATTATTCTCTCCTTGAGTTTCTGTTAGGAAAATTATAATGGAGGAAGTCTTGTTCAGGCTTCAGAAGCAGGAGAGCAGACCTCTGATCTGCTTCTGACCATCCTAGACACTGGCCAGATTTAATGTCTGCCTGTAAGTATAGCAAGTCAGGCAGCACTTGGGTAAGAAAGATAAGAAAAAGAGTGGGTCTTGGAATTCTTGAGCTCCTAGAGGTCTGGCCAGTCCCTTGGGGTCTTATGAAATCCCATGACTCACAAGGTGAAACAGACAGCACTGTGAAAAACTTTCAGTAAAACCAGAGCTACATTTTTGTGTGCAAATTGATGGTGATATCAGTTTTTGGCTGGGGATTATAAGAAGGAACCCCCACAAAGTCCAAGCTGAAGTCTCACCCATGGGGTGGACACATTGCTTGAGACCCTTTCCCATTTGGGATTCCAGATTGCTGTCATTCGGGACTTTCCAGTGCTGTTCAAGTCGGTCAGTTTGGTGGGGTACACACTGTTACTTCTGTTATTTCTATTACCTTTCTTTTAATGACTGTATATTGAAATTAAGTCAAACAACCTATAAAAAATTGAAATAGTTTATGTGTGTAAGGCATGGTTTCTTTTGTTAACAAATCCTTTGAAACTAAAATGGAAGTAAAACTTTCATCAAAGCAGTTTCATGGTCAAAGGTGTCAACGATTCCTCTGCTTTCTGTCCTCAGAATACTTAGAGGGACTGTTTTTCCTGCCCCTGGAGTTTTGGGATGGCATCACCGACTCAACGGACATGAGACTGAATAAACTCTGAGAGTTGGTGATGGATAGGGAAGCCTGGCATTCTGAAGTCCATGAGGCTACAAAGAGTTGGACATGACTGAGTGACTGAACTGAACTGAACCAGAGTTTTGGGACCAAAAGAACAATTTCTGGGGAAGTTTAGCCATGTGTACTGAACCCTTGGAAAAGAGCAGGATTTTTTCTCTGAAATACTTTCCTCCTTGCTCCCTCTCCCCCACCATCTTTTACAACTGTATATTTCCCTCTTACCTCAAATCTAGGACTAGTGTCAACTTGCCCTAGTCTTTCTCAGCTGTCCAGAGTATGATTTACTGTTGCTCAATTCTTGAGTAGGTCCTGAAAAATTCAGGAAGTTTATTAAGAGCCTCAGCTATTTCAGGGGAGGAGGGTCAGGATTCCGGAGGGAAGGGCGCTGCCACTAGGCTAGATGTCTGGGCGAGCGGGGTTGAGCTCTGACAGCCCATTTAGCTCTTCCTGCTCTCATAGATTTTTTTTTTTCAGGGAGCTTGGTGTCCTGTACTGCCCTCTAGCTTCAGTAAGGAGCCATCCTAGTTCCCCAGAGATTTTAGCCAATTTAAAGCTCAGAGTGAAGGGACTGGAATCTCTGTATTTTTTTCTCTTTCAAAAGACCCCTCTATTTCTTCATAAATTCTTGGGTAAACTTCAGCCTAGGTGGCACAGGCCTTTTAAACTTCCCCCAGCAGCATCCATGCTCCAAGCTGGATCAAAAGTTCTGTTATGCCGACATATTACAGCATTAAGTGAAAAAACCATTCTCTACTACAACATTTGATGATATAGTTTCCTATAACACACATGTCCAGTCTAACATAAAAGATCCAGATCCTCTTTTCATATGTGTGTTCAGTCACCAAGTTGTGTCCACCTCTGTGTGACCCCATCGACTGCGCATGCTAGGCCTCTGTCCCTCACCATCCCTGGAGTTTACCTAAGTTCATGTCAACTTTTTAATATATGGAGATCAATAAGTGATATCTAAAATGGAAACATCAGGAAATATTAGAATCATATTAGTTAGAAATATTGAGGTAGGTAACTATCATAAAAAATATCTAAAAAAGCTGAAAATCTTTGCTTCTGAACAGTTATTGAACAGGTATAATCTTATGGAATTATTTTAATTTTTAAACTTCTTGACTTTTAAGAAAATGAACTTTAAAAAAAACAGCATTTTTTTTTCCTTTGAGGGACTCAAAATTTGTCTCCATGGGTCATATATATGATCTCAAAGTCCTAATTTCTTTTTGATCTCACTCTTTAATGTTAGTAGATTTCCTCAAATATATGATAGCCATGGTTGTTATTTCATATTAAAGCATGTGACACTGACTGTCAAAAAAAAAAAAAGCTGATTGTAAGCTGTGTGTGTGGGACAGAGGCTTTTAGAGAGCTAGCCTGAACTATTGAATAACTGGAATGGGCTTCTTTGTTAGAGTCCCCAGATGATAATATCTTTAGGGGTTTCCTCCCTGGACTGATCTTTTTCCAATGTGACCTTGGCTGCCTCTCAAGAGGTGAGACACTGTTTTCACTCCCCTGAATCTGTTAGACCTTGACACTGTTTTGACCAATAGAATAAGTGGAAGTGACACTGGGCCAGTTCTGGGCTTGATCTTCAGCCTTGAAACTCTTCTTCCTATGTCTGGAAGCCATTCTCCATGTAAGAAGTACAACTCTCCAGTGGCCACTCTGCCTTGAGAAGCCCAAGCTCAGAATATGGAGAATGAGAGTCTTTAGGAAGAAAGATACACACACACACACACACACACACACACACACACACACACGAGAGCAAGACTGAGAGAGAGGCCAAGGATCACTTAGGTGCCAGAACATAAGTGATGGAGCTGTCTTGACAGTGGCTCCTCCCAATTTAGCTACCTCAGCTGATACTGTAAGGTTCAGACATAGCACAATCAGTCGAGTCTTTCCTTAATTCCTGACGCATAAAACTGTAAGCAAAACAAAATGGTTGTTTTAAACCATTAAATGTGGGCTGTGCTGTAACCTATAATCAGAAAGGAACTCAAAACCTGGAGCTTCTCCCTAAGGTGCAAAGGGCTTGAGCCTCACATCAGGCAGCACAGTTTTTAAGATCTGTACCTGAGAGATGAGCCCATCAAACATCTAGCTTTGAAAACGAATGGGTTTGCATTCTAAGATCAGTGAGGCTCTAATGAACTGAGAAATGGTTTTTATTATAACAAACAACCAAAAGTATAAAATTGGTCTTTTTTTTTTTTTACATTCCAAAAGGCATAACTGAAACTTCCATTGAATTTATGTCAGAAAATACTCGAGGTTGGCTGGTTGAATTACCTCACAATAAAAAAACAAATCCTCCAAACCGAAAACAGTTGCAGTCCTCATTGTTATTAATTTTTTCCCCTGATTTGACTCTCAATGCTTCTTCAGCATGAAAGCTCTCTGGCTCTAAATTGGACCAGAGAAATTCTAAAATCAAATATTGAAGGTGTCATTTCTTGGGGGAGGAACAAAAGCAATAGATTGCAAAATCAAGTCTAGAAACAGAATTTCAGGGAAACAATGAGTAGGAGAGTTGTGGCATCTGAGAGTTGGGGAAAGGAGTATAAAAAGTAACAGGGCATTTTTGGAGAAACCTTGTTGGGTGAACTCCGAGGACAACAGAAGTACATTCAATGACTTGAGGTAAGTTGATTAGGAAAGACTTGGGTGTGAGGTCAGGTCCCTGGAGCTGTGCAACCAAGAAATGTGAAAGCCCAGTTAAAGGGGAGTTTGGTGACTGGGAGATTCAGTGATCATTAAATGAAAAGGCAGGATTAACTTAAAAGTATAAAGGAAGTTTATAAATTCTAGATAATTCTCAAACTCATGGGGAATTCCAAGTTTTGTGATGAGTAAGAACTTCTCTGGCAGCAAGCAACTCAAAGAGGAAAAAAATAATCAAATATCTATAGCCAAGCATAAGGGAAGCAATATGGGGTTAGTACTTGAGGACATAGGCTTTCTCATCAGATATTCTGGGATTTTGGTCTTTGTTTCTCCCTGACTGGTCATGCGACTTTGGGCAAGTTATTTTTTCCGAGCCTCAGCTTTCTTATTTCAAAAGTGGGATACTGAAATGTAAATCATAGGGCTATTCTGAAAATTCAATGAGAAATTATTTGTTAAGCACTTAGCAGGTGCCTGGTACATAGTAAGGCTTCCCTGGTGTCTTAGACAGTAAAGAATCTGCCTTCAATGTGGGAGACCTGGGTTTGATCCCTGGGTTGGGGAGATTCCCTGTAGTAGGAAATGACAACCTACTCCAGTACTCTTGCCTGAAGAATCCCCATGGACAGTGGAGCCTGGTGGGCTACAGTCCATGGGATCCCAAACAGTCTGACATGATTGAATGACTAAGCATAGCATAGCATAGATACATAGTAAACAGTAGCTGCTGCCATCACCAACACTATTATCTTCATTGAGGCAGATCTGGGTTGCTGTCCACAAATTTGTCACGTTCCTTTCCCATAGGGAACTTTTTCTGGAAAGTGGCTGCCCAAATAGGGACTACATTTCCCAACCACACTTGCATTCAAGTGAGACCATGTGACCAAGTTCTGGCCAATGGAATGCCGTGTGTAATAATGTACATCACTTCCATGCTGGCCTATGAACCTTTCCTGGGTAATCTGCCTTCACGCTTTCCTCCTCTGCAAGCTGTATGTCAGAGGCCAGAGTGACCTTGGAAACCATGTGTTGATAATGTGGATCCTTTATTAGTCTGGTTCCTGAATGACTGTGTGGAACAAAGATCTTAGGGTTTATCTTCTACAGCAGTTAGTGTTACCTTAACAACACAAATGACATAATTATGGCTCAGGATTGCAGTGGCTTGGTCAAGTCCAAGCTCAAGAATAATCCTTGGAGAAATCATCCAGGAAGAATCTTACACTGGCATTTACCAAGATGGCAAAGAAAGGGGATGTGGCTCAGCTCAGAAGACAAATTATGGCTGCTCTTTATACTTTAGAAATACTGATCACATTTGGTGTTTTGTCCTAAGATTTCTTTACATTGTGTTCTAAACTGCTGACTGGATATTTGTGTGGAGGATCTCTCACTACAGACAACCCTCAGCAGAGGGAAGTGAGGAAGAGGCCATGGCCTTTGCAGGGGAAAACCCAATTTCCTTGGGTGTTGGAGCATTCATTGTTAGTGACTAATGCCAGGAAACTTTGATTCTTGGACTCCTTCTTGACTGGTTTAATTCCAAGACACAGCAAGTCTTTCTACTACCCTATTGAGGGTTCAAGTTATTTAAAAAATTGAACAACTTTTAAAAATGTTAGATGTTCAGATTTCATATCTAGCATCTAGACAGGCAAGATTATCTCAAGAAAAACCCCGTGGCTGGGAAGTCCAAGCCATTCAAAGGCATGTATTGCTTTCCCTCTCTTGTTATTTGTAGCAGCTGTTCTCTCCTCCTCTTTTGAACCCCATTCCTCTCATTTATCATCTCTTCTCAAGGTCATTTTTAATGCAGCCTTCACTTACGGACTCTGAGTGAGACGGTGAGGAAGAAAACCACTTTTAGAAAACAATTGTTGTCAGTTCTTTTGATTTACATGTCCAGGAAGAAGTAAAAAGCATCAGGGGATACTCAGGAACTAATCAGAAGTGCAAGGTATTTGAATACTGTGGTGTATCATGATTGAAAAACAATGACAAAATGGTACTCCTTTGGATTTTTCTCTCTAATAAGTCATCTTGACCCAGTGTGAGAATTATGGCCTGGCAGGTGACTGATTCTGTGTGGAGGGCAGAATTCTAAGATGACCCCTAATGACCATACTCTTGTACAACGACCTCCCCTTGAGTGTGGGAGAGACAAGTGTATAGAATGGGCTAACACCCTTGTGATTCATTGACTCTGAGTTAGTCAAGGACTTCCCTAGTGGCTCATATGGTAAAGAATCAAAAGGGAGATTGTCCTGTGTGGGTCTGAACTAAAAATATGTACCTTTAAAAAAAGATTAAAGCAACAAAGACCTTCCCCTGATGGCTGGAGGAAGCAGGTTGGGAACTACCCATGGAGTCCACATGATCAGGACCCTCCTAGGGAGCAGCCTCCATGAGCTAAGAGTGGTCCCTGACCAATAGCCAGAAAGAGAGTAGGAAATTTCCTGCCAAGATCCTGGATGAAACTGAAAGAGGACCTTGCATTCCAGATGTGGACACAGAGATAGTCACACCTCGAATTCAGCCCTGTGAAATCCTGACCACAGAACACAGTTACACTGTAGTTAGGCTTAGCCAGTTGACACATCAAAAATCATCAGATTTTTGTCTGATAAACTATCATTCTATCTATCAAAATTCATTACTTCATACCTATACTCCAATTCCAATCTTGTGTTTAAGATTTATTTTAGCCTTCTTCCTTTGGATATTTAAAAATTCCTCCCAGAGAGTAAGAAATATGGCTCATATTACCCTCAGTATGCTTATCTGTTCAGTCGATTGAGTTATCTGTTGGCAATAACCAATCTCCACACCTTCCATTCACCTGTACTTGCTCTCTCCTCCTCACTGTCTAGATTCCCAGGCTGCTGGCTAGGCAAGCACTGCACTCCTCATTGACTCTTCCTTGGATGCTGAGGTCTTTGCACACAAAAGGGAAGAGGAAGAAATGAAATATGGAATTGGAAGGGAGGATGGGAAGTGTGAAAGGGAAGGGAGGATATTAGTTTGAAGTATTTTTGCATTTTTTTTGCCATGCCATGTAGCATGTAGGATCTTAGTTTCTCCAACAGGGATTTAACCCATGCCCCTTGTAGCGGAAGCAGAGTCTTAACCACTGAACCACCAGGGAAGTCCCATTTGAATTATTTTAAAGTTCTTTTCCCCTCAACACTTCCTTGTTTTCAATCTCCCTTTATTCAACCAGAGGTGTCCATTGCCTTCGGGAAAAGTCAGATTTTTAAATCAGGAATGCAAAGAGGTGAAAACAAGTCCATATTCAACCTTTGACTCCCTATATGAGAAAATTTGAGTCCACAGTAACACAACAAATCTTTAAACTTTGGCTTTATCCAGAGAGCAGTGTTTTCTAAATTCCAAATGCCCCCTTAAAACATGAAGACCCTAAATTGGTTCACTACATTAAAGTATAAAGGAGAGAGCTGATAGCATGTAAGGGATGCTCCTGCCAAACAGGGAGAGAAAGTGGAAAGTCTTCCATAGGGAAGAAGGAGTTATGAAAGGATGGAGAATAGGGTGAAGTTGCTGCCTGAAGCCTAATCCTGGGGAGGCTTTTTGGAAAAAAGGAGAAACATCAGATGGTCGAGGGAATAGCTTGAAGCAGAGATTACTACCTGTGCCCAATGATAAATTTAAGAGGACACTGCATTTTAGTGTTCCTCCTGCATCCTCACGGCAAGTGCGGTAGAATGGGATGGCAGTAGGGCATACTTAGGGAGAAGGAGGCCTGAGAACAAGCCCTCTGCTCTCTATGGCTTGTAGGTGGCGCAAAGGGACACAGATGTTCTGATGTCCTCTCACTGCACCCTTGTCCCCCCGGCCCCACCATGAGACATGTGGAAAGTAACTGAAAGCGCTTGCTGGCAACCTTACCAGCTGGATGATGGAGCAAAGGGAAAGGGTCTTCGCAGGTGAGGAAAGCAAGCAGCCTTCCCAGGGTGGGGACAGAGCAAGAGTGGCAGCCACCTCAGGGAAGCCTTGGCACCAGGGAGAGCTGAGAAGGGCCCCATGAGGAAGGACCACTCTCCACCATGCTGAGAGCACAGGTCCAAAGCCCAAACAGCCAAGGCTCCCTGCAGGGCAACAAGAGGGCAGAGAGAGCCCAGGTCCAGAGATGCTGGGACTAAGACACGGAGTAGAGCGTGATGGGTATAGTAGAGGATCTTTTATCCAGCCCCATGAGGCGATTTCAGTTTATCCCAGGATATCATCTTGATGTGGATGGGACGGGGTGAGGGAAATCCTCTTAAGGCCTGAAGAATCCATTCTGTTCACACTTAGAAAAGCTATTGAGCCAAAAGAAATTGAGTTGATCACAGAATTTTTTAAATTAAAAATCCCATTTGTCATCTCTTTTTTCCAGCACCCTACTACTCCACCACCAACCCCAAGGAATCAGAGAATGAAATTGCGGGAGTAATTGGAGATTGATAACAGAAAAATAAAAGACAGTATGTTTTAGTTTTAGTGTACACGCATGGACCTTAGCATATTACTAAACAGTCGCATACCTCAGATCCTGCTTTGGGGAGTGAGAGCCATATGGACACTGTTGTTCTGTCCTGGAACCACACACTTAAGTGCACCGGTTGGAATTCCTTTGGCCTGGCTTTCGCTGATTCAGCAAATTACTTAGGAGAGGATGATCCATTGTCAAAGAGATGATTCTTGCAGGGAATGCACGTCTGGCAGACATAGCCCTCAATTTGCAGATTGTTGCGGTATCTGTGGTAACAAGGATTCTGTATCTTTTTCCAATTTAAGAAAATTTCTTGCAGTTCTCTGGAATGATGATATGTGGTTCTTGACATCTGAATGAACTGATATGATTCTTACAGTATGCTGCCTATTCCTGCTGCACTGGTGGGTGTTTTGTATTGAATTGCTTTACAGTTTTCAAGGTGAACTTAACATCTTGGGGTTACTGGTGAATCTGATTTACATTCCAGGGAATTTTTCCTAATATAGATGAACATTTTGGTTACTTCCTGGTTGTTCCTACAATGGTAATTTCCATGTGCAAAATGTGAAGCCATCCCTTCAGGGGTGATACTGCAATCTTCCTTCCATATCTTGTGATAGTTTGTGAAGAATGCTATCCCTACCATGAATATCTAGACCAATCCTATGGATGTTTCCTTATTATTTCAAAAACTACAAAGAAAAAGGAATTAATAAGTGATCGGGCAAGTCCCTGGCACCTTAGCAATGCCTAATAATAAGCAAAAGCTATGACAGAGGTGAATATTGCCCTGAACTTAAGAAAAGTCAATTCTGCTGCCCCATCAAACTGACTGCCTAAGTCTAAACAGAAGAAGTAAAAAATTGAAGTGGAAAATTGTAATGGATTCCTTCCCTCACAGACCTACAATAAAATTACCTCTTAGGAACTAGTCTTTTAATTAACTACTAAAATACTGTAGGTTCAATCTCTTAATAAAGTAGGTACTGTTACTGGAAGATGTCTTAGTAGATGAATCACCTGGAACTTCATTTCCACTTGTGAGAATAAAAAGAGTGGTAAGTAGTTTTATTAACTTCCCGTTGTGTTTGCTCTTGCCAAATTCAGTTTCACTAAATATGAGCTCATTTGTCCTTTTTGATATTTTCCTTAAAGGCTTTAGTTTTAAGAGCTGAAATCATCTTGAAGAAGATAAAGGAAATACTGGATAAAAAGATGAAGGCTTTAAGAAGGAAGGGAAAAAACTCTGTTTCCTTGGAGCAGACTTTGTTATTCAGAGTGTTTATGAAAAAATGATAAACACCATGGCAATAAGACAAATAACGATTTGCACTCTAAAGGCCATTCCATGTAGTCATGTATTAAACTATAAAGGAAAAGAAATTAATACAGTTTTCCCTTGGAAAAGCTTAAGAGGCAGAGGGAGTAAGGTCAGAATCTATTAGATAGCTCAATGGAAAAATACAGAAGGTATGAAAATATTCTGAATTTTGCTGCATACCATGAGATCCACAGCAGGGTAAAACAGAGGAGAGAGAGAAGAAAGTTCTCAGCAACCAGGTCTGAGGAAGGGACAGAACGTGTTCTGTCCACAGTGGTTAGAAGGAGTTAGACTCACTCTACAGGAGGGTTACATGTGAAACTCTGTGATTTCAGGGGGCTATTGCTACCACTGGCTCCTACTCTTCACTCTCTTTCACCTCATGTTTTCACCAGTGAGTAAGAAAAAAAAAAGATAACTATTTCTTGGTGAGCATGTATCATACACCTGACACCATTCTAAATGTTTTACTTTTCTCAAATAAGACATTCTATTAAGATGTGGACATGTGGATAAGTATTTGATGACTGTGAATTCATATAAGGTCTTTTCTCCCTTGATTAGTGCATGCAGAAAATGGGGTGCACAATGAGCTCTAACTTCAGGTCTTGAATTGTTCAGGTCTGAGGTCGTTTATCAACTTTACTTCCAAAGAGACTTGAACTCTAGAGTTTACTATTTCTTGGAGTGGTAAGAGCATTTGACAGAGGGCCAAGAAATGAAACATCTTATATGATTATGACCACTATTAGGAGGGTAAGACAGAGATGGTTAGCTGTCTGCAGTTGTTAGGAGTGGCTGCTCAGCCATGGTCCAGCTACATGTCCTTGACCGCTTTGTATCTGGGTGGGGCCATTTGTCCAATGCAACACGAGTGGACATGACACTTTCAAACTGATGTGGTTAAAAAGCGTGTCTATTTTCCCTATCCTCTCTCTTGGCCAACAAGATCTTGATGCCTGAGGTGACTTGGGAACCCTGTGTGAAGATGGCAGAGGTTCCAAAGCCCAAGTTCTTGATAAAGTCTTACGTAGAGCAGAGACCCTCTTCCCACACCCCTTCGAGTCCATATGTACATCTGCACAATAAACAGGAGCAACTGTTGTATTTTATAAATGATATAAACTCACATAAATAACCACTGCTTTAGCACTGAGACTTCTGGGTTTACGTCTTGCAACAGTTAGGGTTACTCTAACTAATAAGGAAGACTGTTGTGAATTATTAAATTATAAAAGTTTATGTTAGTTTTCTTAACAACAGAAAATTTGGTATTGAAAGAGGCAAGATAGAAAGAGTTCCATTTAAGATGAATTCAAGGCACATTTTTAGAATTTATAGCAAAAAAACCCAAAAGTAAGTTTGATTTTTTTTCTTGGAAAACTAGCATGTAAGTATTTAATAATTTCAAAGAAAAGCAGGTAGAATTTGAGAGTACAAACCAATAGATAGAAAAATAACTTTCATTTCCATAGTGTTTTATAATTGTATTTTTCCCTTAATTTATTTAATGCTTACAGTAACTCAGGAAAGTTCATGTGGCAATAATAATGATGGTTATGAAAAATAGCAGTAAAGGTTTGAGTGTTCTGTTCCATGTTCTGCTTTGAGCCTTACATATACATCTTATTTAATTATGACAACACCACCCCAGAGATTGGTATTGTAATTATCCCTATTTTAAAAATGAGAAAATTGAGACCTCGGGATATTGAAGGCCAAGTTAAATGTCACGTTCTAGTAAGTGGTGAAGTCAGGAACCTAACTGGAGGCTGCCTGTGAAGGCTGTGCCCTTTACCTCCTTGTCATGCCAACTTCCACCTTGAGCCTGGCGTGGTTGCCGCTTGCGGAGGAGGCTGTTATGACCCAGCGAGCTGAAATGAGTAGCTTGGTCCAAACTGCCAGGGTTTGTCAGAGTCAGATTTTCTGCCTCTGCCTTCTTGAGTACTCTTTCAACTTGGAATACCATAAATTAAAGCAAACACTAACTTTATGGGGCAGAGAGTCAATATTTTTAGAGTGTTTATAGAAAGGAAGTAATTTTGGCCTGGCAAAAGAGCAGACTGAAGGTAGTTTTACATTCCTGTTTCAAAAAGAATCATTTAAATTGGGAAAATTCCCATGGTGCTGGATCTGTCTGTGGGAGATTCAGGGAGAGCATGAATCTGTTCATGCTCTCCAGTCCTTTTAGAAGCTTCTGTTCCCTCTCCAGTCCTTTTAGAAGCAAATTTTGTAGATTATCTCACTGGGCTTGCTGCCTTTCTGAGTCTGATGCACAAAATTGCTTGGTATTTGGCAAATTTTGACTGGCAAGAAAGCATCTCGGTGGTTAGCTTTTGTGTCTGACCCTTGCTGGAATTTAAGGCCAGTTTCAATCTCCCACCTGTCTCCATTCTGATACCACAGAAGTGCAGTCAGGAGGAGAGGAGCCAAGGTGGGCTGGACTGCACAATGGTTAGCAGGACTCCAGAGTCACCCTTACTGGGTTCAAGGCCCCCCTCCATCATGCTCTGGTAAGTGACCTTGAACTCTATGCCTTAGTTTCCTCATCTGTAAAATGGGTATCTTAGTCAATCTGGGCTGCTATGACAAAGTACCATAAACTAGGTAGCTCATATGCAACAGAAGTTTGTTTCTCACAGTTCTAGAGGCTGGAAGTGCAAGATTAGGGCCCCAGCATGGTTGGGTACTGGGG
The DNA here is from genome assembly GCF_000754665.1 of Bison bison bison. NCBI lineage: Eukaryota > Metazoa > Chordata > Mammalia > Artiodactyla > Bovidae > Bison > Bison bison. Next base: position 9,219,744 of record NW_011494826.1, on the reverse strand, counting down.
ACGATTCTCCTCTAGGTTGCAGACTGCTGTTTTTCATCGCATCCTCACAAAACAGAAAGAGGGAGAGAGAGGTCTCTGGGTTCTCTTTTATGACACAAGTCTCATTCATGAGGCCTCCACCCTTATGACCTAATCATCTCTCCAAGTCCGCACCTTCTAGTACTGTCACATTGGTGGTTAGGATTTTAACATATGAATTTTGGGGAAATGCAAACATTCAGTCCATTGCAATGGGAATAAGGGTTTTACTTTATGTGGACAGACAACATAACGTGTATCAAAGGCATAGGCTTTGAACTGAGTCACACTAAGTGCTCAGTAAAATTTAGTTATAAAAGAAACTGTCTGAACAAGGACAAAATGTCTGAGGAAAGAAGCTCAACAGAAGCTTCTTGTTTATTGGGAATTGTCGAGTCGTATTTTCACCCATGCCTGCGAACTCTGGATTTGGCCTGGCAACAGAGGTTTGAAGGAACCAGTCTCCAGTGGGTTTTGAAGAAACAGACCCACGTCTAAGATGTAGAGTTTGGCTTCAGAGCTCCCGGGAAGCAGCAGGATCCTTGGACAGGACTGCTCATTAAAATGCAGTTCCGAATACCCCTCCGTCATTCTGGAAAAGAGCCAACAGGTGGCTCTTGGGGAATGTTTCACACTAACTTGTGAGTCCCTTTTTCAGTTTTATTCTCATGTTTTTCTGCTCAGAATTAAAAAAAAATCCTGCTGTGGTCATTTTGATTTCACCATGGGGATTTATTTTGGGGGGAGAGGGAATGTCAGGCTAGTCCATTCAATATCCAGTTAGTGGAGGAAACCAGCTGCTTCTTTAGGCAAAGGAAGAACAAGCTCCGTGTCCACCTCCTCCTCTTCTCAATTATGAGGTCTCTTATCCCATGGCTGCCCAGGGGGAACGTGTGAGAGCCTCCAGAAAACAGGGTACGCAGCGGGCCCTGGAGCTGAAGGCAGAAACAAGCAGATCAGACAAGGTTGATGGGCTGGTGGGTGAAGAAAGGAGGAGGGAAGTGAGAGATGGGGCCACATGGCTTTGTCTGAGAGTAGTTGACAGGTAGGCTGCTCATGGGCTAGGAGAGTGCTATTTCCAAGAAAGGAAGGGCAAGAGGAAGTGGTGAGCTTCTCTGTCCTGGAATTCGGCCCACTTCCAGCAGGTCTTCTCTTATTCCCCGTTCCGCTTCTTGCTTCTACTTCTAGAAATTCAAGTCCTTGGGCCTTCTTTGTATTTCTGCTTGGCTAATGAGTTTCAATGGACTTCCCAGATGGCTGAGTGATGAAGAATCTGTCTGCCAAGCAGGAGACATGTGTTCGATCCCTGGTCAGGAAAATCCCTTGGAGAAGGAAATGACAACACATTCTGGTATTCTTACCTGGAAAATCCCATGGGCAGAGGGGCCTGGTGGGCTACAGTCCATGGGGTCGAAAAGAGGTGGACACAGTGACTAAACAACAACAACAGTTCAGAGTGTCTGAGCCCTTTCATCGGACTTCTTCCTAGGCTCATCATCAAGATCGGACCCCACCAACAATTCTTGTTTTCAAGTGTGTAAATTATAAATCACCTTCGTGAGGACAGAGCACTGGACTGGGAGGCTGGAGCTCCAGGATTGTCCTTACTTGTGATCTTGTCATCACTGCAGTGAAAACCATGGTGCAGTCCCAGCTCCTCATTCAGGACTGAGGACCTGGCCCCTCAACCTCTGGAGGTATTGGCTACTGATGGTTCACAGCTGAATCCATCCATAAACATTGCCTTTGGTCCAAAGCACGTGTTCTTAATGGGGACAGTTTGGTCCCCTAGGGCATTTAGTGATGCCTGGAGACATTTTTGGTTGCCAAAACAGAGGAGTGGGATGTGACTAGTGTCTAGTGGGTAAAGGCTGGGAATGTTGGAGGCTGGAGCAGTGATCATAAAAGCCTCATGTGGAGGATGTCAAAAGCAGCTAAATACTAATAGAAGGACTTGTGTCCCTGATGATTATCGGGCTACCTCTAAGATCATGGTATCTGGTAAATAGATGGGGGAAATATGGAAAAAGTGTCAGATTTTATTTTCTTGGGCTTCAAAATCAATGTGGACTTTGACTGCAGCCACGAAATTAAAAGATGCTCGCTCCTTGGAAGAATAGCTATGACAAACCTAGACAGTGTATTAAAAAACAGAGACATCACTTTGCTGACCAAGGTCCATATAGTCAAGGGTATGGTTTTTCCAGTAGTCATGTATGAATGTGAGAGTTGGACCATAAAGAAGGCTGAGCACTGAAGAATTGACACTTTTGAACTGTTGTGCTGGAGAAGACTCTTAAGAGTCCCTTGGACAGCAAGGAGATCAAACCAGTTACTCCTAAAGGAAATTAACCCTGAATATTCATTGAAAGGGCTGAAGCTGAAGCTCCAATACTTTGGCCTCCTGATGCAAATTGCTGACTCAGTGGAAAAGACCCTGATGCTGGGAAAGATTGAGGGCAAGGGGAAAATGGGGCGAGAGAGGATGAGATGGTTGGATGACATCACTGACTCAGTGGACATGAGTTTGAGCAAACTCAGGGAGATAGTGAAGGACACGATAGCCTCACATGTTACAGTTCATGGGGTTGCAACTTAGTGACTGAACAACAACATGCAACCTCTGGGCTACTTTTTAGGACTGTTACATTAGAGAGAACTCTCTGTTATAGCAGCTAACCCAATCCAAGCATTCTTGCGTGCCTGCTAAGTCGCTTCAGTCGTGTCTGACTCTTTACGACCCTATGGACTGTAGCCCATCAGGTTCTTCTGTCTAAGGAATTCTCCAGGCAAGAATACTGGAGAAGGCTATCCTTCCCTTCTCCAGGGGATCTTCCTGACCTAGGAATTGAACCCAGGTCTCCTGCATTGAAGGCAGATTCTTTACTGTCTGAGCCACCAGGAAAGCTCTGTGATTAAATTCCATGAGTGCTAAGTCGCTTCAGTTGTGTCTGACTCTGTGCCACCCTATGGGCTGTAACCAACCAGGCTCCTCTGTCCATGGGATTCTCCAGGCAAGAATACTGGAGCAAGTTGCCATGCCCTCCTCCAGGGAATCTTCCCGACCCAAGGATCAAACCTGCAGCTCCTGCATTGCAGGCAGACTCTTTACTGCTGAGCCACGGGGGAAACCCAACCCAGGCATACCTTGGAGATATTGTGGGTTCAGTTCCAAACCACAACAATAAAGTAAATATCTCAATAAAGCAAGTCACCTGAATTTTTGGTCTCTCAGTGCATAGAAAATTATGTTTATGGTATACTGCTGTCTATTATGTGTGTAATAGTATTCTGTCTAAAAAAACTGTGTAGAGACCTTAATATTTTATTACTAAAAAAGTGCTAAACTTCATCTGAGTTTTCAGCAAGTCCTAATCTTTTTGCTGGTGGAGTGTCTTGTCTTGATATTGATGTTGGCTGACTGATAAGAGCGGTGGTTGCCAAAGGTTGGGGTGGTTGTGGCAGTTTCTTAAATAAGACAACAATTTTCTTGATGCCCCCAATTACAATAGTAACATCACAGATCACTGATCATAGATCACCATAGCAAGTACAAAAGTGAAAATTTTGAAATATTATGAGAATGACAAAACTGTGACACAGAGACACCAAGTGAGTGAATACTGTTGGAAATAATAGCACCAATAGGGTTGCCACAAGCCTTCAATTTCTAGGAAAGGCAGTATCTGCAAAGCATGAAAAAAAACAGAGCAATTAAACAAGGTCTGCCTATATGTCAGTTATACATCCTTAGCACAATAAAATGATGATAATAAAGGCTGTAAAAAGTGAATTATTTTTTGTAATGTTTCATTAATCACATTTTATTTTATTATTTCTAATATTTATTTATTTGGCTGTCTTGGGTCTAAGTTGTGGCAAGTGGGATCTAGCTCCCTGATCAGGGATCGAACCCAGGTCCCCTGCATTGGGAGCATGGAGTCTTAACCACTAGACAACCAGGGAAGTCCTTCATTAATCACATTTTGAATTTACATTCTCAAAATCAACCACATGATTTTATGATTGAATCCTAATAGGTTTATCCAGTAATAGAAATGAAATTTCCACTCAGTTTCAGGCAAACAGGGGAGGGCAGAAAGCTTTTGTGTGACTTTTGTCTCTGTGTCTCTGTGTGTGTGTGTTGTTTCTTAACTGCCCTCAGCTTCAAATATTCCCCATGCCAGTGTGGCAGTTTGCAGGGTAGCGTATTCTGATCCCCCAGCTTCCCAGGTGGCGCTAGTAGTAAAGAACCCAACTGCCAATGCAAGAGACCTAAGAGAAGTCGGTTCAATCCCTGGATGGGGAAGATCCTGGAGGAAGGCACGGTAACCCACTCTGGTATTCTTGCTTGGAGAATCCCATGGACAGAGGAGCCTGGTAGGCTACAGTCCATGGGGTCTCAAAGAATAGGACAGGACTGAAGCGACTTAGCGTGCACACGGGCATGCATTCTGATCTTCATAGCCCAGGGGGCAGGCGATGGATGGGATCCTAGTTGTTATGCTACCCTGTAGACTTTGTCCTTCGGCCCTATCCTTCTTCCTTAACACCGTCCTGCTACTTTCTTAGGCTTTTTCATGACCCTACTGGATCCTCTAGTCTTTCTGTTACTCATGAAACTTAACAGCCTCAAATATTCCAGTATTTGAATAAGTTTAAAATTTTAAGAGGGAAACTGGCTCATCTTTATGGGCCAGGCTAAGTCAGGCTATGCTCATTAACTCCCTCATGGATTTACTGCCTTGGGTCAATGATCACCTGGCCAAGGATTTTGTACCTGTGCCCCTGACTCCATCCTGTCATCTCTCTGAATACAGGCCAAAGGAAGGGCAAAATTAGCTTAGAAGAGGAAGTTGGGTACTTCTAATGATATGTACAGTTCCCACAGAAAGCATTCCTGTTTGTCAGAAATCAAACTCCATTGTGTCAGGAAGACACTGCTTATTAAAGAGTCTACCTTGAAAGTTTTATGCAGTTCTGTGAGATCTTAATTTAGTTGAAGATGATCTTTCTTGATTTTGCATGTATTTATTGACTTCAGAGGAGATTTTAATATAAATTCCAGATCTCTGTTAGGTATGCAGGAATCCTACAAGGGGAAGCAGGGTCAGTCAGCCTCTTAGTATTTTAAGAATGTGGAATGTTGAATGGGAACAGTGTCAGAGTTAAGAAATTGCACATTTCAGGGATAATAAGAGTCATCTCATGGGGGTTATCATAGTGATTAAATGAAGTAACCCAGATAATGCACCTGGCATTTAATAGACAATCAATCAATCCATGCTGGTTGTTAGTATTCCTTGTGGACTCAAAAGTCTTGAAATTTTGAAAACAATTATCTTTGAGTGGTTTGGTTTTTCTGCTTTCATTGTTTTATTTGGTCAATTTCTGCCAGGAAAAGAACAATTCCTCCTATCATTGAGATATAATTATCCAATATCCAAAGGAAGCCTCAGCATTCTAAAAGCTTTTAAGTTGCCCTTATGTACTTCACCTTTATTGCTGGGCGCTTCCAGTAAAGTATGACTAGTGATGCCTCATTAAATTATTTTAAAGAGAGATAGTATGTGCAAACTTGAATACAACTGAGAGAAACACATTTTGTTTTAGCAGAAAATATGAGCATCAGTCAACCTCACATTCTACTTTGAAATTACAGAATGCATAATATCATATGGCTATTTAAAGAAATGAAGTTGAGGAAAAGGAATCTTTTCCTCTATGCTTTTAGGTTTAATTATTGAGGTTTATGAATTAAAGTGAAAAAAGATGGGTAAACAAGAGAAAATGTATATAAAATCATTTTTTTAAATTTTATTTTAATTTTTGTCTGTGCCGGGAATTCTTTGCTGTATGTGGGCTTTCTCTAGTTGTGGAGAGCGGGGTCTACTCTCTAATGGTGTGTGGGCTTCTCATTGTGGTGGCTTCTCTTATTGCAGAGCACAGGCTCCAGGGTGCATGCTCAGTAGCTGTGGCACATGGGCTCAGTCACCCTGACGCATGTGGGACCTTCCCAGACCAGGGATCAAACCTGTGTCCCCCGTATTGGAAGGCAGATTCTTAACCACTGGACCATGAAGGAAGCCCTCATTTTTTATTTTATAGACAGTGGGTTTCCATAGGAAAAAGTGAAAACCCAAAGAGGCAGTTAGATCTAGGAGTTCATGTACTGTTTTAACAAACGGTAATACATTGTGGAAAAGTGACTAGACAAAGGAAAGGGGATTTAGGTTCCTAGGGCAGTAACTTGTGGGGAGGTAAATATATGGGGGAAACCAATGCTTACTCCTTGGAAGAAAAGTTATGACCAACCTAGATAGCATACTGAAAAGCAGAGACATTACTTTGCCAACAAAGGTCTGTCTAGCCAAGGCTATGGTTTTTCCTGTGGTCATGTATGGATGTGAGAGTTGGATTGTGAGGAAGACTGAGCGCCGAAGAATTGATGCTTTTGAACTGTGGTGTTGGAGAAGATTCCTGAGAGTCCCTTGGAATGCAAGGAGATCTAACCAGTTCATTCTGAAGGAGATCAGCCCTGGGATTTCTTTGGAAGGAATGATGCTAAAGCTGAAACTCCAGTACTTTGGTCACCTCATGCGAAGAGTTGACTCATTGGAAAAGAGTCTGATGCTGGGAGGGATTGGGGGCAGGAGGAGAAGGGGACGACAGAGGATGAGGTGGCTGGATGGCATCACTGACTCGATGGACGTGAGTCTGGGTGAACTCCGGGAGTTGGTGATGGGCAGGGAGGCCTGGTGTGCTGCGATTCATGGGGTTGCGAAGAGTCGGACATGACTGAGCGACTGAACTGAACTGAACTGAATGGTGAATAAAGGTGGTGCTAGTGGTAAAGAACCTGCCTGCCAATGCATGAGACATAAGAGGCAGGTTCAATCCCTAGGTCGGGAAAATCCCTGGAGAAGGAAATGGCAACCTGCTCCAGTATTCTTGCCTGGAAAATTACATGGACAGAGGAGCCTGGCAGGCTACAGTCCATTGTGTTGCAAAAAGTCAGGCACGACTGAGGCGCGCCCCCCGCTTCCCCCCTCCCCCCACACAATGTTGAATAAACTTTATTTAGTAAGGTCTGTTTATGCAAACTCATCTTGGTGCGACCTTCTGTGGTAAATGTTCTCCTTTCGGTGTGCGGTAGGGGGACGCATTCACAAGGGAAATTCATGTCACCTTTGTGCTGTGCTTAGTTGTTCAGTTGTGTCCAACTCTTTGCAACTCCATGGACTGTAGCCCCCCAGACTCCTCTGTCCAAGGGGATTTTCCCGGCAAGAATGCTGGAGTGGATTGCCATGTACTCCTGCAGGGGATCTTCCCAGCCTAGGGATCAAACCCAGGTCTGCCTCATAGAAGGTGGATTCTTTACCTCTGAGCCACCAGGGAAGCCCAAGAATACTGGAGTGGGTAGCCTATCTCTTTGCCAGGGGAACTTCCTGACCCAGGAATCAAACCAGGGTCTCCTGCACTGCAGGCAAATTCTTTACCAGCTGAGCTACCAGGGAAGCTCATGTCACCTTTACAAAGAGGAATTTATGCCCTGCTTTAGGCAGATAGAGGGAAGGCAGAGAGCTCCTCCTTTGTTTGACATTCCTCAGCTGCCTTCCATTCAAAATAATTCTTATTCCAAAATGGCAAGGTCTGGTTCCCTTTAAATGTAACTTCTATGTATTGACATGAAAAGATGTCCATGAAGTATTGTTGAGTTAAGCAAATTATATAATAGTTTTATATGTACGTTCCCATTTTTATGAAATTGTAATAACTATAATAAAATACATTGTGGTTAGATAGCATCACTGACTCAATGGACATGAATTTGAGCAAACTCTGGGAGATAGTGAAGGTGAGCCTGATGTGCTGCAGTCTAGCCAGTCACAAAGACTTGGACACGACTTAGCGACTGGACAACAACAAAATTTGTACCTAGAAAAATGATCAGAAAAGTACACCAACTTCATGGTGATTTTCTGAGGGCATTATGGCAATGCCCATTTCGTATTAAAATATTTGAGTATGGTTAACTTTTTATAATGAATAGATTTTGACATTTTGGAATTATTTTGAAATATTTTGAACTTATAAAAAATAACAAATATTAAAAAGTGAAAACATGCAAGACAATTTATTTGAAGCAAATCTTGTAAAGTATGCAAAATGATTAAGCATAATTAGGTTGCCTTTTTTTTTAATTGAATTTTAAGTCAGTTTATCCGCCACTTGGTTTAGTTTCCAAAATTTTGGCTACTTCAGAAAATTTTTATTGATAACTACCAGGTTTTCTGTTAAATACCACAGTACGGCTTTTTTTTTTTTTTTGGTGACTCACTCTCCACATGAATGCTTTCTACCTCAGATGTCGACTTCCAGTCTCTGGACTCTCCTCTTCCCAGAGGTGGCTGAGAGAGGGCTTCGAAGGAATGGAAGGAAGCTCTTTCTCATGAAGTTACAGTTAATTCTTTGATCTAGATTGCTGTACTTCTTGTCCAACGGGGCTCCCCTGAGCTCAGGGCAGTATTGTAACCCTCAAACTCTAGTGTGCATGAATATTAAATTGAGGATTTTGTTAAAATTCAGAGTTCCCAGTCTTGGCTCCAGTGATTCTACTTCAGCAGTATGGTGTGGGGCCCAGGAATCTGCTTTTTATTCAAGTGTCTAAGAGGATTCTGTTCTGCCCCAGTGGTTGTGTGGAGGTGATTCAGGCACAGCAATCAGGGAGGGGGCTCCTGGTCCACCAGTTGTCAATCAAAGTATCTGTATTCATCAGTTTCTTAATTAAGCATATGGTGAAATTTTATTTGAGGAAGTCTTTCTGTCCACATTTGAAGATCCAGATCTACCAGGCACCACTTTTTGTATCATGATTTGAAAGGCCTTTCCCAACCCATGACTCTTAAACAAGCAAGCAAGCCTCCCTCTGGACTTACTTACATTCTTTTCTAGCTTTGTTACGGCTTCCTTATTTTCACATTTAAAAGATAAAACTAACTAGAATTTTTTTTATTAGGTAGGGCTTCCCTGGTAGTTCAGCTGGTAAAGAATCTGCCACAACACAGGAGACCCCAGTACCATTCCTGGGTTGGGAAGATCCCCTGGAGAAGGCATAGGCTACCCACTCCAGTATTCTTGGTCTTTCCTGGTGGCTCAGAGGGTAAAGAATCCTCCTGCAATGAGACAGATCTGGGTTTGATCTCTGGGTTGGGAAGATCCCCGCAGAAGGGCATGGAAACCTACTCCAGTATTAAGGTTTTGCCAAAAATTCAAGTTGCCATCCTACCTACCTGTCATTTAAAGATATAAATAACATTTTTAATGGAAAGCTTGAAATATTGCTGCAGAAATATAGTGTGGGTATATGTTACAGTTGATAGGCTAATCACCAGTAAACAAGTTAGAGAGTGGTGAAGTAGTAGAGAAAGCCTGGGTTGACTGCTGCCATTGCAGCTTTGGCAGCACAAACCACATAGACTAGGAGAGTGGTTCTCAAAGGATATTCCATGAACCACAAAGGACCCAAAGACCTTTTCAGGGATTCCATGAGGTCAGACCAAGTTTCATAATAATATCAAAACAATATTTGCCTTTTTCTCTGTGTTGACATTTGCCCTAATGGTGCAAAAGCAGTGGTGGATAAAACTCCTGGCCCCTCAACATGAAACAAGACAGAAATCTTAATTCTATGTTAGAGGTAATTGTATCCTTCATTTCTATATTTGCTGCTGCTGCTAAGTCGCTTCAGTCGTGTCTGACTCTGTGTGACCCCAGAGACGGCAGCCCACCAGGCTCCCCCGTCCCTGGGATTCTCCAGGCAAGAACACTGGAGTGGGTTGCCATTTCCTTCTCCAAAGCATGAAAGTGAAAAGTGAAAGTGAAGTCGCTCAGTCATGTCCAACTCTTAGCGACCCCATGGACTGCAGCCTACCAGACTCCTCCATCCTTGCAGGGGGATAAAAAACCAGTTTCACTTAAAAATGTTATTGACTGTATTAATTGACTAGGCTGCCATAACAAAATTCCACAGACTTGGTGGTTTAAACAATAGAAACTTATTTTCTCACAGTTCTGAGGCTAGAAATCCAGGATCAAGGTGCCCACATAGTTGGTTTCTCCTGAATCCTCCTTTCTTGACTTGGAGATGGCCATCTTCTCCCTGTGTCCCCATATGGACTTTCCTCTGTGCATGCAAATCCCTTGTGTCTCTTCTCTTTGTTTGCCCAAATTTCCTCATTGTACACCAGTCAGACTGGATTAGGGTCCACTCTCAGTTCAGTTCAGTCGCTCAGTTGTGTCCAGCTCTTTGCGACTCCATGAACCGCAGCACGCCAGGCCTCCCTGTCCATCACCAACTCCCGAGTTTACTCAAACTCATGTCCGTTGAGTCAGTGATGCCATCCAACCATCTCATCCTCTGTCGTTCCCTTCTCCTCCTGCTTTCAATCCTTCCCAGCATCAGGGTCTTTTCAAATGAGTTGGTCTTTATAGTCCAACTCTCACATCCATACATGATTACTGGAAAAACCATAGCTTTGACTAGATGGACCTTTGTTGGCAAAGTAATCTCTCTGCTTTTTAATACACTGTCTAGGTTGGTCATAACTTTTCTTCCAAGGATCAAGCATCTTTTAATTTCTAATCCAGTGTAAATGGCCCATTTTACCTTATCTTTAAAGGCCTTATCTCCAAAGAAGGATACATTCTGAGGTATGAGGGATAAGGACTTCAATATATGAATTTGGGAAGGATATAGTTCAGGCTGTAACATTGAAAAAGCAGTAAAACTATTAGTTTTATTAAATCTCCACTCTTGAGTATATGTTTATTTTTTTAATATAAATTTATTTATTTTAATTGGAGGCTAATTACTTTACAATATTGTAGTGGTTTTGCCATACATTGACATGAATCCACCATGGGTGTACATGTGTTCCCCATCCCAAAACCCCCTCCCACCCGCCTCCCCAACCCATCCCTCTGGGTCATCCCAGTGCACCAGGCCCAAGCACTCTGTCTCATGCATCGAACCTGGACTGGCGATTCATTTCATATGTGATAATATACATGTTTCAATGCCATTCTCCCAAATCATCCCACCCTCGCCCTCTCCCACAGAGTCCAAAAGACTGTTCTATACATCTGTGTCTCTTTTGCTGTCTTGCATATAGGGTTATCGTTACCATCTTTCTAAATTCCATAGATATGCGTTAGTATAGTGTATTGGTGTTTTTCTTTCTGGCTTACTTCACTCTGTATAATAGGCTCCAGTTTCATCCACGTCATTAGAACTGATTCAGGTGTATTTTTTTTAATGGCCGAGTAATATTCCATCGTGTATATGTACCACAGCTTTCTTATCCATTCATCTGATGGTGGACATTTAGGTTGCTTCCATGTCCTGGCTGTTATAAACAGTGCTGCAATGAACATTGGGGTACACGTGTCTCTTTCAATTCTGGTTTCCTTGGTGCGTATGCCCAGCAATGGGATTGCTGAGTCATAAGGCAGTTCTATTTCCAGTTTTTTAAGGAATCTCCACACTGTTCTCCACAGTGGCTGTACTAGTTTGCATTCCCACCAACAGTGTAAGAGGGTTCCCTTTTCTTTGCACCCTCTCCAGCAATTATTGTTTGTAGATTTTTTGATAGCAGCCATTCTGACCGGCATGAGATGGTACCTCATTGTGGTTTTGATGTGCATTTCTCTGACAATGAGTGATGTCGAGCATATTTTCACGGGGAGGGAAGTAAGAGGGGGTTTAGGATAGGGGACACATGTACACCCATGGCTGATTCATGTCTATGTATGGCAAAAACCACTACAATATTGTAAAGTAATTAGTCTCCAATTAAAATAAATTAATTAATTTAAAAAAAAAGAAAAAAGAAATGATCACATGAAAGGCACTTGGAACATTTCTGGTATGAACTGAGTGTACCATAAATTTCAAATTAAGTGCTCTTTCCACAGCGGTAGCTGTCTTATCCAGAAGTTACTTATGGAGTGACAATAAGCATATAGAACACAAATGAAGACCTTGAAATGAGAACCACGTGAGCATATAAAACAGTTGGGTCAAAGACAATCAGAGACAATTGTTTAAAGCACTGAGGATTTCCTGGTATGCGCAAGACAGAACAGCCTCTGTGAAGACTGTCTTCTTGAACAAAGGCAAAGCCAGGGTTTATAAAAAGCTAAGCCCTCAACATTTCATAAGAAAAAAGGATCAGTTGATTTAGGCAAGTCTGGTTCAGGACTGGTTAGTATGCAATGGAACAGGCAGATTACTGCCTATTATGTTGTGGTTTCTCTAGGAATTATGTGTTCCCACTAAAGCTCATCCTCTTTATTCAGGCTCTCACCCAGAACTAATTTTCTTTATTTTAGACAGTTTTAGTCACTCACGAGTCTGTACTCCACTGTACAAATGATTATTTCCACATATTTAACTGTAATTTTATTTTTGCCGTTTAACCCAATAGACTCTGAACCACCCACAACAAAACATTATATGTATTCACCTTTGTCTCTTATGGCTACCACCAGGTTCTAGCACATACCAAGAGCTCAACAGATGTTTCAATGAATGAAGAAATATCCCAGCCGGTACAAAACCTGGGTTTGAGAGTCTTCTAAAGAGGTACAGTACGGTGACGACTAGAAATTAAGTGATCTTAAGTTCACCCAACCTCTGTGGATACCTTTTTCCTCATTTTGAAAGGAGAAGCTTGGGCCATGTCAATGGTTTTCAACTCTAGTTGATTAGATTCTAACCATCTGCAAAATTTAACAATCTCGAATGCTCAGGCCCTTGCCCCACATGACTGGATCAGAATCTCTGATATTTAGGCACATGGATTTTTATTTATTTATTTTTTAAACTTTTAATTTTATATTGAAGTATAGCCCATTAACAATGTTGTGATAGTTTCAGGTGGACAGCAAAGGGACTCAGCCATACATACTCATGTACCCATTCTCCCCTAAGCTCCTCTCCCATCCAGGCTACCATATAACATTGAGCAGAGTTTTCTGTGCTATACAGTGGGTCCTTGTTGGTTATCCATTCAAAATACAGCAGTGTGTACATGTCCATCTCAAATTCCCTAACGATCCCTCCCCTTCCACCTCCCCCATCCCCTCCCCAGCTCTGTCCCAGCAACCATAAAAGTACTCTAAGTCTGTGAGCCTGTTTCCATTTTATAAGCTCATTTGTATCGTTTCTTCTTAGATTCTGCACAGAAAGGATGTCATATGATATTTCTCCTTTGTCTTACCTCATTCACTATGAACATCTCTAGGTCCATCTATGCTGCTGCAAACGGCATTATTTCATTCTTCTTAATGCTGAGTAATATTCACTGTATGTATGTGGCACATATTCTTTATCCATTCATCTGTTGATGGGCATTTAGGTTGCTTCCCTGTCTTGGCTATTGTAAATAATGAGGCATGGGTGGGGATTTTTAAAAAGTCCCCTTGTTCCCTCTCCCCACCCTTGCTACCCCACGAGGTAATTCTGTTATACAGCCACATGGAGATTCACTGGGATTCCTTCCTATTGAGAAGGTAACAGGCAGAAGGCTAGGGGTCTCCAGACAGAGGAAATAGGCTGCAAGTGACAGATGTCTTTTATCTCTCTCTTAAGTGGCAGGAAGAAACAAACTACAAGTGTCAGGTTTTTTTCCCCCTTCTCTATACAAAATTAAAAGGAGGTTTCTTTTAAAATTCTTTGTTGCCATGATGACACCTGGTTCCACCTGAACTTGACTTTTCTCAAACCTTGAGCTAACCAATGCATTTTTCTTATGGAAATGTTTTTCTTAAGCTATGTTAATGAATTATGTATTTACTTAGACTCTGTATTTCTTCAAGTCATTTCCACCTAAGACTCAGAACAGATAATGGCTCAACAAACCAGTATTTTTTACTTATACAATTGTTCTCCTAATCTATGTTAATGAAACTATATATCTGCTTGGAAACTTGCCTTTCTCCAAGATTCATGCCAATCGTTTTATGGCCTAGGATGATTTATCTTGTGCCAATGTTATCTCAAAATGCATGTTATGGGTGAGGTGCCACTCTCTGAGTTTTGAGACATTTCCTTTCTCTTAGCAGCCTGCTGATAGGTATATAACATACTGCTAAAGACTAGCAGGGGGCACTCTTTGTGCCCCCTTCTGATGTCTATGTCAGAATTTTTCTCTATTTTATACTTTAATAAAATTTTTTTACACAAAAGCTCAGAGTGATCCCTTGTCACTGGCCCCAGAGTGAGTTCCTCTCCTCTTGAGGCCAAGAATCCCAGCGTCTTTCACAGTTCAGCAACAACCTTTCACTATCTACCACTGTGAGGAACATATGATAATCTTGGAGTGGGGGAGAAGCAAATTAAAAAATCTCTAGTCATCAAGGATCATCTTGTGGAGTAGTAAATATTCTCAAGGACTTTGCTAGTACTTGAGAGGACATCATTATACCATGTAGTCCAGAATGTAATTGCTGTCTGTAATATGACTCAGCAAGTGGAGAATTGGTTAGTATATTTAGTAAGATTTACACAAAAGTGGATTAAAAATTTCAAAACTAATTGATGTTTAAATGGGATAATGTCTGGCAAAGCCATGTATATGGAATACCTCATGCTTCTTGGAGGTATTTCTCCAAGAAAGGAATACATTTCTTGGTCATGGAGACCTTGTCATGGAGCTTAATTGTGATCACTTTCATATTTTAAGTGGTCTGGTATGTTATGGGGCTTTGAGATTTCTTGTTAAAGGGTGGAGATGAAAAACAAAAACAAAAAAAGAAAGCAAACCAGAAACTTCTTCCTTGCCATCATTACCTCCTCTACCCATGGCTCCATTCTTGTGCCCTTTTCACAGAAAAACATCTCAACTGAGATTTCTGCCCTCCCTATTTTCCGCTTATTGTTTTGCTCACTTTAGTCTGGCTTCTTTCCTACCACACAGTGAAAACTGCACTTGCATGCTCATTTATGTCAATTCACCTATCAGTTCAGTAACTTTTTAACTTTAATACTCCACTCTCTTCTGGTTTTCCTCCTACAACGGGCTGCTCTTTCAAATTTATTGTGCTAACATTTCCTCCTTGACCTGATCACTAAATGTTGGAATGCTTTGGCCTATCACCCTGGATGTTGATTCTTTGAGTTTTTGATAGAAATAGAAGCTGAATATCTTGACTTGCTCTACCACATAGCAGTCAATGGCTTAGCAGGGGCTCAGTTTTATTGAAACTTTTCAAATTGAAACTGAAATTTTTCTGAATGGGAAACATCATCTTCAACCACTATCATTGACAGGCTTTGGAAAATTTGTTGCAGACTTGGTAGTGTTTCATTAATTCAACCTTAAGTTACGATACTAAACAGAGCTTATATGTGAAACTTATACATGGAAAAATCATTGTGATGACAATTACTGTTGTTTGAATCACAAGTAACCTCAAGCTCAAATACACTTTCCATGCTATCAAAAGTTAAAAGAAGAACATCTCTATCCCAATACAAATTTTCAGTAGACGTATTTTCTGAACTCAAACTGCAGTTCCTGCAGCATTTGTCAGACCTTTGTGTGAATGTGGAGGACATTTCCATATTCTGAAATCCATTTAAGAGTGCACTTGAGGAGCTTCCCCCTAACCTTCAATGGGGAATGATTAATCTGCAATGCCATGCCAAAATATCAAGAGAAGAGTCTAACAGAATTCCATAAATGCCTTCCAAGTGATGACTATGCTTAATGAAAATCATATGCTCGGGATTGATATCAGTGTTTGTCAGCATCTATTTTTGGGAAAGATATTTTCAAAAATGAAATATGTAAAATCTTATTACAGATCAGCACTACCATGAAGCTATCAACCAATTTTGATAAGGAACACATTTTGAACCCAAATTAAGCAAAATATTATCCTCCCCCAAATAATTCTATTCTTCTCATTAGGCCTATATTATGAAAATTATTCTTGGTTATTATATTTTGAATTTCATCAAGTAAAAATTTATGGAACTCTTTCCTCTCTTGCTATAAAAATACTTACATTGTTGTTGTTGTTTATTTGCTCAGTCATTTCTGCAACCCCATAGACTGTTGTCCATCAGATTTCTCTGGCCATGGGATTCTCCAGGCAAGAATATTGGGGTGGGTTGTCATGCCCTCCTCCAGGGCATCTTCCTGACTCAAGAATTGAACCCCAGTCTCTGTGTCTCCTGCATTGCAGGCAGATTCTTTAGCCACTGGGGAAGCCCTAACACCTACATAATATCCTTGATTTTGGTCCTTGATCCTTTGTAGAAAAAGTTTGTCAGCTCCTTTCCATCGTCATCTCTTCCCTGCACACACAAAAGATTCTAGGCCATGAACTCTGTGGCTTCTATTTCTTCATCCATACTTGCTCTCTTTCTCAAACTCAACAGAGGCTTCCCTTCCAGAATTTTCACTTGCTGAATCCTTTGCCTGGAAGACCTTGAAAGGTTCATTCTTGTGGGACTGAGCCCTAAGCCTGTGGGCTGGTTAGTGTCAGAATTGTTTGGTGTGGAAAATCCACACATCTGGTGTCAGAAGTGTGAGTGTCATAGGAGTGTGAGAGTAAATGAAAACACAGCAAATTTTTCCTAGACAACCCTTACTACACTCTAGTGATTAAGTATTTAAAGGTGATGGGGGTTTCCCTGGCAGTCTAGTGGTTAAGACTACCTGCTTTCACTGCAGGGGATGTGGGTTTGATCTCTGGCTTGGGAAATAGGATCTCACATGCCGCGTCTCATGGGGAAAAAATGATCATTTTTCACTCTCTGCTTTTGAGACAGTGAGATATTTGTAAAAGGTAGTTATGTAGTTATGTGCATTGTTCAC
Organism: Bison bison bison; assembly: GCF_000754665.1. Classification (NCBI taxonomy): domain Eukaryota; kingdom Metazoa; phylum Chordata; class Mammalia; order Artiodactyla; family Bovidae; genus Bison; species Bison bison. The sequence goes on along the minus strand of NW_011494826.1, from coordinate 9,202,837 downwards.
CAGCTTGAGGAAGCAAAACTAAGCCCTTACATTTGTTCTGCAACTTAGAGTTATTTTAGTCACTAAGTTGTGTCCGACTCTTTGGGGACCCCTTGAACTGTAGTCCACCAGGCTCCTCTGTCCATGGGATTTCCCAGGCAAGAATACTGGAGTGGGGTCAAACCTGAGTCTTCTGCATCTCAGGTGGATTCTTTACCACTGAGCCACTGGCAAAGCCCCTGGAAAACAAGTTAGCGTTACTATTTTCCTGCTGCTGCTAAGTCACTTCAGTCGTGCCCGACTCTGCGCGACCCCATAGATGGCAGCCCACCAGGCTCCCCGGTCCCTGGGATTCTCCAGGCAAGAACACTGGAGTGGGTTGCCATTTCCTTCTCCAATGCATGAAAGTGAAAAGTCAAAGTGAAGTCTCTCAGTCGTGTCCAACTCTTAGTGACCCCATGGACTGCAGCCTACCAGGCTCCTCCATCCACGAGATTTTCCAGGCAAGAGTACTGGAGTGGGTTGCCATTGCCTAATCAACAATAACTCCAGCTAGTCTTCCTCTGGGGCCCCTTTCCCTAAATATGAATGAAAGCTTGGAGCAGGCTGATTGGGGTCTTACCTTCAGGCCTGGTTGTCCTCTCTACTTACTGATGGAACTGGTACTCAGACTCACACCTTAAGGTGCAAAGGGGAGACCTTTGTTACTTACAGGCATGGTAGTGGGCTTCTCTGGTAGCTCAGAGGGTAAAGAATCTGCCTGCAATGCAGGAGACCTGGCTTCAATACCCAAGTTGGGAAGATCCCCTGGAGAAGAGAATGGCAACCCACTCCAGTATTCTTGCCTGGAGAATTTCATGGTCAGAGGAGCCTGGTGGGCTATAGTCCATGGGGTTGCAAAGATTCAGATACAACTGAGCAACTCACACACACAGTGTGTTGACTACCAGCATTAGCACCAGCTGGGAGCTTGTGAGATATGCAGAATTCTGGATACCTACTCTATTATTTGGGCTTCCCAGGTGGCTCAGTGGGTAAAGAATCCACCTGCAATGCAGGAGGTACAGCAGACATGGGTTCAATCTCTGGGTTGGGAAGATCCCTTGGAGGAGGGCTCCAGTATTCTTGCTTGAAGAATCCCTTGAACAGAGGAGTCTGACAGGCTATAGTCCATAAGGATGCAAAGAGTCTGACGTAGCTGAAGCAACTGAACATGTGCACATGCACTCTATTACTTAACAGTACCCAGGTGAATTGTATGTCATATCTGGGCTTGGCTGCTGATTGATCTGGAAGGTGGCTCCAACTGATGGATGTTGGTGCCACTGTAACCTCTAAGGATCCTCTAGAGATCTCCATTCCATGCAGCATGGCCAACTCCTGATGGTGAATACTGTATCACTGGCCAGATGAGAATCGGGGACAGGACCACATGTCTTCCTAATCCAAGTCATCTCATGGTGGGAAATTAACTCAGCAGACTCCAAACAGTAACCTTCAGCAAAACCTGTTGATTTGGGAATATTAGAACATTATAGAGTCTTACCGTTTCTCTTTTGGTCTGTATTCACCGTGGCCTGGTATGGCTCAATGCCTGTCACTAGTGCAGCTCTGGGCAGCTCTCTGCCCCAGAATCCTGACCAAACCAATTCCTGGATGCAGACAGAGAAGAATGTTTTCCCCTGACTTAGTTTCAGGACTGTTTGTCAAAGTCCTCATTTTCTGACCCAGTACTGACCCTTCTCTAAGATGACTGACAGTGGGAACATCCATTCCCTTCAGGGGAAACCCCACCCCTACCCAAAGGGGTGTGGTCTGACATATGAAAGTTTGACATAAGCGCATTCTCTAAAGTTCAGGTTATTTGTCTTAAATAACAACTTATGTGGGATATCAACAGCCCTGGCAGCTTTCTTTTTAGTTTCTTCTCATCATGGTTCTGAAACTTGGGAGTCTAGTGTCATCCTGGATTACTGGCTATATAAAAATTCACTTGACGTGTTGTTGTTTAAATCTCACTGAGAACAGTTTATACACTTGTATAAGGATCTAAGGGGGAAAAGTTTTGATTAAGGAGAACTGGCTGAGATATGGATAATAGTTAAGCGTGGTGAAATTTTTTATTAATCTCTCTAAACAAAAACTATTAGAAAGACTTGAAACTCTTGAATTACATTTACTTGCTTCATTCTAAAAGAGCTTTGCTATTCCTGATATATCTGAACAGAGCTTCTAGAATGACTTTGGATTGCTGAATGCTACCTTGGAAACCTTACAGAATGGCAATTTTTAGCTTTTCTTTTCCATTTTAGAGCTGTTGTATGTGCTTTAAAAATAATCCAATTACATTGGCTGGAAGGCGGTTTTTCTGTGAAAGATTTTCTAGGGGTTGAAAAGCAGAAAGAACAACAAATAAGAAACACTTGCTGTTTATTGAATTTAGTAAAAACACCTTATATTTGGATAAGCTAAAAGGGATTTCCACATACATCACGTCACTTCATCCTCCTATCAGCCCTAGATTTAGACAGAGCAGGTGCTATTATTACCATTATAAGGATTTGGAAAATTAGAGCCCAGGGAAGTTAAGTGACTGGAAAGTAGTGAAGTCAGGTCTCAAACCTGTCTCTTGACTCTAAATTCATTCCCCTATGTCTGGTTAAGAAAACGCTCAGTTCAAGTTAATGTGGATTGAGTAACACGTCTGGGCTGCCTATGTGGTTCAGGGAAGTGAAGTGAAAGTGGCTCAGTCGTGTCTGACTCTTTGTGACCCCATGGACTATACAGTCCACAGAATTCTCCAGGCCAGAATACTGGAGTCGGTAGCCTTTCCCTTCTCCATGGGATCTTCCCAACCCAGGAATCAAACCCAGGTTTCCCACATGAAAGGCAGATTCTTTACCAGCTGAGCCACAAGAGAAGCCCAAGAATACTGGAGTGGGTAGCTTATCCCTTCTCCAGGGGATCTTCCCGACCCAGGAATTGAATCGGGGTCTCCTGCATTGAAAGTGCTTTACCAACTGAGATATCAGGGAAGTCAAGCTCTGTGAACCATGGTGGTTCATGGAAACACCAGTTTATTAAGATAGGTCATTTCTTACTTAGTCTTAGTCTAAGACACTGGACCAAGACTCTCAACCAGGGTTCCCATCCAAACCTTGGTTCTTTCACTATTTGCCCTTTCTTTTTCCCCTTTCTTTTTCATTTATTCCTCAAATAATCGCTTTCTTTCCACTTCAATCCCTCTGGCTTAACTTGATTTTAAAAGGACTTTACTATTAACATCCCAGAATGACTCAGTGTGAAGGAAACCGCAGCAGATGCAGAAAAGGAAGTGGAGGAGGGAGTGTGGAAGGAAGGGGGGCGCTGAGGGCAAGGGCAGGTGTGGCGAGCAGCTTAGCGTAGATCCGCAGATCTGAGAATTTCTATGTCCAGACTGGTATTCTGAGATGTTCCCTGCTGCTCTGGAATCTCTGTAAACAGAGGGATTTGTCTGGAATGACTTTACAGCTCAGCAGGAAGCATGCTAAGTGCCAGGACTCTCAAACTGTGAGTGCAGCTCAGAAATCCAGGGATGAGGTGCGCTGAGCTCTGCCCGCACCCAAGCAGGGCATGAGGGCTGAAACAAACCTTGCAAAGAGACACCAACCACATCTTGGTGCTGTTATGATGAGCCACACCTAAAATATCCCAGAAAGCCATTAAAAAAACAGCCCTGAGGTCTTTAGTTCTTTTTTCTTTTTTTCAGGGTACGAACATCCATGATTTAACTCAGCAATACTTTTTCTTCTCAAAATTCTTTTCAATGAGAGGAATCTAAATCTTTCCTGTGGCAGTTTATTTCCCTTTCCTCTTTTTTCCTCAGTGGTATATGTCTTCTGAGAGCGACATCGAGACCCAAGCCTTTTAAGAATTTTTGGAGAAGATAAGAGAAGAAAAGCATGGGTACTGGGGGTCTCTGGGCTATGACATGCAGAGTTCCACGGCAGTCTGTCTTCCTTGTAAATACAAGGTACTGGAAGGGGATTAGGGACCCAGGGTAAAGCCACAGGGAAGCACTTTTGTGCCAAAGAGAGAGTCCTTGGGAAGGCCAGCTGAGCTTTCTGCTGTTTGACCATGTGCATAGTACGGCTGCCCAGTCCATCTCCTGTCAGATGGCCACTCTGTAGATTAGCATAGCTGCCACTTGGTAATTCATCTTATTTTTGTAATGGTTACAGGCAATGACTTTATAGGATTCAAATCCTAGTAACACTAATTACTAGCTGTATTAGGTTTTTCCAGAGAAACAGAGCCAGTAGGGTATCAGTAGCTCTGTCTCTGTCTCTATTTCTACCTACCTCTATGCCTTATCAGAATACCAGTCTCTATATCTTTATCTGTCTATTGATCAAGAGTTTTACTTTAAGGAATTGATTCATGTGATTGTGGGAACTAGCAAATTTGAAATCTATAGGGCAAACTGGCAGGCTGGAGATTCAGTTAAGAGTTGTTGCAGTCTTGAGGCAGAAGGCTGGAAACCCAGACAGAATTGCTATGCTTTACTCTAGAGGAAGAATTCTTTCCTCTTCAGTAAACCCCAGTCTTTGCTTTTAAGACCTTCAACTGATTGGATGATGCCCACTCGCTATAGAGTGGTAAAGTGATCACATGGATCACAGCCCTGTGTAACTCAATGAAACTATGAGCCATGCCATGTAGGGCCACCCAAGACAAATGGATCATGGTGGAGAGTTCTGACAAAATGCAGTCCACTGGAGAAGGGAATGGCAAACCACTTCAGTATTCTTGCCTTGAGAACCCTGTGAACAATATGAAAAGGCAAAAAGATATGACACTAAATGAAGAACTCCCCAGGTTAGTAGATGCCCAATATGCTACTGGAAAAGAGTGGAGAAATAGCTCCAGAAGGAATGAAGAGGCTAAGCCAAAGCAAAAACAACACTCAACTGTGGTTGTGTCTGGTGATAGAAGTAAAGTCCAACATTGTATAGAACAATATTGCATAGGAATCTGGAATGTTAGGTCCATGAATCAAGGTAAATTGGAAGTGGTCAAACAGGAAATGGCAAGAGTGAACATCGATATTTTAGGAATCAGTGACCTAAAATATACTGGAATGGGTGAATTTACTTCAGATAGCCATTATATATACTTCTGTGGGCAAGAATCCCTTAGAAGAAATGAAGTAGCCCTCATAGTCAACAAAAAGAGTCCAAAATGCCAAAATGCAGTACTTGGGTGCAATTTCAAAAATGACAGAATTATCTCTGTTTGTTTCCAAGGCAAACCATTCAATATCACAGTAATTCAAGTCTACGCCAGAACCACTAATGCCGAAGAAGCTGAAGTTGAATGGTTCAATGAATACCTACAAGACCTTCTAGAACTAACAACAAAAAAGATGTCCTTTTCATCAAAGGGGACTGGAATGCACAAGTAGGAAGTCAAGAGTAACATGCAAGGTTGACCTTGGAAAACAAAATGAAACAGGACAAAGACTAACAGAGTTTTGCCAAGAGAATGCACTGGTCATAGAAAACACTCTCTTTCAACAACACAAGAGACAATTCTACACAAGGACATCACCAGAAGGTCAATACTGAAATCAGATTGATTATAGTCGTTGCAGCTAAAGATGGAGAAGCTCTAGACAGTCATCGAAAACAAGACTGGGAGCTGACTGTGGCTCAGATCATGAACTCCTTATTGTCAAATTCAGACTTAAGTTGAAGAAAGTAGGGAAAACCACTAGGCCATTCAGGTAGGACCTAAATCAAATCCCTTATGACTATACAGTGGAAGTGACAAATAGATTCAAGGGATTAGATCTGATAGACAGAGTGCCTGAAGAACTATGGACGGAGGTTTGTAACCCTCTACCAGGGGGTGGTGATCTAAAACCATCTCCAAGAAAAAGAAATGCAAAAAGGCAAAATGGTTGTCTGAGGAGGCCTTACAAATAGCTGAGAAAAGAAGAGAAGCACAAGGCAAAGGAGAAAAGGAAAGATACAAGCATCTGAATGCAGAGTTCCAAAGAATAGCAAGGGGAGATAAGAAAGCCTTCCTAAGTGAACGTTGCAAAGAAATAGAGGGAAACAATAGAATGGGAAAGACTAGAGATCTCGTCAAGAAAATTAAAGATACCAAGGGAACATTTCATGCAAGATGGGCTCAATAAAGAACAGAAATGGTAAGGATCTAACAGAAGCAGAAGATATTAGGAAGAGGTGAAAAGAATACACAGAACTATACATAAAAGATCTTAATGTCCGAGATAACCATGATGGTGCGATCACTCACCTAGAGCCAGACATCCTGGAGTCTGAAGTCAAGTGGGCCTTAGGAAGCATCACTATGAACAAAGCTAGTGGAGGTGATGGAATTGCAGTTGAGCTATTTCAAATCCTAAAAGATGATGCTGTGAAAGTGCTGCACTCATTATGCCAGCAAATTTGGAAAACTCAGCAGTGGCCACAGGACTGGAAAAGGTCAGTTTTCATTCCAGTCCCAAAGAAAGGCAATGCCAAAGAATGCTCAAACTACCACACAATTGCACTTATTTCATGTCCTAGCAAAGTAATGCTCAAAACTCTTCAAGTGAGGCTTCAACAATATGTGAACCGTGACCTTCCAGTTGTTCAAGCTGGAATTAGAAAAGGCAGAGGAACCAGAGATCATATTGCCAACATCTGTTGGGTCATTGAAAAAGCAAGAGAATTCCAGAAATACAGCTACTTCTTCATTGACTCCGCCAAAGCCTTTGACTGTATGGATCACAACAAACTGTGAAAGATTCTTAAAGAGATGGAAATACCAGACCACCTCACCTGTCTCCTGAGAAACCTGTAGGCAGGTCAAGAAGCAACAGTTAGAACCAGACATGGAGCAACAGACTGGTTCAAAGTTGGGAAAAGAGTACATCAAGGCTGTATATGGTCACCCTGCTTACTCAACTTATATGCAGAGTACATCATGTGAAATGCTGGATGAAGCAAAAGCTGGAAACAAAATTTCTTGGAAAAATATCAATAACCTCATATATGCAGATGACACCACCTTTATGGGAGAAAGCGAAGAGGGACTAAATAGCCTCTTGATGAAGGTGAAAGAGGAGAGTGAAAAAGCTGGCTTAAAACTCAGCATTCAAAAAACGAAGATCATGGCATCTGATCCCATCACTTCATGGCAAATAGATGGGGAAACAATGGAAACAGTGACATACTTTCTTTTCTTGGGCTACAAAATCAGCGCAGATGGTGACTGCAGCCATGAAATTAAAGACACTTACTCCTTGGAAGAAAAGCAATGACCAACCTAGACGGCATACTAAAAAGCAGAGACATTACTTTACCAACAAAGGTCCATCTAGTCAAAGCTATGGTTTTTCCAGTAGCCATGTATGGATGTGACCATATATAAGGCTGAGTGCTGAAGAATTGATGCTTTCGAACTGTGGTGTTGGAGAAGACTCTTGAGAGTCCCTTGGACTGCAAGGAGATCAAACCAGTCCATCCTAAAGGAAATCAGTCCTGAATATTCATTGGAAGGACTGATGCTGAAGCTGAAGCTCCAATACTTTGGCCACCTGATGCAAAGAGCTGACTCATTGGAAAAGACCTTGATGCTGGGAAAGATTGAGGGCAGGAGGAGAAGGGGACGGCAAAGGATGAGATGGTTGGATGGCATCACTGACTCGATAGACATGAGTTTGAGCATGCTCTGGGAGATGGTGAAGGACAGGGAAGTGTGGTGTGCTGCAGTCCATGATGTTGCTCAGAGTAGGGACACAACTGAGCAACTGAACAACAGCAACAACAACATACTACTTTACTTAAAGTTAACTGTTTATAAACTCTAATTTAAAAAATACCTCAAAGCAACATCTAGAGTAGTGTTTGACCAGACTGGTCACCATGCTCTAGCCAAATCCACATGTAAAATCAACAGTCACTCTAGCTTTTAACTTATGAGCCAGTTCCTTAACTTCTTTAAACTGAGTTTTTTCTTTGTGCAAAATGAAGACAATAGGATAAAACTTAAATAAGATAGTAAGATAAAAAATTAATAATAAGATTAAAAGTCTGGACATACTAAGTGGTCAGTGCATATTGCTGTTGCTAAGTTGCTTCAGTCGTGTCTGACTCTGTGCGACCCCATAGACCCACCAGGCTTCCCCATCCCTGGGATTCTCCAGGCGAGAACACTGGAGTGGGTTGCCATTTCCTTCTCCAAAGCATGAAAGTGAAAAGTGAAAGTGAAGACGCTCAGTTGTGTCCAACTCTTAGCGACCCCATGGACTTCGGCCCACCAGGCTCCTCCATCCATGGGATTTTCCAGGCAAGAGTGCTGGAGTGGGGTGCCATTGCCTATATTATTAACGATTCTTGCAAATTCTCAGGTACATTTGCATCATGGGCCCCTGGAAGCTCTATTATTGGAAATGAAATATAGCAACCAACTCTGTTGATTACATTTAATGATTTGCCAAGAGACCCAACGTTTAAGCTGGTATATAGACATTAACTGCTTAATGTTAATTACAATTATATATGTATGTATATATATAGCATAAACAATAGTGTGATAACAAAAACTAACAAAAGAATAAAAACATCATCTACACTTTTATAACCCTGACAAAGTTACTGTTTTCATTTTTCCATTATCTCTGCCTGTCCTTATTTATTCATATATAAACGTATTATCTAAGAGCTGCATTTAGGATGGATCAGTTTCTGCATTTTGCTGTTTTCCAGTGAACACAGTAAATGCTAAGATATCAAACCAATCAAGTTAATTGTTTCCTGGTTAAAAATTGCAGTTTATCTTCTCTCATCCTATCAAGGAGCCTGAGCTGCTGGGGGAGTGTGTTCTCTCCATGTGCCAACTTGGCAGACAAGTCGTCTAGATGTTTTGTATCCCATTGTTTTCCTACAAAAAGGTCAGTTGAAGGACAAAAGCTCATGAATGAATTGTAGATGGGATGTATTAAACTTGAGAAAAAGATAATCCAGTTTTACACTATGGTGGTTTTTATTTTTGTCATTCTTTCATCCATTGAAAATACGTAGACTTCCTTCAGCGTGCTGTGTGCCAGACACTGGGAATACGTCCAAGCACAAGGCAGACCACAGATCTGCTTTCCCAGAGTTGTGGCCTGGAAAGTGAAACAGATGACAAGGAGACGTGGAAGGGCCACAAGGTGTAACTTCTAACCCATGCTTGGGGATGGCGTTGTTGGAGGTAGAGGAAGGAGTCCTGGAGGATGTTCTGAGCTGGAGATCTGCAGGCTGAATAGGAGTTATCCAGGTGAAGAGGTGAGACAGGGTTAAGGCCATTCCTTTGGTAGCAGAAAAAAATTTATTTTGCCAGAAAATGGAGTCCAGATGTTTTCCTGTTTATTTAGGAAAACCAGTGAACCTCAGGTAAGTCTGTGGGAACAGCATGTGCTAAGGCCTACCGCCTGCACATTACATTTTAGGGAGCTGAATGTAGTCCATTTTGGCTGTAGGAAGATTATGCAGGTGAAAGGGGTCCATATGAAGGAGTTAGGACTTCGGTCTGTGGTCCTTGTTAAGGAGAGGAGTGACATGATAGGGTCAGGAAAACCACTTAGGGTACAGCCTAGAGAATGCTTAGGGCCAGACTGGTTGCATGGAGGCCAGAATATCACCACTGGGTAATCTAGGTGAGAGATGATGAGCCCAGGGTTCTTCTAGTCTATATTTCCATGTTCTTGAAAATGGAGCTTTTTTATCTAAAATTATTTTGCCTTTAAGAGCAATTGCTGTCATGTCATTTAGTCAAACTTTCTATCATGACATGAAAGGCACCATGCTCTGGGGAAAGGGTGCTTGCTTGGAGGCCTGGTACACAGGCCTGTTCACAGCCCCCAAGTGTGACCCTGGATAATCATTCTATATTCTTGCAAGGAAAGTAAACAGCTACAGTATAAGAGAATGTGATTCTAAAGTGCAGTGGGATTTTGAGTCGTGTGTGTGTGTGCTAGTCACTCAGTTGTGTTCAACTCTCTGTGAACCCCATGGACTGTAGCCTGCCAGGCTCCTCTATCCATGGAATTCTCCAGGCAAGAATATTGGAGTGGGTAGTCATTCCCTTCTCCAGGGAATCTTCCCAACTCAGGGATCGAACCTGGGTCTCCTGCATTCTAGGAAGAGTCTTTACCATCTGAGCCACCAGGGAAGCCCATGACACATATACAAAATAAACACATTTATGTGGCACTTAGGGTAAATTGCTGAGGCTTACATCCTGAAGAAACTGGCCTGGGGCTTCTGCCTGTTCTAGGTCCTGCCTGATTATACAGAGAGTGATGAGAGTCCTTATTTTTCCACACCTCTGACAAATTCAGGGCATATATATAGTAAAGAACAACTTCTGGGGTGCTGCGGCATAGTAGTTAAACTCTTGAGTAAAGTAGTCTGGACTGGAGTTTTCACTCCACCATTTATTAGCTATGTGACTCTGAGAGAATGATTTAATGATTCTAAGCCTCGGTGTTCTCATCTGTAAAATGGGAATAATACTAGTACCTATTCAACATTGTTTGTTGTGAAGGTTTAATAAGAGAACATATGTAAGCACTTTTAGACTCTTGAATACAGGTAAGTTAGCCATTATTGTTTTTATTCAACCTTTTCTTTAAAGTGTACAGTTGAGTGATTTTTAAAGTAAACTTACAGTTTTGGACAAGAATCATCACAACCCAAATTTGGAACATTTTCTTCACCTCAAAAATATGTGCCCATTTACAGCTAGATTCTGTTCCCACTCAACCCAACAACCATTTATCTACTTTCTGTTTCTATAGACTTGTCTTTTCTAAACATTTTATATAAATAGAGCCATGTAGTATACAATCTTTCATGTCTGGCTTCCTTCATTAAGTACAATGTCTTTGAGGTTCATCCAGTGTTATAGTGTAGACCGTTACTTTTGTTTCTTTTTGTTGTTGAATAGTAGTCTGTTGAATGGGCATACCACATTTTATCTATCCACTCATCAGTCTGTGGATCTGATGTTTGGATCATTTCCACTTTTTTGGCTATTGTGAATAATGCAACTATGAACATTAATGTATACATCTTTGAGTGGACATATTAATATATAATCTTCCAGGTCTAAAAGTCTAAAATTCCAAGAAACATTGAACTTGTGAAGAAGATGACTATTGAAAGAGGCCTTGGTTCTTATAGTTGGGCAATAGCTATATTTTTAAGAAGCACAATTACATATGTTCAACATAGAAGTTTAACCTTTCAGTTAAAAAAGATAAAATAAAAGGGTTAATTTTAATAAAATATTCAGTCAAAAGCTGATCAGGGATTAAGTTTGTTGTTCCTGAATTTCAATTAAAATTGCAAGAAGAATTAGACTAGAATCCAAGGGCTGCCACAGTACACAACTGCAGGGGGTATACTTTCATTATTGTTGTGGATTCAGGTGTGCAATTCACCTGGAGAACAATGAGAATGGTGCCACCCAGAGCTGTACCAGAACAGGTAGCCCTACTGTTAGTTCTCTTGCATGTGGATAGAGACCCTGCTCACAGGGTCTGTTCTGTTTGTGGAGGGCAGTATCAAGTCAGAAATGGAGCTGAAGCCTAGATGCCACTTTGCAGACAATGGTAGCTCCAGACTCCAGGGAGTCCTAGGTGGGAGTTTAATCTCAGGCTAGACTCATAGATGGTGCCCTGGAATTTCTGATGGGACAGACTGAAAGCTCTGACAGATTCATGGCTGAAGCAGTTTATTGCATATTCTCTTGTGTGGGGAGATCAAGAGCTAGACCCCTGAGTGCAGATGAGACCTTGAAGGTTTGTTCTTTATCCCTTTGTTTAGGCAAGAACTGGTTAGACCTGTTGGTAAGGGAAGCCAAGTGGGACATAAGTCTTCCTGGGACGTGTGCTTAGTCCTGTCCTTCCCTTCAAAGTACTGGGCTGAACCCTCTCAGCAGAGAGTTGTGGAAAATTAGAGATGTTCTGTGGAAAGACCACGCTAACGTTCAAGTCTCAGAGTCTGATCTGAGGTCAAATATCTCTTGCTTTTGCCAGTAAAAAGAGCCCAGATGTTTTTCTATTTACTTAGGCAAACCCTTGCAACACAAGTTAAGTGATATAAAACTTTACATTTGCAATGTTAAGAATCTGTATTTGGAAAGTCACAAGCATAAAATATATGCTGTGAAATGCGAGGTTAGAATGGTGAACTCATTTTGGAACCATAGTTTTGACTCAAGAATTTTGATGGGGTCTTCACGTTGGTTGAGCTTCTTGGTCCTAATATCATTGAGAGAATTAAATCATGATATTAAAACATTGAAACACTAATGCTTTGTTTTTATTGGCAAGAACCAAAATGATCTAATACTAATGCCATGAAACATCAGTCACTTTTTTCCTGATGAATAAGATGAACTTTGGCTGCTTATGATAGTAAATTTAATAATGTCAGTGAATTGAACTGTTTCAGTTCTAAATGTGCAGAAATGTGTTTTATTGCCTTTCTCTCTTTCCCTTTCACTCTCACAATCTCTCTCTTTCTCTCCTGCATCCCATGGTACTACTGTCAGGAAGTTTTGTGTCAAGTAAACCCAAATACATAGATTAGAGCATATCATTCAGATGGCCATATGTGTGCCAAAGAAGGGGTACCCACGTCAAGGCTCCCTCTCCCAGGTGGTCTGAATTTGCTTCTAGCTGGTCCTATAAGCAGATTCAGTATTTCATAAGCACTGCTCCATCTTATGCTTCCATTATTGACACCACATGGAAGTCAGGAAATTGGTTCTTTCTGGGAACAGTTTGCAGAAATATGCAGCCTGTCAACCCCTTTCTCATGGGTGCATTAACAGAGCGGCTCACGATTACAAGTAACGAACCTTCTCCAGATGTGTGTAGCAACTCAGCTCCAACTTTATCTTCAGTCCCGAAGATGGACTTGACAAGATGGATTATTTGTGGCTGTATTGTAATAGCTTTGTGAAATTGGAATTCCCAGGGATTGTAATGGAGGGTGAGGAATCATCAGCTGGGGGACGCAGAATTTCTCCTTGCAGTAAACAAAGCAAAAAGGACAACAACAATAAAAAGAGCAAATCAGCTGTGGCATTTTCCTGCCTTGGACACTGACCCTTCCAGACTGTTCTAATTCTTTCCCTTTTATGATTCTGTTTATGTTACACACATTAAAGTTAAGTCATGTCTTTAATAAGATGGAAACTGGAAGTGAGATTTGGAAATGACTGAATCAGGCTTCTTTTTTCTTCTCTTGGAGAGCTCAGAAACAACTGACAGAAAGGGATATACCAAGGAAAACAATTTTAATTGTCGGCTTCCATGGAAAATTCAATCCAGTCTTTCATTCATTTCCTTCCCAGGGCAGCGCCAGAATACTTCTCTCTATATGGCAAGGGGCCTAATTTAGCTGACAAATTTCTGAAGATATAACTAAGTTTCTAAAGAAAGATTCTAACTGTAAATGATGCATTTTCTCTCTCTCAGGCACAAACGACAGAAAGATTTTTCCAGGATAAAGGAATTGGTGGTAAACGTCTCTTGCCTTTTAATAGCAGTGACGATTTTAAGTGAGTATTCTCTTAAAACAGGGCTGTATTTGTCTTTCTTTTAAATCACAGCTCCCCCAAGTTGATAGTCATAAAACTGAGTTCCTTGGGGAATTATTTGTCCATCTTCAAGGTTGGCAGTCTTATTTGTTTGATGTAGATGTTCTAGATAAAATTCTACAAGTCAGGCTGTTCTGATTTAGCTTAATGTTTGTACAGAGGGATTTCCTTTGTCATCGAAGAGATGGAATCAAAACAGAATTAGTCATTCTTGCATCTTCTATTTATAGCCCAGCTATTATTCAGATACACTGTAGAAGAATGATGTGGACAAAGATTTTTCTTTCTTTTTTTAATAAAACTTTTTATACCTTGTGGATTTAACTTTGGTTGCTAACTTAAACAGTCAGCACTTAACAAAAATATTACTACTTTCATGAAAATTACCCAAGTCACCTTATCTCCATTAGCAAATGTTTGTCAGGATGAAGTATGTAAGATGACCAGAAGTCATGCATAACTTACATGGAAGTCATAGAAGCAGGAAAGATCAATTTGAAATTGTTTCAAACTGTTGATATGGGTTGCTCATGATGGTCCAAATTGCAAGATTATAGTAACAAAATTCTACTCTATTTATTTTTATTTATTTTTTAATGTATTTTCTGATCTACTACATGGCATGTGGGATCTTAGTTCCCTCACCAGGGATCAAACCTGTGCTCCTTACAGTGGAAGTACAGATTCTTAACCATTGGACCACCAGGGAAATCCTTATATATTTAGTTCAATGTAATGTTAAAGCTTTGGAGAAGGCAATGGCACTCCACTCCAGTACTCTTGCCTGGAAAATCCCATGGAGGGAGGAGCCTAGTAGGTTGCAGACCATGGGGTCACGAAGAGTCGGACACGACTGAGCGACTTCACTTTCACTTTTCCCTTTCATGCATTGGAGAAGGAAATGGCAACCGACTCCAGTGTTCTTGCCTGGAGAATCCCAGGGACGGGGGAGCCTGGTGGGCCGCCGTCTATGGGGTCGCACAGAGTCGGACACGACTGAAGCAACTTAGCAGCAGCAGCAGCAATGTTAAAGCTAGTTCTCAAATTTAGTGAGAGTCATGATTCAAGGCATTTTTATTTGAGGGAAATTTTAATAAATTAATTTGTTTTTTTCAGCGGGTGGCAAGAAAGTCCCTATTCTTTGCATTGGGACAAGTAAAGTGGTTGGATAAATTGGTTATTATATATAAACTAGTTGTCAGGACTCCCTGTGCCACTGAGTTTTATTTTCATTTTTAAGTGAAGAGCTGACTTTGAGAGGGAACTAAAATAGCTTGCTGGGTGGAAGGTGAGAAGAAAGACTTCTAGCTTTTACTGATCTGATCTATGTGGTGATTAGGTATATAGGATTAAATGAAAAAGTGTTTTGTAAATTCTCAAATCCTCTACTGTTATTAATTAACATAGCATATCAAACAGCCTCTCTAATGAAATAGCCCTCAATGCAGTGTTTGCCTAGTTATATTATATAAAATCAAAGAGTAGTTGGACAATAGTAAGTCAAAAATATCAGTAGAAGGTTGAGGAGATTGACAGCTAGTGTTCTCCATCTAGAACTTTCTTATTCACAGTGTTGGGTCAGCAGATGGCTTATTTTCATTGGCAACCGCATGGGAAAAGATTTGCTAGATATAAGGACAGTGTATTCTAGCAACTGTTCTGGAGGTTTTACTCTTTTAAGGGTGTTGTTGGTGACCAGCAAAATCAATGAAGTGTTGCCAGGTGTTGAATTTGAATGTCATTCCTGGTGATTATCAAGTGAGCATGTCTTTGTTTTCTACGTGGGCTAAACTTGCCTTTCTGCTGCTGCTGCTGCTGCTAAGTCACTTTAGTTGTGTCTGACTCTGTGTGACCCCATAGACGGCAGCCCACCAGGCTCTCCTGTCTCTGGGATTCTCCAGGCAAGAACACTGGAGTGGGTTGCCATTTAGGAGTTCATTATTTTGAGGAGCTGTTGAAGGTGTCTTTGGGAGAATCTGAAAATCATGCAAACCTAGTGTATAAATGTAAGGATTCTGAACTGAAACCAAAATCATCCTCCCTACAACTGTTCAGGTATCTGGGACCAAGATTTTCCCCTTGGTCAACCCAATTCTTCCAATATTTTGAAACTAGTTGGGGAGAGAGTAGGGTTATGGGGAGACCTAGATCACCTTGACAAGAGGGTTAGTCTGGCAGGAGGAAACTCTAGGAGAAGCTTGCCTTCTGTGACTCGCAGTATGTCTCATTGCTCAGGAGATGATCCTAGCTAGAACTGGAGGGTTGGGCCAAGGATAGCTAAGGTTCAGACTCATGGAGTTCATGGGAAGAGCACATGGCAGCCAGAGTAACATGAGTGAGACCTTTCTCAACCCCCCGCACAGGGAGCGCCAGGAGGAGCAGTGGGCCAGGGCCAGGCGGTGCCATGGGAAGTGAGTCCTGCAGCCATCCAGGCCTTAGGGCTGGATGTGGACTGTTATCATCAGCCACTGTGATGTGGCCCCAAGGTCCAAATCACTGCATATAAGGAATCTTCAGAAACACTGGTATGCAAGCTAAGTTGCTTTAGTTGTGTCCAACTCTTTGAGAACCTGTGGACCATAGCCTGCTAGGCTCCTCTGTCCATGTGATTCTCCAGGCAAGAATACTGGTGTGGGTAGCCATTTCCTTCTCCAGAGGATTTTCCCGACCCAGGGATCGAACCTGGGTGTCCTACACCGCAGGTAGATATTTTACTGTCTGAGCCACCAGGGAAGCCCAGAAACACTAGGTAGAGGCTAATTTAGTGAGCAAAGTTCGATGGCAGAGCTCCTTGAGTAGGAGCATACTCCTAGTTGGAAGCTAGTGCTCTTCTGAGGAGGGCTTGTCTGGAGGCCTGGAAGAATAGTGACGGAGTGTAGGCTGCTGTGCAGAGGTGCCTAGGGAAGGCTAGGTCAGTTGTAGGCACCCAGTCATCATATGGCTCAAACTTGAAGAACTAGAATACAAACTGGGAACTAGAAGAGAAAGCAACTCACCTGGATTGTGTAGAGTTTCAGCAGTGCCTGGTAAGGAAACTGAAGTTAGCAGACTGGTGGGCCAAAGGGACACATGCTGTCATGCTGGCAATGGCAACAATATCTAATCCTAGGCTCTTCAAGCTGGTGGGAGTGGGGCTGCTGAGAGACCTCCATGATGGGGGTTAGAACTGGCTCAGAATCTAGCTGGGGTTCAGTGTGCAGATTAAATCTTGAATGTCTTTAGTTGGATGGAGTTGGGGCAGGCACTTTCTCCTTGGAGGTGATAAAAGGTCTTTGTGACATAGAATAGGTAATCTTTTCTTTTTTTAATATTTATTTACTTGGCTCCATCATGCTGAATCTTCCACTGTGGCCTGTGGGCTCAGTGGTTGCACAGCAAGGGCTTAGTTGCCTTGAGGCACATGGGATCTTAGTGCTCTGACCAGGGATTGAACCCATGTTCCCTGCATTACAAGGTGGATTCTTAACCACTGGACCACCAGGAAAGTCCCAGAATAAATAATCTTCATGTGGAAAGAATTGGATTGTTATTAAGGGAATATTTGTGATATTTCTGGTGGCTCTTATACCAGAAGAAGTATAATGATGTCCCCAAATAAATCATGGGTTATTTATTTTGAGAAACATACACTCTGAATCCAAAATTAGGACACATAGTGTGACAAATATGAGCGTACTGAAGAAGATAATTGTTTAAGATACCTGCAATCAAGATTATTTTGAAAAATAGGAGAACATGTGGTAACCACGATTTGCCTAGAGTTAAAGGACTTAATTCAGAGTAGGAGGAAGAGGGTTTGCATTCAGGAAAGTAACAGAGGCTGCATGTGAGAGGTGCTTATGAGAGGAGCTCAGGAAAGGAAGAGAGCTTGTCTAGTTGGGGTCTAGTATATGAAGGGAAGACTTCATAAAGGTGGCAGCACATAATTGGGGGTTGGTGGTTGTATAGGTTTTGAACAAGGAGCTATAGGTATGAAGGCCTTTCAGGTGGAAGCGCAGGATGAATGGAACTCACAAGTATGGAAGCAAAGAAACAAAATTTGTATTAAGTACCACTATTAATACAAAATCCACTGGGGAACTCCACTGTCTTGTAGATCATGTTGAAAGGGAGACTTGGTGTTGTACTGAATGCTGGGACTACAAAGACAAGAAGTCAGGAATCAATGCATGTATTTGGGAGATGCAGATTAAATCAGGTTAATGTGGTTAGAAGTCATTCATGGAAATAGGTGAGATAGAGTACATTCAGAAAGAGAAAGAACTAAGGACCAAGCCTAGATTTCTCTGAGTGTAAGGAGATAATGAAGATTTATATAATATATTCAGCAGGACCCTCTGGGTGGTTCAGCATTGAAGAGAGGAATGGATGTCAAAACAGAATACTGCTGAGAGGTCAGGGAGAATGGAGATGGAGAGAAGACCAAAGAAATGCCTTTTTAGAGCTCTATAACTGTAGGAATGTGGGTTCAGGTGAGCAGACATAAGGATAAGGATGGAATTCCCAGTACAAGGGATTATAGTGGTGGTTCTTAAAGTGTGGTTCCTTGACCAGGAGTTTCAGTATCACCTGGGAATTATTTCTGAGAAATCTTGGGGCTTTCCCTAGGACAACTGAGTCAGGCACTCTGAGAGTGGGGCCTGGAAATCTATCTATGTTTTATCAAGCCCTCCAGGAGATTCTGACAGCAGCTGAGGTTTGAGAACCACTGCATTATGGGAACACATGGTGAAAGTATTGAGCCCTAGAACCTCCAAGTGTTAAGGCTAACCATGGAAGTGTCTCCAGATTTAAGGTATAGTATTTTCTAAGGCTTTCTTATTTATTCTGGCAAACAAAGTTTGCCTCTCCATTAGAATGATTTAGGGGGAGAAATGTCAACCTTGCAGCTTGTTATTTTGTGTATTATTGTCCAAGACTTTTGGGGTTGAAGAATATTTCTCCTGCATGCTATGTTTGATTAGGAATGATTGTTGGGAATTCTGTATTGAGATCAACTAGGAGGTTATATCCACTGGGGAAATAGTTGTGATTAGCAATGTCTTCCATAGGCATAGCAGGCAAGAAGTCGGGGCACAGATATCATGTATTTACCATTCTTGCTGTAAAGCTTTATCAGGATCCTCAAGACCCAAGATCCTTTTGGAGGAAACAGAACCCCAGAGAAAGAAAAAAGTGTTGAGGAAGTGGTAAGGTGTGGGAAAGCATCTTACAATTTTTCCTAGGGCCTACCATGTTGGCTCCTAATGTACATTCCTGATACTCGACACCAACATGCATACCCACACCTTGGCAAAGTTCTAGGAAATGTAAGAAACCTCGGGGTTTAAGAAAAGAGAGGAAAAATGGCTATTGCTCATTAGCAATGTGAGAAATTGTATCGTTAGGGTCTGCTGTTCTCTTCTGGGATCTACTTTTGGTCTTTTGTTTTGCCTGCTGCACAGACATAGCATCCAAATGAGATTGTGGCCAGGAACAATAGTAGCTGTTCTCTTGCAGGTCCTCTGGGCTTCCCAAGACACAGCAGAACAGCCCTGTACCCGGGAAGCCTTGTGTGTTCCTTCACTTATATAAACAGTTGAATTGGCTCGCCATGTGGTATTACTTCATAGACAGTCTGTTATCCTACTCACCATCCTAGTCAGGAGAGTTAAGTTATTTTGCATATTTTTTTGCCCTGTGGTTGTGTAATGACCATGAGTGCACGTGTGCTCAGTCTTGTCCTACTCTTTGTGACCCCATGGATTGTAGCCTGCCAGGGTCCTAAGTCCACGGGATTTCCATTTTAAAGCAAAAAATCCTTGAGGATATCTTGAAGAGCAATTAACTCTGATACCTGGCATGAGGAAGAAACAAATAACGTGTGTAAAGCATAAGATATAAGTTAACTTTGAGTTAGATATGAACAAATGGTTTTCCTATTCAAACTTCAAAAAATCTGAGTCACTGACGAGCTTTTTGGTTTCTATGGAAGATCATCCACTCAACTGGCAGTATAAATAATGAACCTCGGATGTAGCTGGAAAAGCAAAGGATTGGGGGACAGGAAAAGAGTTTTTTAGTTTTGGCTTTAGCACTACTTTTGTGCTCTTGGTCAAGTCCCTCAGTCTTTCCTAGTCTCAACAGCTGGATCTAGGGAAAAAAGGGATTGAGCAAAGTAGTCCATGAGGTCCCTTTTTGTTCTAGAATATTGATTGTATGTCTTGGTTTGGCATTTATCTCACTTGAACTCATTGGGTTTAGTACAGAGTCTTGCTGCTGGTTCTACTTTCTCTTTGTGTCAGGAAATGTTTGTTCTTTAGTTCCAGTTACCTGGGCCAATGTCTGGCTCCATATTTTCTTAGACACTGCTCTGTGAAACCCTACCTGTTGGAAGGGCAAATAAAAAGTCTTTGTAGCATAATTTAAAATAAATGAAAAGTTCCACTCCTTTCAAAAGGTCACTCAGACTGTCTGACATTTCTATTATTTACTTCTTTGGCTTGAGGCATTCAAATATTGCCTGTCCATTAATTTACATTTTGGGAGGTGTATTACATAAAATGCTTTGAGGAAGCCAAGACCCAAGAGCTACTCTTAGGGCCTTACAGTCAGATAAATACAATATTTGAAAGGAGTCACGGAAGGATAACACCTCTAGAGTTATTTTTGAACTAAGGAGTGACCACTGAAGGCACAATGTCCAATGAAAGTAAACCAGCATGTTAGGAGATGGATTCCACTCTGGGATTCTGGCTTGGCATCTGGACCTAAATGAATGATATATATTTAATTTTTCCAGTGTGTCGGGAAGTAAAAAAGATCTGAATTCTCATTTGAAAAGAAATTCAACCTTCTCTGTTCCATATGTAGCTTGAATTATTTTTTTAACATAGTCTTTCAAGTAAGGATGCTACCAAACCTGTTTTAATGGAAACTTAAGACACATTCATGGAGAAAATACCAAATACTTTGTGTTGCAGTTCTTGTGTTGCGTGTTAAGTCTCCTCAGTCATGTCTGACTCTTTGCGACCCCATGAACCATAGTCTGCCAGGCTCCTCTGTCCATGGAATTCTCCAGGCAAGAATACTAGAGTGGGTTGCCATGCTCTCCTCCAGGGGATCTTCTCAATGCAGGGAGTGAACCTGCATCTCTTATGTCTTCTGAATTGGCAGGTGGGTTCTTTACCACTAGCATCACCTGGGACAGTTCTAAGCCACTATTATTTCTTTAGATGTGCCAAATGTACCAACCCTGCCCACATAGTACGTATTTGCTTAGGGAATCATCATCCATAGGGCAAAGGTAAATTTCAGCCTGGCAATATTACATTCTCAATTAGTGAAACTCAAATGAAAGAGTAGTCGGTGCATTTTGCTCGTAAAAGTCAGTAGGTGGAAACCAGAGTAAAATGCTCGGTGATTAGTAGTTCTGAGAGTGTTTGTGTGTGAATCTTATATCCTGTGCAAACACTGTGCACTAGTAGCTTCTTGTACTAAAACTTAACATACCATTGGAATCTAGGAGCCATTGAACCTCTTAGAGAATGTAACTCTAAAAATTAAATAGAGAAGACCTTATACTTTCAGCTGGATTTTAGGAAGCAAACAAAATAAACAGACTTAGATTTGTGCTTGGGAATCTACCAAGGCACTGAGAACCATATAAAGTTATAGATTAGCTCCAGGGTTTCTTAATAGCCAGAGTATACTAGCAGGATTCTGAAAGAATTTGTGCACTTGTAAACTTGGCAGGCCTTAGCTGTGAATGGTTGAACCAGACCAGATGAACTGTTGAGAATGTTGAGAGAGCCAGGGAAAGAACTTGCTTATTTCTGCCGCCTGAAAGAGGGAAAAAATAATCCAAATGACAGACGTCCAACTGGATGGTGGTTCAGTACTTGGAAAGCAGTGAGAGTGAAAACCACCTGTGGTTGGTAATGGAAAGCAAACGTCTTAGTTTTTATTTTTAAGTACTATTTTGGGCTTCATACCCTCAAATAAAATGCCAGGGGCACAGAGGTGGACAGTTGCTTATGTGACATCAACAGTGAGTTCTTATGACTCATACATGGTCCAGGGTCCCCATGAATTAGACATAGTGAATATATTGGACTAAATTCAAAGAACATAAATTCAAAAGTAGAATAGTTGGCTTAAGAAGACAGATTAAGAGGCCTAAATATGTTTGAGTTGGAATAAGAATGAAAAGAGGGGATATAATAGCCTTCTGCAGGTTCTTGAGGAGCTGAAACTTGAACTAAATAAGGAGAGGGATTGTTTGGGGTGGTGTACAGAGGCACAGCTATGCCTGACATGATGAAATTGAGAGAAGGAAAACTCAGCCTGAATGTCAAGAAAATATTTCTTATACAAGTTCTACAAATTTACCAAAGGAAGTGGTAGAAGTCTTGTTATTTGAAATCACTTAAAACTAGATTGGAGAAACCACTCATATTTTTTAGTCCTCCCCCACCCCACCTTTTCTCTATCTAAAAATCTATGATTTCTTTGTTCTCACTGATATTTGCAGGTTTTCTAAATTTGATGTCCCCTGTGGAATTCTTGAAGGTATTTTGTATCTCTTTTTAATTTCAAAATAAAAAATAAGAGGTTCACTGGAAAGAAGTCACCAGAATGCTTATTACATTTTTTTCTCCTTCCAGTTCATTTCTTAAACTGTGTAATTGAAGCTCATTTGGGTACAGGTTTTAGTTTATTTCTACATTTAGAATGGAATCGCATTGTAACAAGAGTCATTTTGACTGGATACCTTGAAGTACTTAAAGCTGAAAGGACTCTTATGGAATTAAATCAGGAGTCAATAACAGAAGGGAACTTGGAAAATTCACCAATATGTGGAAATTAAACAACTTATTCCTAAATAATCAATGGGCCTAAAAATAAATCTCAAGAGAAAAATACCTTGATACGAATAAAAGTGAAAACAACAGAATGGAAGCAAAACATTTAGTATGTAGCTAACATAGTGCTCAGGGAAGATTTATACCTATAAATTCTATATTTAAGTAAAAGAAAAATCTCATGTCAATAATTTAATTTCTCCCTTAAGAAACCTAAAAAAGAAAAGCAAACTGAATCTAAAGTACGCAGAAAAGGATATAACAAAAACTACATGGAAATAAGCTAGAAAAAATATGGAAAAATCAATGAAAACAAAAGTTAGATGCTCAAAAAAAATTCACAAAAGTAATATACATTTAGATAGATTGTCTAAGAAACAAGGAAAGAATGCTCGAGTTAGTGAAATTAGGAATAAAAGAGGGAAATCACCGACTTTACAGAAATTAAGAGGATAAAAAAGAATGCTATGAATAACTGAATGCAAACAACGTAGATCGTTTAGATGAAATGGACAGATTTTCTGAAAGACACAAGTTGCTGAAGCTGCCTCAAGAAGAAATAGTAGGTTGATTAAACCTACAATAAATAAGGAGATTAAATTAGTAACAACAGCCAACAACAAAATCCAAAAAGCTTTCCACAGAGAAAAACTCAGAACCAGATGGCTTCACTGGTGAATTCTATCAAGTATTTGCAGAATAATTGATATTGCATAAATATTTATGGGCTTCTCAGGTGGTACTAGTGCTAAAAAACTGCCTGCCAATGCAGGAGACGTACGAGGTTCAGGTTAGATATCTGGGTCAGGAAGATCCCCTGGAGGAGGGTACGGCAACCGACTCCAGTATTCTTGCCTGGGAAACCCCATGAACAGAGGAGCCTTGCAGGCTACAGACAGTGGGTTTGCAAAGAGTTGGACATGACTGAAGCGACTTAGTATGCAAATATTTACACAAATTCATCACAAACACTTCCAAAAAACAGAAGAAAAGGGATCAGTTTATCAATTGGTCTACATATTGGATGCAATTTGTATCAACATGGCAGCTTGCTTTTTTAAAGGCAGAAATCCATAAGTTGATCCTAAAATTCATATGGAAATATGAGAGACTCAGAACAGCCAAAACAATCTTGGTGGAAAAAAGAGAGCAAAACTGGAGAACTCACACTTTTCAATTTCGAAACTTACTATAAAATATAATACCCTAGATGGTATGGTACTGGATAGACATATAGATCAATGGAATATAATTAGGAGTCCAGAGATATATCCTTACATTTATGGTCAAATGACCTTTGATAAAGTGCCAAGACAGTTGGATAAATAAAGAATAGTTATTTCAACAAATAGCACTGGTGCATCTGGATATCCACATGCAAAAGAATGAATCTGGGTGCCTACCTCACACCATATACAAAAATTAGCTCGAAATGACAGACATTTAAGTGTTAAAACTATAAAACTAGTAGAAGAAAACATAGAAGTAAATCTTCATGACCTTGAGTTAGGCAATGGTTTTAAAGATATGACACAAAAGCAACAACAATAAAAAACAGATAAACTGAACTACATTAAGATGAAAAACTTTAGTGTTCCAAACAATACCATCAAGAAAATGAAAAGACAATCCACAGAATGGGAGAAAATATTTGCAAATCATATGTCTAATGATAGACTGGCATTCAGGATATACAAAGCATTCTTAAAATTCAATTATAAAAAGCAAATAACTATTAAAAATGAGCAAAGGATCTGATAGATATTTCTCCAAAGAAGATAAACAAATTGTCAGTGGGCACATGAAAGAATGCTCAACATCTTTAGTTATCAAGGAAATGAAAATAAAAATCATAATGAGATACCTCTTCAACTCACTCAGATGACTATAATAAAAAAGATAATGCCCATTGGTGAGGCTATGGAGAAACTGGAATTCTCACACATTGTTAGTAGGAAGGTAAATGGTGCAGTTGCTGTGGAAACAGTTTGGCAGTTCCTTAAATGTTAAATATAGAGTTGTTTATATGACTCTATATGACTCAGCAGTTCCACTTCTAGGTGGATTTCTAGAGAATTAAAAACATACATCCACACAAAAGCTTGCACACAAATATTTGCAGCAGCGTATTTTACAATATCTCAAAGAGAAACAAAACCCAAATGTTCACTGATTGATTACCATAATAAAATGTGATATATAGATAGTGAAATTTTATTTGGCAATAAAAATAATTGAGATAGTGATGCAGACTACAATATGGATGAAACTTGAAAACATTATGCTAAGTGAAAGAAACCACTCCTGAAATATCACCTATTATTTAATTCCATATATATATAATACACCACATCAATGAAACTATAGAGATAAAAGTAGATTAGTAGTGGCCAGTGGATTGGGGATTGGAGGTATGAGAATGTTCTAAAATTAGATTGTGGTTGCACAACCCTATGAATACACTACTGAGTTGTACAATTTACATGGTGAATTGCATGGAATATGGATTATATCTCACTAAAGCTGTTTAAAAAAAAAAGAATAAAAGACTCCATGACTTTGGGCATCACTAAAGCCAATTATGAAAATGTTGTTCTCTTGACCTTAAAATGAAAGAACTTTTCACTCCTTTTCTCCCATCCTCTCTCCTTCTATCTCTCTCAGTCACTTTCTCTTTTTCTGTCCTTTGACTTATTCTACAAAAGATGTCCAAGATGAGAGAAGCCCCAGCAAGATGGTAGGCACTGGAGCAATGGCTGCACGGTGCTGGAGAGGCTGTGAGGAGATACTCCATGTCCAAGGGCAAAGGAGAAGCCCCAGAAAGACAGTAGGAGGGGCAAATTCACGTTTAGAATCAAACCCCATTCCTGCCAGAGATGCTCAGAGGGCTCACACAAACCTTGTATGCACCAGGACCCAGAGACCCCACAGAGACTGAGATAGAACTGTGTTTGAGCATCTCCTGTGGAGGTATGGGTCAGCAGTGGACTGCTGTAGGGGCAGGGCCTCTGGGTTCAGCAGACTTGGGTATGGCATAAGCCCTCTTGGAGGAGATTGCCATTAAGAGCTGCAAGAATGTACATAGGACTGGGAAATAGACTCTTGGAGGGCACAAACAACCTTGTGTGCACCAGAACCCAGGAGAAAGGAGCAATGACCCCACAAGAGACTGACCGAGGCTTGCCTGGCAGTGTCCAGGAGTCTCCAGCAGAGGCGTGGGTTGGTGGTGGCCTGCTGCAGGGTTGGGGGCACTGAGTGTAGCAGTACATGCATGAGACCTTTTGAAGGAGGTCACCATTATCTTCATTACCTCCACCATAGTTTGGCCCCAGGTAAATAACAGGGAGGGACCGGAATTTTCTCAACCTATCAACAGAAAATTGGATTAAAGATTTACTGAACATGGCCCCGCTCATCAGAACAAGACCCAGTTTTCCCCTCATCAGTCCCTTCCATCAGGAAGTTTCCATAAGCCTCTTATTCTTCTCCATCAGAGGACAGACAAACTGAAAACCACAATCACAGAAAACTAACCAATCTAACCACATGGACCACAGCCTTGTCTAACTCAATAAAACTATGAGCCATGCTGTGTAGGGCCACCCAGGATGGACAGGTCATGGTAGAGAGTTCTGACAAAATGTGGTCCACTGGAGAAGGGAATGGCAAACCACTTCAGTATCCTTGCCTTGAGACCCAGTGAATAGTATGAAAAGGCAAAAAGATAGGACACTGAAAGATGAACTTCCCAGATCAGTAGGTGCCCAATACGCTACTGGAGATCAGTAGAGAAATAATGCCAGAAAGAATGAAGATGGAGCCAAAGCAAAACAATACCCCGTTGTGGATGTGACTGATGATAGAAGCAAAGTCCAATGCTGTAAAGAGCAATATTGCATAGGAACCTGGAATGTTAGGTTCATGAATCAAGGCAAATTGGAAGTGGTCAAACAGGAGATGGCAAGAGTGAATGTAGACATTCTAGGAATCAGCGAACTAAGATGGCCTGGAATGGGTGAATTTAACTCAGATGACTATTATAGCTACTACTGTGGGCAAGAATCCCTTTGAAGAAATGGAGTAGCCATCATAGTCAACAAAAGAGTCTGAAATGCAGTACTTGGATGCAATCTAAAAAACAACAGAATGATCTCTTTTCGTTTCTAAGGGAAACCATTCAATATCACAGTAATCCAAGTCTATGCCCCAATGAGTAATGCTGAAGAAGCTGAAGTTGAACGGTTCTATGAAGACCTACAAGACCTTCTAGAATGAACACCCAAAAAAGGTGTCCTTTTCATTATAGGGGACTGGAATGCAAAAGTAGGAAGTCAAGAAACACCTGGAGTACAGGCAAATTTGGCCTTGGAGTACAGAACAAAGGGCAAAGGCTAATAGAGTCTTGCCA
This sequence comes from Bison bison bison, assembly GCF_000754665.1. Taxonomy (NCBI): domain Eukaryota; kingdom Metazoa; phylum Chordata; class Mammalia; order Artiodactyla; family Bovidae; genus Bison; species Bison bison. Next base: position 9,175,960 of record NW_011494826.1, on the reverse strand, counting down.
AGAGAACACAGTGGTCATAGCAAACACCCTCTTCCAACAACACAAGAGAAGACTCTACACATGGACATTACCAGATGGTCAATACTAAAATCAGATTGATTATATTCTTTGCAGCCAAAGATGGAGGAGTTCTATACAGTCAGCAAAAACAAGACTGGAAGCTGACTGTGGCTCAGATCGTGAACTCCTTATTGCCAATTTCAGACTTAGATTGAAGAAAGTGGCAATAAGGAGTTCATGGCAATGAACTGGCATGGCAATAAGGAGTTCAACCACTAGGTATGACCTAAATCAAATCCCTTACAATAATACAGTGGAAGTGACAAATAGATTCAAGGGATAAGATCTGATGAACTATGGACAGAGGTTCATGACATTGTACAGGATGCAGTGATTAAGACCACCTCCAAGAAAAAGAGATGCCAAAAAGCAAAATGGTTGTCTTAGGAGGCCTTAAAAATAGCTGTGAGAAGAGAAGAGAAAAGCAAAGGAGAAAAGGAAAGATATATCCATTTGAATGCAGAGTTCCAAAGAATAGCAAGGGGAGATAATAAGAAAGCCTTCCTCAGTGATCAGTGCAAAGAAATAGAGGAAAACAACAGAACAGGAAAAACTAGAGATCTCGTCAAGAAAATTAGAGATACCAAGGGAACATTTCATGCAAAGGTGGGCTCAACAAAGGACAGAAATGGTATGGACCTAATAGAAGCAGAAGATATTAAGAAGAGGTGGCAAGAATACACAGAACTATACAAAAAAGATCTTCATGACCCAGATAATCACAATGGTATGATCACTCACCTAGAGCCAAACATCCTGGAATGCAAAGTCAAGTGGGCCTTAGGAAGCATCACTAGGAACAAAGCTAGTGGAGGTGATGGAATTCCAGTTGAGCTATTTCAAACCCCAAAAGATGATGCTGTGAAAGTGCTGCACTCAATACGCCAGCAAATTTGGAAAACTCAGCAGTGGCCACAGGACTGGAAAATGTCAGTTTTCATTCCAATCTCTAAGAAAGGCAATGCCAAAGAATGCTCAAACTACAGCACAATTGCACTCATCTCACATGCTAGTAAAGTAGTGCTCAAAATTCTCCAAATCAGGCTTCAACAGTATGTGAACCATGAACTTTCAGATGTTCAAGCGGGATTTAGAAAATGCAGAGGAACCAGAGATCAAATTGCCAACATTGTTGGGTCATCGAAAAAGCAAGACAGTTCCAGAAAAACATCTGTTTCTGCTTTATTGACTATGCCAAAGCCTTTGACTATGTGGATCATGACAAACTGTGGAAAATTCTTGAAGAGATGGGCATACCAGACCACCTGACCTGCCTCTTGAGAAATCTGTATGCAGGTCAGGAAGCAACAGTTAGAAATGGACATGGAATAACAGACTGGTTCCAAATTGGAAAAGGAGTACATCAAGGCTGTATATTGTCACCCTGCTTATTTAACTTCTAGGCAGAGTACATCATGAGAAATGCTGGGCTGGAGGAAGTACAAGTTGGAGTCAAGATTGCTGGGAGAAATATCAATAACCTCAGATACTGATGACACCACCCTTATGGCAGAAAGTGAAGAAGAACTAAAAAGCCTCTTAATGAAAGTGGAAGAGGAGAGTGAAAAAGTTGGCTTAAGACTCAACATTCAGAAAACTAAGATCAAGGCATTTGGTCCCATCACTTCATGGCAACTAGATGGGGAAACAGTGGAAACATTGACAGAGTTTATTTTTGGGGGCTCCAAAATCACTGCCAATGGTGATTGCAGCCATGAAATTAAAAGACACTTACTCCTGGGTCTCCTGCATTGCAGATAGATGCTTTACCATCTGAGCCGCTAGGGAAGCCTTACTCCTTGGAAGGAAAGTTATGACCAACCTAGACAGCATATTAAAAAGCAGAGACATTACTTTGTCAACCAAGGTCCGTCTAGTTAAGGCTATGGTTTTTCCAGTGGCGATGTATGGATGTGAGAGTTGAACTATAAAGAAAGCTGAGCACTGAAGAATTGATGCTTTTGAACTGTGGTGTTGGAGAAGACTCTTGAGAGTCCCTTGGACTGCAAGGAGATCCAACCAGTCATCCTGAAAGAAATCAGTCCTGAATATTCATTGGAAGGACCAATGCTGAAGGTGAAACTCCAATACTTTGTCCACCTGATGCAAATAACTGACTCATTTGAAAAGACTCTGATGCTGGGAAAGGTTGAAGGCAGGAGGAGAAGGCGACATCCGAGGGTGAGATGGTTGGATGGCATCTCTGACTCAATGGGCCTGAGTTTGAGTAAACTCTGGGTGTTGATGACAGACAGGGAGGCCTGGTATGATGCAGTCCATGGGGATGCAAAGAGTGGGACATGATTGAGTGCCTAACTGAACTGAACAAAAGACATAATTTATGACTCACAAATGACTCTGACTTTTAGATGACCAACTTGATGAAACAGAGAAAAGGAAAAGTCAATCTAGAGGTCAGGAAAAATATTTCTTACACAGCTTCCATAAATATGCCAAGTGAAGTGGCATGAGTCTTGATACCTGAATTCATTTGGAGCTGGACTGAATGACCCATTCACCTATTCCAGTGGGTAGGATGGGGAGGAGGGATGATAACTTGATTCATAATCATTAAGTGGATGGGAGGCTCACTGGTACACTGGTACAGAGATTGGGAGAGAGACATTGGCATCCCTATCAAGAATAAACTCTAAATTCTTTTCTACCACGGGTGGGGGAGAAGGAATTTATTTATTTAAAATTTATTTATTTTTAATTGAAGTTAATTGCTTTACAGTATAGTGTTGATTTCTACTAAACATCAACATGAAGCAGCCGTAGGTTTACCATGTCCCCTCCCACTTGAACATCCCTCCCACCTCCCTCCCATTTCTCTCCCTATCCCACCCCTGTAGGTTGCTACCAAGCCCAGGTTTGAGTTCCCTGAGTCATACAGAAAATTCCCATTGGCTATCTGTTTTATATATCGTAATGCATGTTTCTGTGTTACTCTCTCCATACCTCCCACCCACTTCTTCTCCCCCCAGCCATGGCACCCCTATCAAGAATAGATTCTGAATTCCTTTCTACCAGGGGAAAGGAATTTATTATTGTGGCACCCTAATACTCAGTGCTTCAATGAAACATTCCAAATGATGCACTGGTATTTGAGAAATGGGAAAAAACCTTTTAGTAACTACTGAAAATACACCAGAACATAAAACCTGATAGCTCCTAGAAAAAAAAAAAAAAACCATTGTAAATTATGGAATGCAAAATGTCATGGGGAGCATGGTGCAGAACTGGCATTAAATACTAAGTGTCATCTCCTACCACTACGGCTTGGATTTTGCTTCACTAGGAAATTATTTATACCACGTATGAGGCCAGAAAGTCAGACAGAAGCTTTGCTCTCACAAAATCTTTCCTACCTGCTTTGCTGATGCCTGACAATCCTTTGATAAGAAATAGTCTTTCATTCCATGATTAAAGCTAATAGACTTGAATATATGATACAATTGGGAGTTAATTCTCAAGAGTAAATGTTTTCAACAATGGGTACTAGGTGGTACCGCTATTCCTTCCCCTCTGTGCCTGAAGTGTTCGGGAAGCAGGAAGATCCCAGGTGCTCAGGGGGAGAAGCTGGAAAGAATAGATGGTGACAGGCCTTGAGAGTCAGGATGATTAGGTTAGTTACCAATAAGAAAAGAAGATTCTTGAGCAGGATAGTCATATGATGAAATCAATGCCTGAGATCACTTTGAGGTCATATTCAACAGGTGAAATATGTTGCTGCCCTAATTCAGACATGAGGGGCTTCAAAATATAAGAACAGGGCTGTGTCTGTGGAAGCAAAAAGAGAGGGACACATTTAGGAGAGCTGGTGGAGAAAGAGTGGTTGGCAGGACAGGTTTGGGAATCCTATCATGTAGAAACCAAGGACAAGGACTGAATGTAGGAAGTGGGCAAAAGGAGCCTTGAAGGTGATTCTAAGAGTAGCATGTGTTAGTCTCTCAGTCATGTCTGACTCTTTGTGACTGAAGCCCGCCAGGCTCCTCTGTTCAGGGGATTCTCCAGGCAAGAATACTGAAGTGGGTTGCCATTCCCTTGTCCAGGGAAGAGTAGTGTGAAAGTGAAAGTCACTCAGTTGTGTCCAACTCTTTGCAACCCCATGGACTATAAAGTCCATGGAATTCTCCAGGCCAGAATACTGGAGTGGGTAGCCTTTCCCTTCTCCAGGGGATCTTCCCAACCCAGGGATGGAACCCAGGTCTCCCGGATTGCAGGCGTATTCTTTACCAGCTGAGCCACAAGGGAAGCCCAAGAATACTGGAGTGGGTAGTCTATCCCTTCTCCAGTGGATCTTCCCAACCCAGGAATTGAACCGGGATCTCCTGCATTGCAGGCAGATTCTTGACCAATTTAACTATCAGGGAAGCCCAGAGTAGCATGAACCCATGGTAATTAGGAAAAGGAATCACTCTGCTCATTTAATTCTCTTCTCTCAACTGCCCTCCTGCCTAAATCCTTCTGTTGTTTCTCAATGCCTTCAATGTAAAGTGCAAATCCCACAATCGTATTATATGGCTCCTTACAATCTGCTTCCTGCTTATCTCTTGAATTCATCTCTCCCTCTTGCTGCCCTTGAACTCACTATTCCAGTCATCCTGAGCAGCTCTTTCCAATTCTGGGATCTGTAAAGAGTGTCTTTTCCTAGGGCATTCCTCCTTTTTGTACCTACCCTCCACCTCTTCCCCCCTAATGGGGGTAATTCTTTTGCATACTTGAGATCTCAATGTAAACACCACTCTCTGCAGAAAATCTCTCCTGATAACCCTCTCTTCCATCTCCTGCTCTGTGTCTCTTTACCCCTGTGCTTAGCACAATGGCTTCCTATGTGAGCACAAACTATGCCGGACTGAATGACTCTCCAAATTTTGGTGGGCACAGAAATCACCCCCAGTGTTTACTAAGTGCAGGCTTCTAGATCTCAGACCAAAGGCTCTGATTTAGTAGAGCCTGGATGAACCGACACTTTTAGAAACACTGCACTATTGTAATTGCTTGTTGGTTGTTGTTGTTCAGTCTCTAAGTCATGTCTGAGTCTTTGTGACCCCATGGACTGCAGCATGCCAGCCTTCCCTGTCCTTTACCAACTCCTGGAGTTTGCTGAAACTCAACCCCATTGAATTGATGACGTTATCTAACAATCTCATCCTCTGCCATCCTGTTCTTTTGCCTTCAGTTTTTTCCAGCATAATTGCTTGTTTATGTGTTAGCAATCCTGGACTATGTGTCATTAGGGTGACTGGTCTCTGGCTCTATGACAGCAGAGACCACTACAGTCCTGGACATCAAGCATAGGGTCTGATATGGTACAGATGGTCATTAGGGAATTGTCAAATAAGGGGATAAATGATGTGACAACAGTAAGAGTGAAAAATGACTCGGGATTGCAAACTTAGGGAACAAGGAGGTAATGGAAAAAATGGGAAGGGGTGTCTATTTGTGGGAGAAAATGATGAACACTCACACACTAATTTCAGACAACAGGTGGAGACTCTAAGGCGGTGCCCAACCCTCAGTGCCTCCTGTCTGGCACTGACTACATTGTGGAAAATGGCCCAACCCTCTTACATTACCTATGCACTCCCCAAGACACAGATGTATGTTTTTCCCAAAGGCAGCATATAATTTTGAGAATTGCAATCATTTTTTCCATGTTCTTTTGAAGGCTGTAAAATAATTTTAGATGCAATACTAATTCTAGGTCCCTGCTTACCCTTGACCTTTGAAGTTTGATTCAAAACATCACACACCTCTCAGCCCAGATGTTGGCAAGTTAATGATATATTGCTGTAGGAAAAACTTGGTCTCATTTGCACAAGGAGCTGGAAATCTTTGGTAATATTACCTTACCTCAATTTGTGTGTGTGTGTGAATACAACTGAAATACAGTTTTGTCAGTATACACACAGAAGATGAAGAACTAGAAAAAATAATGAAGCGTCCTAGTGTTTATGGAACTGAGCATTGTCATGCAATTGACTTGAAAACTCTTCGAAACTCATGGTGACTCTTCTAGTCCAAGAGTAGAGAAGATAATTTCCAGCTAAGTGAGTCCAAATGCTCTTTTTAGAGCTTGTGCTCCTTTTACCCATTTCCTACATCCAGTCCTTGTCCTTGGTTTCTAAATGGTAGGATTCCCACAGATCTAACTACCAAACCTGCCCTACCAACCACTCTTAAAAACTCTTTAGCTTTTTAATTGGCAAAATCAACCTTAGGAAGAATAATGTCTATAAGGCAAGAGGTCAAAAATCCAGCTAATGCCATTTAGTCTGTCTCACTGTCTACAGTGAATCATAGCAATTTGTGTACATTTCTTAAGATTCCCTACTGGGCCAAGGGGAAAAAAGGGCGGGAGGAATTGGAAGATTGGGATTGACACATATTAAACTATTGAGACCATGTATACATGTGTGGCTGCTCAGTCACTCAGTAGCATCCAAGTGGCATCTGACTCTTTGTGACCCCACAGACTGTAGCTCAGCAGGTGCCTCTGTCCATGGAATATTCCAGGCAAGAGTACTGGAGTAGGTTGCCATTTCCTAGTCCAGGGCATCTTCCTGACCCAGGGATTGAACCCCCATTTCCTGCGTCTCCTGCATTGGCAGGCGGATTCTTTACCACTGAGGCACCTGGGAAGCCCTCTATCCATACAATAGATAACTAATGAGAGCATGCTGCATAGCACAGGGAACTCTATTACACTGTGGTGACTTGAATGGGCAGGAAGTCCAAAAGGGAGGGGAAATATGTATACATATGGCTGATTAATTTTTCTGTACAGTAGAAACTAACACAACATTGTAAAGCAACTATACTCCAATAAAAATTAATTTTGAAAAAGTAGAAAAAAAAAGATTACCTACTGGGAAGTTAGCATCTTGAGGATATGGGACAAATATCCTTCTCAGCACCTAATATAATGCTTTACCTTTTATTTGTTTAGGACATTAAAGAAAATTGAAGTATAGTTGCTATACAATATTAATTCACAAGTTTACAAGTTAGTGATTCACAATTTTAAAAGGTTATACTCCATTTAGAGTTATTGTAAAATATTGGCTGCATTCCCTGCATTGTATAAGATATCCTTGTAGCTTATTTTGTACCTAATAATTTGTATGTGATATGAGGTTTCACACTGTCTAAGTGCTTAGTAATTATCTGTAGAGTGAATGAATCAACCTGTTCACCTTTCTGATGCTGGTTAGCTGGTTAGTCTGCAGTGCCAGGCATGTAGACAGCTCAGTTAATACTGGTGAATTAAATGTGATGATATTATCACCTAACATCTTTGGAGTATTTGTTGTTCTGGGGAAGGGCAGCTGATCATGGCCTTGGGAGGCTTAGGCACCCTCTCCTGGCAGTCATGCTGTCTTCAGGCATGGATGATGCTGGAAGCAGGATTAGCTGCTTGGAGTCGGCAGAGAATCTCTGGTTCAAGAGGCTGTGAGGTTGACTATACCTGAGGTTCCATGGCACATTGGTAGCAGAGTGGAAGCCAGAAAACTTTCTGGACAAATAGATGACCTTGTGGAAGCAATTACAAACAGCCAGTTTTTGAATGAGCAGACATTTTCTTACATGAAACGGCCTTAATTTTCTTTTTCAGTTAACTGAATTGAAAGATTTTTTTCCCTTGTCTTCTTTCCTTTCACTGGCTTTCTTTGGGAATGAACCTCTGCTTGTGAACTCCCTGTTCTTTCTAATGATAGTTTTCTAGTAAGGTTTCTTGAACCTGGGGAATCCAAAAAACCACACTATTCTCTATTTAGACTTCTGTATCTCCCTGCTAGGTCCTCCCTCATCACACGCTGTTGCTCAGTGTAAAACTGCAAATTCTAGGCCTGGAGGGAAGTGCTCTTTCAGCTGGGTGATCAAAAATACCATCTTTTCTTTTCATAATGGCCTAATGCTTTCTCCTCCCCCCATCACTCTGTATGTATTACCTCCTTCAAGTCATAGAATAAGTTTTCTGCTGATTCTAAAATACATTTCTTTGGGAGAGGGTGTGCATGTGTGTGCTCAGTGATGAAGTTCTCTTGACTGAGAACCATCACGGGAAAGGCCTCCCTCAACCCTGATGATGCATCAGTACTTAAAATGGGTTCACGAGGGACTTCCCTGAAGGTCCAGTGGCCAAGATTCCATGCTCCCAAAGCAGAGGGTACAGGTTCAATCCCTGGTCAGGGAAGTAGATCCCACACTCTGCAACTAAGACCAGGTATAGCCTAATTAAAAAAAAAAAAAAAGTGAGCTCGTGATATTATATCCTTGCTCTTCCATATAGTAACACAGTGACAACACACATGAGTACAGTGGTATACCTGCTGTCCTAAGCTGAAAATATACCCATGTACTATTTTATTGTACTCTTCTACCCCCCACTGCAGCGAGCACCTGCAGTCACTGGCAAGGTGTGCTTAGTGACTCAACCAGCCAGACGCCAAGTTCACTCCTATTCCAACAACAGGGTCTGTGTGGAGAGCTGACTTCCTGCTGACATATAAATCTGCCATAGCCCTTTGGAGTGTTCCTGGAAGCCTAGACCAGGACTGGCTGCTAACCTCTGGAGAAGTGAGTAGACCACCCCCACCCTCTCCTGGGCTGTAGTAACTGTGTGGTAGGAATTTTTTAGGTTTGGAGAGACTTTCTGAGGTTGAATGTCTGCCCCTTCATAGACAGGGGATCACCTTGATTCTCCTCTTGGTGTTTTTCCATCCTCTCATGCAGAAATGTCCTCTAAATCAGAGCCAAGGCTCCCCTGTCTCTGCCTGGAGATGGGAACAGTTGGGGCTCGAGTCCACCAGCCAGGTGGCTGCAGGTGGGAGGAAGGTGGTTTTACTTCGCTTTTAGCATAAATTAAATCCATGGGTTGGGAAGATCTCCTGGAGGAGGGGATGGCAACCCACTCCAGTGTTCCTGCTTGGAGGATCCCATGGACAGAGGAGTCTGGCAGACTATGGTCTGTAGGGTCGCAAAGAGTTGGAAACGATTGACGTGACTTAGCATGTGCTAAAATGGTCTATTCCAGCTCCTGTGAAGTCGAAATCAGCACGAACAGTCTGAATTTTCCACTTCAGTGACAACAACTTCCCATGCTTAGTATGCACTTGGGAGAGATTTTTTTTTTTTTTTTGCTATGCCAGGTCTTAGTTGCAGCATGAAGGTCTATGAAGGTCTAGTTCCCTGACCAGGGATTGAAATTGCCCCCCATGTATTGGGAATGTGGAGTCTTCTTCACCTGACAACCAGGGAAGTTCCCAGAAGAGGTATTCTTATCAAGTTCTTTTGCAAATAGGCGCTTAGGCAAGAAGGTCCCCTTTGAGTAGATGGTAAATAAAACTGTCTCATAACTTTTACCACCACTGTACTTTATGTAGGCCTTCCCTGGTAGCTCAGTCAGTAAAGAATCTGCCTGCAGTGCAGGAGACCCGGGTTCGATCCCTGAGTTGGGAAGATCCCCTGGAAAAGGAAACGACAAACCACTCCAGTATTGTTGCCTGGACAAAGGGGCCTAGCAGGCTACAGTCCATGGGACTGCAAGAGTTGGACACAACTTAGCAACTAAACAACCACCATACTTTATGTAGGGCATCTGGGCAGAAAATTATATGAAGTTCAGCCCTTTAGCAGAGAAATATAGGGCTTTAGAGCCAAGTGGTCAGAGTATGAATCCTATTTCTATACTTACTAGAAATATTAATAATATAATAATAAAAGAGATAATTATAATAGCATACAGTAATAATATAGACACTAATAGAATAATATAAAAATAATACAGATAATCATAGGCTTTGAGAGTACATTTGAAGATCAAATGAAAAATGCATGAAATATCCTTAACACAGAACCTGGCATGAAGTTAATACTACTCAATGCTTTCAGAATTTTTTTTTTTCCGTCTCTTTGCAGGTCATCAGCATGGACATGAGTCCACTTTCTGCTGTGTCACTGCAGTTAGCATGCCTGGTGGAAGACCCTTAAACAAGCTGGTTTGAGGTTGAGCTCCCTCGCTTAAGTAACTGCACAGGCCCATTCTTGCTATTGTGTGGCTTGAATTTTTCAGCTTCAACCTCAATAACAGGTTTGTGTAACATGCCACAAGCCCCCCTGTAATTGTGGTTGGATGAAAAGAATATATGGGATAATGATATGACTTTTCTCCCATCCCTTGCTCAACACTGTGGTGGAGAAGGAAGAGGCCTCCCCAGAAAGCACTTTCCGAACAGCAAGAGCAGCACATGTGTGGGTTTGTCTTAGAACACAGAGTTCCTGGATTCGGCTCCTGGTGGACTTGGTCAGGCCTGTTGGGCTGAGGTTCACTATAGGAAATGGTTAGAATTCAGTGCTCTGCAAGCAAGTGTGATTCGTGGCCACTGAAGACTTTGCAGAAAGGTTAATGTTTGTGAAGTCCTCTAAAAGTTCATATTTTCCGTGCATCTGGAAATTCCAGTTACCGAAATTGAATTGTCGCTCCTTGGCTATAATTTCCATTGCTTTAGTTGGTAGCTAGTCTGGGACTGCTCTTAATTAAGGGCTCATAGCTTTCTTCCGAATTCCTTCCTCACCAATCCTCATTTGCCTAACAAACAGAGGGGCTTCCTGGGTTTTTTGGTTGAAATCTAAGAAGGGAGTTTAGGTGTCTCTGCATTCTCATCTGAAGTTGAGCGAGCCACCATTTCTTTCTTTAACCTGCTTCATCAGTGATGCCTTTAAAGGCAGCAGAAGCCCACATTGGAACTTCTCAAACTTTAACGTGCAGACACACCACTGGGGGCTCTTTATTAAACTGCTGGTTTCGATTCAGGGGGTCTGGAGTTGGCCTGCTCTTCTGCATTTCTCACAAGCTTTCAGGCAGTTTCCTTGCTGCTGGTATGTGAATCAAGAAATTATACACGACGTTCTGTAGGGATTCAGTTCTCCAAACATTTACTGGGCCTTTCAGCAAATCTAGCTATTTTTTTCTCTTTGAATCCCCAGGTGGACATTTCTGATCATTTTATCTTTCAGCAGTCCTAAACACTGTAGATTTATGAAGCCTTAACTTAGCTCTATTTCCCTCGATTAGTTTATCTTATGTTGATATTTATCATCCACTTAGAATTTCAGTCCTAATATACGTAGCTGTTGCTGTGACAAGCAGTATATACACATATAGAAATGTATAGTCAACTGCTGTGACTCTCTTGGGGCCACTTTGCTTTCACTGGCCTTTGGATTCTGAGTTCCCTTTTGTTGGTCTCGCCATCAGATTCATGGTTTTGTCAAACTCAGTGATATGCACCACCTATCAGAGTCCCCTTTGGGGCTGTCTGTTATTGGCACTTTCCTGGATAACTCTCACCTGCATAAAAGAAGCTCTAAGTCTTTTTTTTTTTTTTTTGTCATATGCTCCATTGTTTAATAGCCCCACAGAAGCAAGCTAAGATGTTTTAATTAACCTGTGTGATGGCACAGCAAACCCAGCCAGGTCTTCGCTTAAATGTGATCTAGCAGAGAGAAATCCCTGAGCAACGCACATAGGAGAGTGACAGCTGTGCAGCCTGACTTTCTCTCCAGGGTATGCATCCCCACCTGAGGGCATTTACATTTTCATTTGTTGGTTGCTTGGATCCTCCTATCTACGTGTAAGCTTCAAAAGAGAATGACTTTTCTATGGTACAAATGAACTTACCTACAAAACAGAAATAGAGTTACAGATGTAGAAAACTTACAGTTATCAGGTGTAAGGCATGTGGGGGGGAATAAATTGGAAGATTGGGCTTGACGTATACACACTACTATATATAAAATAGATAACTGATAAGCACCAACTGTGCAGCACAGGAATCTCTACTCAATACTCTGTAATGGCCTATATGGGAAAAGAATCTAAAAAAGAGTCTATATTTGGATATGTAGAACAAATTCCCTTTGCTGTATACCTGAAACTAACACAAGACTGAAGTCAACTATACTCCAATAAAATGTTTAACAAAGAGAGAAAAACAACATAACAACAACAAAAGAGAATGGCCTTTCTTATGCCAGAACTGAGGAGGTCTTCAATAAATATTTATTAGAAAGAACGAATGAAAGAGAACTGTATTTCCCAGCAATAATCTTCTAAGCATAGCTTTGTATTTCCAACTGGGAGTCTCTTGAGGCTAGGTACCTTATCTTGCTCATCTTGTGTCTTATGTAGGCGCGCCCTGGACGTATTTGTTGACTGAATGAATGATTACAGTGTAGAGAGTAGAGGGAATACCACAGACTTTAGAGAAGTGAGCTGGTCTCTATTTCTAGCTTGGCCTTGTATTAGTCGTGTGACTTAGGCAATGTTATTAAGACTTCCTGGGCTATTGCTTCCTCTTAAGAGGATATTTTCATATGGTTGCTTTAAGGATTAAATGAAATAACATACATAAACCTCTTAATATAGAAATTTAACAATATTAGGATCTCAATGTATTATTGCTGTTGTCATCCTAACCAATATTAACCTTTTATTGCCTCTCCTCTTCATTGCATTTCCTGCTTGGCAAATTTTTTAATTAATTCTTATTGGACTGCAGTTGCTTTACAATGTTGCATTAGTTTCTCCATTTGTGCTCATTTCAGTTCAGTTCAGTCACTCGGTCGTGTCCGACTCTTTGCAACCCCATGAATCGCAGCACGCCAGGCCTCCCTGTCCATCACCAACTCCCGGAGTTCACCCAGACTCACGTCCATCGAGTCAGTGATGCCATCCAGCCATCTCATCCTCTGTTGTCCCCTTCTCCTCCTGCCCCCAATCCCTCCCAGCATCAGAGTCTTTTCCAATGAGTCAACTCTTCGCATGAGGTGGCCAAAGTACTGGAGCTTCAGCTTTAGCATCATTCCTTCCAAAGAAATCCCAGGGCTGATCTCTTTCAGAATGGACTGGTTGGATCTCCTTGCAGTCCAAGGGACTCTCAAGAGTCTTCTCCAACACCACAGTTCAAAAGCATCAATTCTTCGGCGCTCAGCCTTCTTCACAGTCCAACTCTCACATCCATACATGACCACAGGAAAAACTATAGCCTTGACTAGATGAACCTTTGTCGGCAAAGTAATGTCTCTGCTTTTGAATATGCTGTCTAGGTTGGTCATAACTTTTCTTCCAAGGAGTAAGCGTCTTTTAATTTCATGGCTGCAGTCACCATCTGCAGTGATTTTGGAGCCCCCCAAAATAAAGTCTGACACTGTTTCCACTGTTTCCCCATCTATTTCCCATGAAGTGATGGGACCGAATGCCATGATCTTCGTTTTCTGAATGTTGAGCTTTAAGCCAACTTTTTCACTCTCCACTTTCACTTTGTGCTCAGTCGCGTACAACTCTTTGCAACCCTATGGATGAGAGCCTGCCAGGCTCCTCTCCATAGGATTCTCCAGGCAAGAATACTGGAATGGGTTGCCATTTCCTCTTCTGGGGAATATTTCTGATCCAGGGATCAAACCCCCGTCTCCAGTGTCTCCTGCATTGGCAGGTGGATTCTTTACCACTGAGCCACCTGGGAAGCCCTGTATTAGTTTCTCCTGTACAGCAAAATGAATCAGCAGTACATATACATATATATATACACCCCTCTTTTTTGCATTTCCTTCCCATTTAGGTCACCACAGAGAATTGAGTAGAGTTTCCGGAGCTATACAGTAAGTTCTCATTAGTTATCTATTTTACACATAGCATCAATAGTATATGTATGTCAATCCCAGTCTCCCAGTTCATCCCATCTCCTTCCCACCTTGGTGCTCATACATTTGTTCTTTAATTTCAGTTTGAGGCACTAACCCAAGCTTTGCAGTTCTAGCATCCTAGATTAATGGAAATCTTAGATTTAACTCAAAGACTCAAGAGGATGAATGACCACAAATTCATTCTTTATAGGAACTTAAAAATATGTCTAACTGTATTCAGACTCCAATGATTATTACCTCCACCTTTGTCCCTGGATTAAATGCAGTTTGATTACCTTGCTTTTGTCATTGTGTCCCCTACACTCTATCCTCTGTTTTCCAGATAGGGAGATCCTTATGAAAAAGCAAGTTGGAGCATGTCACTCTGCTGCTCTGCTGGCTCTCCATCTAAATTAGAGTAAATGTCAGAGTTCTTCAAAAAGCCACAAAGTACTGTAAAATGTCCTTTCTCTCTCATCACTAAGCTTGTCTCCTACTCCTATTTCTTCTCTATATCCATTCTACACTAACTCCAGTGGGCTTTCCGCATGCCATCAGTCATGGTCTACCCCTAGGACCTTCACACCTGCTATTTCCTCGGACTGAAACACTCTTTCCTATGATATTTGTAGGAATATACTCTCACACTTCCTGATTTTTGTTTGAAGGTCATTCTGAAAAAAAGATCTTTCTTGGATCTCTTATTATGTTGATGCTTCTATCCTGGAAAACACATGATCTTTCCCTACTCTATTATTTTTTCAAAATACTATGTCATCATTGGATGAACTATATATTTTACTTATTTGCTTATCACCCCAGATTAGATTATAACTCCATGATGATGGGGATTTTTGCCTGTTTTGTTCTTTGTTCTGCTCCCAGTGTCTGGCACACCATAGATGATCAATGAACGTTTAGTAAATGAGTTGATAAATGGATAAGGGAAGTGGGATGGGTTAGAGGTGGGCTGGGCATCCAGGTGGGGGTGCAAACATGAAGGGAGAAGGGGAAAATTTAGAATCCAGCATCTGTTTCTGTGACTTCAGGCTTGGCTGGCTCAGAGGTGGCTTGACTCCTGTCACCTGGCCCACTGACAGCTGACACCATAGCAAAGCAATGCTCTGGAATGAATCAGGTTCTGGAATGCTGGAAAACCTCCATAGGTCAGCATGACCTTGACAATGGGGATCTATGATTCTTTGTTGCATATGTTCTTTGTTGCATATTCCCCCAAATAATTAACTCAGGCCAGAGACCTTCCCTGGTGTTTTCCTCAGCTCTCAAGGAAGATATATGAAAAATGGTGGGTTCCAGAGACACCTCACTGGTAAAGCTGAGTTGACACCTCTGTTTCCTCTCTTTCTGGATTATGCTTTTGCTGACTTGAAGAAGGTAATTGACTGTGTAGCTTTAAAATGTTCCTTTAAGGGTCCACTCTATGTCAGAGAGTGAAGAAAAGGATTAATTAAGCAAAGTAGAACTTGGAAGATGATTCAAATGCTAGGTGATTCAAAAGTTAGTCATCAACTTTGACCTCTGTGTTTTCATTATGCTCAGGAAGCATGCTTCTCTGGGTCACTTTGTCTTGTGATGGCTCACTCCTCATGTCATTATTCCTAACCCCAAAGGATATGGGCCATTGGCCTGGATCAGCATTGTTGGATTGCTTCCTTCCTTTGAAGAATGGACTGGAAACTCTTCTCTTGGAGGTGTCTCTGGTGTGAGGAAGATGAATCAGATGGCAAGCAAAAGCCAGAAAGTAAGAGATGGGGGTCAGGGGGAGTTGGGAAGAGTCACTTCCTCATTGAACTTGACTTTCCCTTATCCTGAAAACAAGTCTTTTGTGATTTTTTGGAAAGAGTAGCAACCATATCTTCTCCGGGATTTTGGGCCCCCTCTGGGGAACTTCTCCCTCTGTGGGCCCATCCCCTCCTGGAAACCCCCTTCAGGGCTCAGCTCCCATTGGACGGACTTGGAGAACACTCCTTCCCACTGCTGATTTTGCAGCCCAAGGAGTGGTGGCATCTTCCTGGTTAGCTTGTCATGGTGAAGTTTCACCATTCTTGGTTTGGATTCTCAGCTTTTCTATCATCTATGTAGCTCATCTCTGTACCAATTTCCTTTTGTTTGAAAGATATAGAATGACTTATGTCTTCTTGACTGTAAGCTCACTGGTCTGTTCAGCCCAAACCATTCTTTAACTTTTGTAAAGATAGGATCACTTGTCATTTTGTCTTCAAGTTTTTTTTTTTTAATTGTATAAAGCTGAAAGTATTGACTTTGATCAGTATGAATGTATACACCTTTCCAGTCATACCTTTGTTTAAAATTTATACCACTCTGTGGGTTTCCTGAACATGTGCAGTGGGACACCAACTCTCTGCTATAGACTGGAAGCTTTCAGAAAATGTGTGAAGAGCTTTTTACTTAGTCTCCACTGTGTTGTCAGATTTCTGCCACAGCCAGAGCATGATTTTAGAATTTCTCTGAACTTCTCTCAGCCTCAATTTCTTCACCTATAAAAGAAGAAAGTTATGTTTGATGGGTCATTTACAAACTTTAATTTATCCTCAGAACTCTTTGGTTTTTCAAGTATGATCTGAATCTCAACATAGAAAGTGGGAGACCCTAAGCTCACCTCCTTGACCTCCAGATGACCTCCCTTTGTTGTCTATGTTAGTCACTCAATGGTGTCCGAATCTTTGTGACCCCATGGACTGTAGCCTGCCAGATTCCTCTGTCCATGGAATTCTCCAGGCAAAATTGGTGGCCTGAATCATGACTGCCAAACCCTGGGGTATAAAATGACTGACTAAAGAGTGCTCTGTTCTGCTCTAACAGCTTTTGATTTTATACTTTTTGAAGGAATCCAGTGATTCTGTTTTGTCAGACTTTTATTTCTTAGTTTTGAAACTAAGATGTAAGAAAAAAAAAACGTTTTTTAGCCTGATTTGACTTATCTTTATGTATCTTACTCTGGTAATCACGATGGTGTAATCACTCACCTAGAGCCAGACGTCCTGGAATGCGAAGTCAAGTGGGCCTTAGGAAGCATCACTATGAACAAAGCTAGTGGAGGTGATGGAGTTTCAGTTGAGCTATTTCAAATCCTGAAAGACAATGCTGTGAAAGTGCTGCACTCAATATGCCAGCAAATTTGGAAAACTCAGCAGTGGCCACAGGACTGGAAAAGG
>NW_011494826.1:9149104-9158911 GCF_000754665.1 Bison bison bison | reverse complement strand
GGCAATGTCAAAGAATGCTCAAACTACCGCACAATTGCACTCATCTCACACGCTAGTAAAGTAATGCTCAAAATTCTCCAAGCCAGGCTTCAGCAATACATGAACCGTGAACTTCCAGATGTTCAAGCTGGTTTTAGAAAAGGCAGAGGAACCAGAGATTAAATTGCCAACATCCGCTGGATCATCGAAAAAGCAAGAGAGTTCCAGAAAAACATCTATTTCTGCTTTATTGACTATGTCAAAGCCTTTGACTGTGTGGATCACAATAAACTGTGGAAAATTCTTCAAGAGATGGGAATACCAGACCACCTGAACTGCCTCTTGAGAAATCTGTATGGAGGTCAGGAAGCAACAGTTAGAACTGGACATAGAACAACAGACTGGTTCCAAATAGGAAAAGGAGTACATCAAGGCTGTATATTGTCACCCTGTTTATTTGACTTCTACGCAGAGTACATCATGAGAAACTCTGGGCTGGAGGAAGCACAAGCTGCAATCAAGATTGCTGGGAGAAATATCAATAACCTCAGATATGCAGATGACACCACCCTTATGGCAGAAAGTGAAGAAGAACTAAAGAGCCTCTTGATGAAAGTGAAAGTGGAGAGTGAAAAAGTTGACTTAAAGGTCAACATTCAGAAAACTAAGATCATGGCATCTGGTCCCATCACTTCATGGCAAATAGATGGGGAAACAGTGGAAACTGGCTGACTTAATTTTTCTGGGCTCCAAAATCAATGCAGATGGTAATTCCAGCCATGAAATTAAAAGACCCTTACTCCTTCGAAGGAAAGTTATGACCAACCTAGACAGCATATTAAAAAGCAGAGACATTACTTTGTCAACAAAGGTCCATCTAGTCAAGGCTATGGTTTTTCCCAGTGGTCATGTATGGATGATGAGAGTTGAACTATAAAGAAAGCTGAGCACTGAAAAGTTGATGCTTTTGAACTGTGGTGTTGGAGAAGACTCTTGAGAGTCCCTTGGACTGCAAGGAGATCCAACTAGTCCATCCTAAAGGAGATCAGTCCTGGGTGTTCTTTGGAAGGACTGATGTTGAAGCTGAAACTCTGAATACTTTGTCTGATGTTGAAGCTGAATACTTTGTCCACCTGATGTGAAGAGCTGACTCATTTGAAAAGACCCTGATGCTGGGAAAGATTGAGGGCAGGAGGAGAAGGGGATGACAAAGGATGAGATGGTTGGATGGCATCACCGACTCATTGGACATGGGTTTGGGTGGACTCCGGGAGTTGGTGTTGGACAGGGAGGCCTGGAGTGCTGTGGTTCATGGGGTTGCAAAGAGTTGGGCATGACTGAGAAACTGAACTGACCTGAACTGAACTGATCTTACTCTGAAGGAGAAAAACCTATGTATCCTTGGAATAGTGAGGGTTTTATTGGAAAAAGTGCCAACAGAAAAATGTTATATTCCCAGAAATAAAACTGGGAATGCTAAGAGGATGTTCAAGTTTCCTGAGCGCCATGTCCCTCAGAGGTCATCAGGGCTTGCCTGATTGCCCAGTCACTGTGCTCCCCCTCAGGCTGAGACAGCATCCTAGCCCCACTCTGCCCTCTCTCCAACGTTCAATCAATCCCCCTTCAGTAGGACTTTCAGGGGCTCTAACTCAATTCTCCCATGATAGCCTCAGCACTGTTGCTGGAACTCTGTATTTGGGTTTGCTCCCAGTTTAGCGTGTCCCTGACACTAAGCTCTGCTTAACCTTGATATTACTCCTTGGAAGAAAATTTATGACCAACCTCAGATCAGATCAGTCACTCATTCGTGTCTGACTCTTTGCAACCCCGTGAATTGCAGCACGCCAGGCCTCCCTGTCCATCACCAACTCCCAGAGTTCACTCAGACTCACGTCCATCGAGTCAGTGATGCCATCCAGCCATCTCATCCTCTGTTGTCCCCTTCTCCTCCTGCCCCCAATCCCTCCCAGCATCAGGGTCTTTTCCAATGAGTCAACTCTTCGCATGAGGTGGTCAAAGTACTGGAGTTTCAGCTTTAGCATCAGTCCTTCCAAAGAAATCCCAGGACTGATCTCCTTCAGAATGGACTGGTTGGATCTCCTTGCAGTCCAAGGGACTCTCAAGAGTCTTCTCCAACACCACAGTTCAAAAGCATCAATTCTTCGGTGCTCAGCCTTCTTCACAGTCCAACTCTCACATCCATACATGACCACAGGAAAAACCATAGCCTTGACTAGATAAACCTTTGTTGGCAAAGTAATGTCTCTGCTTTTCAATATGCTATCTAGGTTGGTCATAACTTTCCTTCCAAGGAGTAAGCGTCTTTTAATTTCATGGCTGCAGTCACCATCTGCAGTGATTTTGGAGCCCCCAAAAATAAAGTCTGACACTATTTCCACTGTTTCCCCATCTATTTCCCATGAAGCAATGGGACCGAATGCCATGATCTTCGTTTTCTGAATGTTGAGCTTTAAGCCAACTTTTTCACTCTCCACTTTCACTTTCATCAAGAGGCTTTTGAGTTCCTCTTCACTTTCTGCTGTAAAGATGATGTCATCTGCATATATGACCAACCTAGACAGCATATTAAAAAGCAGAAACATTACTTTGCCAACAAAGGTCTGTCTAGTCAAGTCTATGGTTTTTCCAGTAGTCATGTATGGATGTGAGATTCGGACTATAAAGAAAGCTGAGCATCGAAGAATTGATGCTTTTAAACTGTGGTATCGGAGAAGACTCTTGAGAGTCCCTTAGACTGCAAGGAGATCCAACCAGTCCATCCTAAAGGAAATCAGTCCTGAATATTCATTGGAAGGACTGATATTGAAGCTGAAACTCCAATAATTGTCCACCTGTTGTGAAGAGCTGACTCATTTGATAAGACCCTGATGCTGGGAAAGATTGAAGGTGGGAGGAGAAGGGGATGACAGAGGATGAGATGGTTGGATAGCATCATCGACTCCATGGGCATAAGTTTGAGTAAACTCCGGGAGTTGGTAATGGACAGGAAGGCCTGGTGTGCTGTGGTCCATGTGGTCGTGAAGAGTTGGACACAACTGAGCGACTGAACTGAACTGAACTGAACCTTGATATTGAAGCAAAATCTACCTTGTTTCTGTGTGCCTGATTCCCAGTCCTGATGAGCTGCTGGGAGTCCCAACCTGGCCTGGACCTGCCTTGCCAATTCCTCCCTGGATGTGGGCACTACTTCTTGCTCAATGACATCTTTACTACTGGTTATCCTCAATCAGAATCTCAAAATATGGCCTGACTCTTGACATTGTTGTGAGCTCTTCAATCGCCAGGGCTCTCCATTAGGTCTCATCGACAACCCCTTCTCCCCCACCTCCAAGGATTTTCTTTAAGAAATCAGGTGTGTCTTATCTTTTGGGGTTCCCTAAACTGTCTGCCACCCTGGAATTCCTCTTACTTCCCAGTGGTGGTCTTTTTCATTATTACCTGTGCTTGACTCTTAAGTCCTGTCCTCTTATGGTCTTTATGGTTCTAGACCATTTAAACCTTACATGCCTAGGAACTTCCCTGGCAGTTCAGTGGTTAAGACTTCCCCTTCCAGTGCAGGGGTGCGGGTCTGACCCCAGATTGGGGAGTTAAGATCCCACATGTCTCACAGCCAAAAAACCAAAATATTTTTTAAAAAGAAGCAATATTGTAATGAATTTAATAAAGACTTTAAAAATGATCCACATTAAAAAAATCTTAAAAAACAAAAGCAAAACCTTACATGCCTAATCTAGGTCAGAAGCTAGTATTGGTTACATGAAGCACTTTGCTCATCACAAAATAAAAATTCTTTTCCAGTTCTAAGCAATCTATTTCCTTTTCCCACTTATTATTCTTCCATTGAACATGTAATGATCTCTAGGTGCTAAGGATACAACGATTAATGAATAAATGGTCCTTGGGGGCTCCCAGTTTGGTGAAGAAGAGATTTTAAACAAACAATTGTAATACGATAATGATGTAAGTTGCTTGTGAAGCTCAAAAAAAAAAAAAAAAAAGTCTAAATTCCGAGAGGTGGTGGTAGTGGTGGGGAAATGAGTAGTTTCAGGGAATCTTGAGCTGAGCCTTGAAAGGCTCATCACTGATGACGAATCAGGGAGAAGTATCATCACATATTTGGGAAAGGTCAAGTTACTCGGTGTAGCTGTAGCTGTAATATCAAAGAGATGAGGGGGGAAAAGTAGAAGCTGAAGGCTGTATATGCCAGGCAAGGGAGTTTGGGACATACTGTTCAGCAATTGGTGCTATGGGAGAGTTTGAAGTAGGAGTTTATCACAATCAGATTTTCATTTTAGGAAGATTCTTTGGAGGAGGGATTGGTTGGAAGGAGGTGAGATTAGGATTAAGAAGATTATGAAGAGGCTCTAATATAACAGTTGAGGCAAGAAATGATAAGTGATGGGAGGACAGTCTGGGGGAGAATGGATACATGTATATGTATGGCTGAGTTCCTTCACTGTTCCCCTGAAACTATCAAAACATTTTTAATCAGCTATACCCCAAACAAAATAAAAAGCTTTTAAAAATTGCAAAAAAAGAAATGATAAGTGCTTAAATCAAGATGATATCAGTGGAGATGGACGAGGGCAGGGGCAGCTTTGAAAAGTGTTTGTGAATAGAATAAAGAGAATTGGTGGTCAGCTGGAAAGAGAAATAGTGAAGAGGGAGCTGCTGAGTACAACTCTCAGAAAGCTGGGAACAACAGAGGGTAACTCCCAGATCTCTGCTTTGGGAGTTGAGTATGGATGGGGATACCACCTCTAAACTGGGGAATGCAAGGGGAGGTGATGTTGAACACATTATGTGCGAAGGCTCTGGAGGAGGCCAAGTGGAGATGCTCCATGAACAGTCCACAGTCTGAAAATCATATCCAGCTCAAGAAAGACTTCTTGGCTTGAGATTGATTTGGAAACCATAAATATATACAGGGTGACCATAAATTCTGAATACAGAGATAATAATATTTTGTCATGTTTTATAATATAGTATCAATAAATCACTTGTTCTGTATCCACCTATGTTTCCAGATTTTATGACCATCCCAGAGAAATTTGTTAGAGCCAGATAGAACACAGATCAACCCAATAGAATATATAAAGCAAGAAGAGAAAAAGGCTGGACGTGGAGTCCTGGGAACTACAATATTTATGAGACAAAAGAGACTGAGAAGAAACAGAAAGGAGATGAGATTTAAAACAAAGAGAAAGCCCAAGAGGAGAGTAACACTTCCATACAGACAGAGGGGAAGGTGGTGAGGATGAAGAAAAATGTGCAGATGTCAGCCCAACTTGCCATCAAAACTCCTTTAAACCTTTTCCCCAAGTGGCCCAAAGTATTACTTTCTCTAGAACAGTGATTCTTAACTGTTTATAGTGTAACAAGTTCTTTGAGAATCTGAAGGAAGCGTGAGACCCTTTTCCATACGACTAGTAAGAATGGAATGCAGTATGGGGGTGGAGGGGTGTCAAGCCCATCATCCCAAGAATCCCAGGGTAAAACTCTCGGTATTTTGTAAAATTTCTTTTAAATAATAAACTAATTCTAAATATTCACAGAGAAGGTCTTAATCTCCCTGCTCTTTGGGGGAAATGCTGCTTTATTTTCTTCTGAGAAAGCTGAACAAGAATGAATGTTATGCAGTAGCATGATGTCATTAACTTTATCAAAGCTCAGATGATTTTTTTTTTTCCATCAGAAGGATATTTTTTTCTTTCCTTTTTTCTTGTCATCCCTTTCTCAATAGCTTAAAAACTTTTTTTCTTAGCTGAAATTGACTTTGGTTTACTTTGCATAGTTGATTTTTGTTATCATAAAATGCCTCAACTTACAAGCCTCAGCCCTTAAAAATTTCAGAAAATTTAAAGGATCATATCCGTTCTGGAGGCATTTTGAAGCATATTTCCCCACAATAGACCGAACCCAGTTTCCTTACATTGGTTCTTTCCAATTGACACTAGGGGCCATGTCTTTTATCAAATGTTTCTTAATTTGGCTTCCCTGACACCATGCCTTCCCTTTTTGCTGCTTTCCTCTTTTGTGATTGTTTCTAGGTCTCTTCGGTTGACTCATTTCACAGCTGAGGGCATCTTCAAAGACTCTGTTCTTAGTTCCCTACCCTTGTTTATTTTTCACCCACTCCTTTTCATTCAGTTTATCCTAACAAGTATTTATTGACTGCGGAGTCTATTTGGTGCACTTATGAATTCTCGTAACTGCAAAAATCTCCTCTTTGTGAAGATTTATGCCTCCAAATTATTCTTCCAGCTCTGACACGGTACAATTACACAATTCCCACAGCTGCCAACCATGTCACTTTGAGATGTCATGCTCGTTTTCCCCTTCTAACTGGCCCTTTTACAATTTGAGTTCTCCATGCCAATCCATGGCCTCATTAATTTTCTGTTACTTGGCCTGGGTGTCTGGGGTCTCTCTAAGCTTTGATAACATCTGAAGTGACAAACAAAATAGAACACAAATTCTCAGCCAGAACTTTAGCGAAAATTCTGCAACCTTGTTAGAGTCACAAAACAAATTATTGTTTTCTAGCTTGTCGATTGATGTTTTTTTCTCTCCTATGACTTGATTTTCCTTTTAGTCCTGCTATTTTCTGTCCTGTTATTTTTCTTTCTTCTTGTCCCCGCCTTCCTTTTATCCTTTATGCGTCTTGTAGTTTAGGTTCTTCTGTTATTAATCTGTGCTGTCAGATCTCACATTGCTCTCCTTTATATGCTTCTGTACAAATGCAAGTGTGGATTGGGGCTCCCAGGTGGCATTAGCGGTAAAGAACACCCCTGCTAATGCAGGAGATGTGAGAGACGCAGTTTCAATCCCTGGGTCCGGAAGATACCCTGGAGCAGGGCATGGCAACTCACACCAGGATTCTTTGGAGAATCCCATGGACAGAGGAGCCTGGTAGGCTACGATCCATAGGATCACAGAGTTGAACACGACTGAAGTGACTTAGCCTGCATGCATGCATGTGTGGACTATGCCCAATAGATACCAATCTTCCCATTATTAGATGTATTTCGCATGTTGGTAATTTAATGTCAGGCATTGAAATTCTCTCAGTATTTAGAATTATTTTTTGTCCAACTGCTCTTCATACTATCTGCTTAAGTTTAGAAAATTTCAGATGAATGGTTAATGTTCAATGAGACCTAGCTTCAAACTTGCTCATCATGTCCTAAAGTTTTATAAGTTTTATGTCATAACTCAGTTTCTCTTCTCTCCTGCTATGGTCCTCACTCTTAGAATATGGTAAAGTTGAGAGCAGAATCAAACTCAGAACCTTCTAGGCCAAACTGTGATATTCTGACAGAAAGCATACACACATTAGGGATTCAATTATTCAGCACATTAGGGGTTCAATTTCCTGAAGAAGGGGCAACCTTAGAAAAGGTAATAAATGGACTACAACTGAGTCTGGTTCCATCGCTAAGTTTGGCTCTTCTTTTTTAACTAAAATTTTCCTTTTCCCATGAGAGTATTTATCATAGTAGACATGTGTTTTTAATGTAGTCATCAAGAGGTTGTGTGGTCTTGTTTATTCTTGATTAAAAAGCCTATGTCAAATAAGAATTATTTCAAAGTTGCAGTGATAATTGGAGCAATAAGATGGTAAGAGGTAATTAAAGGATGCGGCTTTCTTTTAGAAATAAAAAAATGAATCTGGTGGCCACATGTACTTGCCCCTTCTTTCTTAATGAGTGTGATGAAAGATGTCAGGGTAAGAAATTATGGATATTGGAGATGTACCAACAACACACTAACATGTCAAATTCAAGCCCAGATTCCCACATTGACTGCATTCAGGAATTTACACCTTGCAACATTGTATACTAACGGGCGATGTGCACATTTCAAACCATGATGATGCTCCAAAGCCCTGGCGGTGAGGGTGGCAGCTCCCTCCACTCCCGCACTCCCACACGCATTTTAGATGGGAAGTATAGTTGCTTATCCTTCCCATTTTGAACTCTTGGACTACAAACCATAAATTACCCAGGTTATGGCTCATGAATTATAGCCATTTAAGGACT
This sequence comes from Bison bison bison, assembly GCF_000754665.1. Taxonomy (NCBI): domain Eukaryota; kingdom Metazoa; phylum Chordata; class Mammalia; order Artiodactyla; family Bovidae; genus Bison; species Bison bison. Next base: position 9,150,869 of record NW_011494826.1, on the reverse strand, counting down.
TTCTATTTCAGCTGGTTTGACTTGGAAAACTCAGACAATTGAGAATGAGAAATATCCTGGAGACAAACTGTTTTTACTAGACACAGTGATGTTTTCTTCTTCTTCTTTTTTTTTTTTTCCTTCAAAAGTGTTTTTGGGTATATTGGCCAGCAAGAAAAAGTTCCAATCCTTTTGGTCAGTACTGAAAGATTTGATTCCATGTCTTTGTGTCTTTTTAAAATTATCCAATGAATCCATCACAGCACATTAAACATCTGACTCTCTGTCTTATTTTGTGCTTTATTGGTCAATTCCCGTCAGTTTACTTTCTGTTCCTTTAATAGGATTGTCTATGTAGATTAATAGTCACCAACATGATGATGAGGTGATAACCATCATCTTCTACTTAGAATTTGGTTAATTTCAATTGCACTTGAAAAATGTACTCTGAGATCTAATTTAGGGAAAATTAAAAAAAAAAAAAAGTATGTGATAGTCTGCCTCTTGCCTCGCTCACTGAAAACATAAGATATAAACAAGAAAGTTAACTCAAGAGAAATTTAAACCATACTCAGTGTGTGGTATAGTAAATAAGTGTTCTGACAACAGCAACAGTAGGTTGTAAGAAGTAGGCTTGTATTCTTCCTGAGGGCCTTACAGAATGCATATTGCACAGATGGGGAAAGAATTAGGGGAACCTTAGTCTCCTCTTCAGAATAAAACACTTTTGTCTCTGACAAGTTGCTATGAAGCTACTAAGGGACTATGCCTCTTGTTAGTTATTCTGTTATATAACTAGAGCACACTTTAAGGAGGTTTTAACATTTATTTAATTGAAAAAACCTTAAAAAGTCACTTAAGAATCCACTGAGGCTAGCACACACTTATATTTGGGATGTGTCAAGATTAATTATCTGACTCATGAGAGAATTAACACAAATATTCTTTGTGAGAATTAAGAACTATGTACTGAGGCTTTATTGACTTTTCCCAAAGACTTCACTGTACTCAGTTCAGTTCAGTTCAGTTTAGTCACTCAGTCGTGTCTGACTCTTTGCGACCCCATGAATTGCAGCACGCTAGGCCTCCCTGTCCATCACCAACTCCTGGAATTTACCCAAACTCATGTCCTTTGAGTCGGTGGTGCCATCCAATCATCTCATCCTCTGTTTCTCCTCCTGCCCTCAATCTTTCCCAGCATCAGGGTCTTTTCAAATGAGTCAGCTCTTTGCATCAGGTGGACAAACTATTGGAGTTTCAGCTTCAACATCCGTCCTTCCAACGAACACCCAGGACTGATCTCCTTTAGGATGGACTGGTTGGATCTCCTTGCAGTCCAAGGGACTCTCAAGAGTCTTCTCCAACACCACAGTTCAAAAGCATCAATTCTTCTGCACTCAGCTTTCTTCACAGTCCGACTCTCACATCCATACATGACCACTGGAAAAACCATAGCCTGGACTAGACGGACCTTTTTGACAAAGTAATGTCTCTGCTTTTTAATATGCTGTCTAGGTTGGTCATAACTTTCCTTCCAAGGAGTAAGTGCCTTTTAATTTCATGGCTGCAATCACCATCTGCAGTGATTTTGGAGCCCAGAAAAATAAAGTCAGCCACTGTTTCCACTGTTTCCCCATCTATTTGCCATGAAGTGATGGGACCAGATGCCATGATCTTAGTTTTCTGAATGCTGAGCTTTAAACCAACTTTTTCACTCTCCTCTTTCACTTTCATCAAGAGGCTCTTTAGTTCTTCTTCACTTTCTGCCATAAGGGTGGTGTCTGTC
>NW_011494826.1:9147282-9149004 GCF_000754665.1 Bison bison bison | reverse complement strand
AGGGTGTGTCATCTGCACATCTGAGGTTATTGATATTTCTCCCGGCAATCTTGATTCCAGCTTGTGCTTCCTCCAGCCCAGCATTTCTCATGAGGTACTCTGCATATAAGTTAAATAAGCAGGGTGACAATATATAGCCTTGACATACTTCTTTTCCTATTTGGAACCAATCTGTTGTTCCGTGTCCAGTTCTAACTGTTGCTTCCTGACCTATGGACGGAAGTTCACTGTACTATTTTGAGTAAAAAACATCTCAAATCTCTCAAATATGTGAAAATGAAGAGTCAATCTGCTGGAGTGGCAAAGTAGATGGAGACAGATCTTGATATGAATTCAGGCTCATTTCAGTTGACATGTCCTTGGACAAGTTACTTAAACTCTCTGAACTCAGTTTTCCTGTCTGTAAAATGGAGATAACATACTATTTTGCAGAGGTAAAGAAAACTAAAGTATATCAGTGTTTGGAAAAAAGTAGATGCTCCAAGAACTATAGCTACTACTATTATAACAAAAGCAGCAATAACAATACTAGCTAACACTTAAGGAGGGATCCCTATATTCTGAGCTTCCCTGGTGGCTCAGCAGTAAAGAATCCACCTTCCAATGCAGGAGATGCAGGCTCGATTCCCGGGTCAGGACAATCCTGTGGAGGAGGAAATGGTAACCCACTCCAGTGTTCTTGCCCCAGAAATCCCATGGCCAGAGGAACCTGGCAGGCTATAGTCCCTGTGGTTGTAGAGTTGGACACAACTTAGCAACTAAACTAGAACAACAACTGTATATTCTATGTACTATTCTAGGAATTTATATGTGTTATTTAATCCTCACAACACCTTTATTGACTCTATTTTATAGTAAAGCACAAAAAGTTTAAACTATGTTTCCCCATAGTTACTTGCCTAATAGCTAAGAATACTTCAATATATTGAAACATAGTATCAAGTATCAAAGTATAGGATAGTGTCAAAACCATTACACCATACTGTTTCCAAAGGTCTGCAGTTTAGATAATGGTGGAGAAGGCAATGGCACCCCACTCCAGTACTCTTGCCTGGAAAATCCCGTGGACGGAGGAGCCTGGTAGGCTGCAGTCCATGGGGTCGTGAAGAGTCGGACACAACTGAGTGACTTCACTTTCACTTTTCACTTTCATGCACTGGAGAAGGAAATGCCAACCCACTCCAGTGTTCTTGCCTGGAGAATCCCAGGGACAGGGGTGCCTGGTGGGCTGCCGTCTATGGGGTCACACAGAGTTGGACATGACTGAAGCGACTTAGCAACAAGACTTGGAAATTCGAGAAGATTCTCAGTTCTTTCCCTTTGCTCAGTGCATCAATTTTCAGTACATGCCTTTTAGGAAGGGTAATATCTTAACATCTGTGGACATGTTTTGACCTCAGTTGTTATATTCCTTTGGTGAACTGTCTCCATCTAGGAAATATGGCAGAAAGTGAAGAAGAACTAAAGAGCCTCTTGATGAAAGTGAAAGAGGAGAGTGAAAAAGTTGGTTTTAAAGCTCAGCATTCAGAAAACTAAGATCATGGCATCTGGTCCCATCACTTCATGGCAAATAGATGGGGAAACAGTGGAAACAGTGGCTGACTTTATTTTTCTGGGCTCCAAAATCACTGCAGATGGTGATTGCAGCCATGAAATTAAAAGGCACTTACTCCTTGGAAGGAAAGTTATGACCAACCTAGACAGCATATTAAAAAGCAGAGA
>NW_011494826.1:9138274-9147182 GCF_000754665.1 Bison bison bison | reverse complement strand
TTTTGAACTGTGGTGTTGGAGAAGACTCTTGAGAGTCCCTTGGACTGCAAGGAGATCCAACCAGTCCATCCTAAAGGAGATCAGTCCTGGGTGTTCGTTGGAAGGACTGATGTTGAAGTTGAAACTTCAATAGTTTGTCCACCTGATTCGAAGAGCTGACTCATTTGAAAAGACCCTGATGCTGGGAAAGATTGAGGGCAGGAGGAGAAACAGAGGATGAGATGATTGGATGGCACCACTGACTCAAAGGACATGAGTTTGGGTAAATTCCAGGAGTTGGTGATGGACAGGGAGGCCTGGCGTGCTGTGGTTCACAGGGTCGCAAAGAGTTGGACACAACTGAGTGACTGAACTGAACTGAACTGAACACTATTTGTCTTTGTAAAAGCTAACAGTATCTGAAGCTAATTGTCATTAAAGAATTCATTAGAATTTTGACACAAGGCAAATAAGGTGATAATTGACTGATACTACACTTTGAAAATTACTTTAGACTTTTATGCTCATTATTATACACACATGACATTTAAACCTATAAGTCAGCGCTCTTATCTGCTTCTTTTGGTACTTAAAAAAAAAAAAAAACAGCCTAGTTTAGAAGTGAAATCAGGGGGTTATAAAGTAGTTGTGTTTTCGTTTATATTTTATTTTCTGTTGAAATAGCAGAATTAAAAACACATTTACAACATCAGACCATTCTGCATTTGGCAGGAGCTTTTTAAATTAGGTAATGATCCTAGTCTCTTTCTGTTCTTTGGAATCAGCTTATAGCCTGAAACATTTAAAAATTCTTACCATAAAATTTAAATAGGTGAATACAACTTTCACAGTTTTATCGTGACTGATCACATTAGTAATTATGATTGAGATTGCAAAAAGGAATAATGAAAATCAAAGTGAGGATTTGTTTAAAAATATACTGAGAAGTTAGATACACTTTCATAAAAGTCATTAGTAGGTATAGAGTTTTTATTGTCGTTAATAATGGGCACATTTTTAAGACATAAACAATTTTTAAATCTCACTGGAAATGAAGAAATTGAAAGATTTGACCTAACTTTTCTCTTCTTGAGCACTCTGGGCAACATAATCACCGGAAACTGTAATATTGTAATATTATAATGCCATTAATAATAACCTGAGTTAACAAAATAATTTGTTTCTGATAAGTAGTGTACTAATGATAGTTCGTAATATTTGATCCTTTATTTCCTTGTTTTTAAATATCAGAAATTTAACGATTGTATATGACTTATTTCATTTGTAATATTTTTGGAGGTAGGGCAGGGGTTAGAGAACTCCTGAATACATTATTCCCTGGGAATTGGAAGTTTAGGTGAAAAGAACTCATCTGTTTTACTAATAACAAATGTCCTGAAGTGGAAGCGATGTTGTTGTTTTTGCTCTGTTGTGTCCAACTCTCTGTGACCCCAAGGACTGCAGCTATGGGAAAGCTATGTTGGTAGACCCCAACTCCTTGAAGAAGGATCAATATACCAATGTTTTACTAACATTCCAACCAGTGCTTTTACTGCATGGGAAAGAAAATGTCGAAGTTATATACTCTTAACTTCTTTGAGGGGAGCTCTTGATTTCACAAAACCTTGCGTCAGTCTAATGTAAATGCTCTTGCCGCTCTCAAATTCTTTGAGAAAAAAATCATATATTAGATTGCCACCTGAACTTAAATACGTATTGTAACAGATAAGCTATGTACATCCACATACAGGCAAGGTCTGTATTTTCTTACAACTGTCAGATTTTATGTTTCAAATTAGTCAAGGCTTTTAATTTTATTTTTAAACCAACTTTAGGGAGTGAATTTTACGTATAGTAAAACTCATCCTTTTTAGGTATACAGTCAATGAATTTTGGCAAATGAATGCAATTGTTAACCATGACTCCAATAAAGATCTAGAACATGTTTTATCACCCCATGAAGTTCCCTCTATACTCCTTCATAGTCAGTCTCTTCCTCTTACTCCTGGCTCCTGGCCACAACAGATTTGGTCTCTCTTCCTACAGATTTTCCTTTCATAAAATAAATCTTATGTAAATAAAATCATGCAGCATGGGAGGCTGTTTCATTTTTATCAGTGAAAATGAAAATGTAAGTTTTTAATAAAGATAAAATATAAACATGTAAGTCCTTGTTTCTTCTTCTGCCTGTGCTATGGTCATATTCATTTCTTCACTGTTTTTGTTTGGGATGCCAGAAGAGCATTAAAAGTCAATTAAAATAAGGTTACAAACAAAAAGGATTGATTATATGGAACTTGAGAAGAGTGACATCAATATGAGAAGTGAATGGACAGAATAAATCCATCCTGTCTGCTTTTACCCATTGGAAAAAGTAGATACCCAGTTTTTGCAATGTCCACCCAATAGTGTTTTTTCTCTGTTGAGGTTACAAAAAAGTAATGTGATGACATATTTTCTTTTCTTGTTTATACAAAAATGAGGGTTCTCAGGAGACTGAGGATTCCAAAATATGGATCTTTCAACATCCTGGACCTCAGTAGTTGGGCTAATTTCTTTCCTCTGTAGGCATTTACTTTCTTTGAACCTTGCCAAAGGTGAGTGAAGTACAGTGAAGTACAATAGAAAGACGGTTTCATTAACAGTGTAACCTTGAGCATGTCTCTTATTCTCTTTAAGCCTTAATTTTCTCACCTAGAACAGGTAGCTTAATAATGATATCTTCCTCATAGGGTTGATTATAGCCTTGTATGAGATAATGCAAGTGAGACCCTGTGTCTGGACATGGAAAGCACAGGCAACATCTTACTATCCTTTATTCTTCTCTTTTTATGCATATAATGCAGGGTTAAAAATAGAATATTTTAAAAATAATGTGTGATTCTTACTGATATATCATAACAGCAGTAGAATAGCACAGCATTTACTGAGGTAAGAAGCTCTGGCTGGGGGTGTAGAAAATTAGAAGATGTGGTACCTATCTTTTATGGTACATCTACTTTAACTGAAAAGAGAAAACAACCCTCTTAATCAGAAAATGGCAATAAATCAACATAAGAATAAGAGTATGATAATTCAGTATAAGCCTCATAGTATAAAACCGAGGGAATAGGGCTAAAACTAGGCACCAGAAATTTGCTTGTTACAAAGAATTTTGGGTGTTAAATTCAAGTTTTTGAGTATGAGACTGGCCCAGACTGGTAGGGAGACTGGCCAAGGAAAAAGGATTCACTGAGTAAAGGCCAGGAGATGGAAGTGGTTAAGGATGATGGGGAAATAAGGGGAAGATCTAGTGACTCACAAGGGGGGCCATGTTGTAGGGAGAAACAGAAGAGAATTGAAACCTTGATTGGGAAAGTGAGAAAGGGAGGGTTGGGGCTGCTATGAAAGATCTGTATAAAAGTATAGATCATGGTTATAGTTTATATGAAGTGCAATCTGGAGCTGCTTCAGATTCTGGAAGGGGACTGGGACATGATGGAAACTGGGTGAGAGGAAGACGGTGCTGCCAGCGTCATGCAGAGTGCTCCAGTGGGTGTCCGTGGAGCCGAGTGAAGATGTGCAGCAGCTATGCGGCCACTCCTGCATCCCTCTCCCACCGATGACATCAACAGTCCATCAAGATTCTGATCCCAGAGGCAGCCTCAGATGCTTTTCAAGGCAGCACTCTTAAACTTTGCCATTTGTTGATTAGAATTGACAAGAGAGATGAAAACCCTTGGCACCTCAGAGGCTTGTGTTAAAGTACATAACGGTTGTTAATAAGGCATCACTGGGTCAGTATGTTTTTTGGATCTTAGAGTCATGGAATATTTTTGACATTATTCAGTAGCAAGATCTCTAACATGACCTTGGCAGAAATGCTTTTCAAGGGGATTATGTGAAGTATGATATGACATTGCCTCCTGTAAATATTTTACAAGCTTTGCAAACTTAGAGGATATGTTTACCAAATCTGTAATTTTTGTTTCTCATTGTTTATGTCTTTTTCATAGTCATTAAACATTCATTTGTTAGAGGCTTAGCACATTCCATTACCCTATGGAATTTATTTTTGCACCAAAACTGTTTCAGAGCATTTCAGGATTCAATTAATGTGACAGGCCCTATTTATCAATATGGCAGTCCAACTGCTGGGGGACAAAGGATGATTTACACCCATTTGCATGTGTGTGTGAGGTTTGTGTATACATGCGTGTGTGCATATACATCTTGCATAAACTTGTGGGCTGTGCCTTGGTATTTCTTTCAAACTGGATGATTTCTGATAAAATAATCTTCAAAATACCTCAACATATGGTTTAAATCATCAAAGAGAAAAAATACTTGCAAAAGCTCTTAGAGGGCACCCCAAAACACGTACATTGTACTAGTTAACTCCCTTTGTAGACAATGCAAACCGTGATAGTTATTTTGAGTCAAATTCCAACATATGTATATTTTCAAAGTATTTTGCTAGCTTGAATTACCAGAGGTGCTCCAAGTAAGAACAACATGGGAAAAGCATGATACTTCCACTGTGTGGTTACAATTAGAATATCTTCTGACAAAAGGTCCAAACTATTTTGAATATCCATGTTGTTACAGATTTTTTTTTTGTCCTAAGAGCTGGTCAAAAGAAATAACAGGGGCCAATCATTTCAGATGTTTATATGTTCTTATGACATTCTGGAGGCTTGGAATGATACAAAGTAGTAATAATTAATCATTAAATCCAAAGTTCATTAGATGGTGACAAAGATTTTAGTACCTTTAGCATTTTTGATGCAGAAATGTGAAACCATCCAGTTTTAGATGTGGAATAGGCCTCAAAGATAACTGATCAATTTCCTAATTGTATATACCAACCAGCAGAGGTTTACATGCAAGGATGGGCATGGATAAAGTATAGATATGGTAAGTAACTAACAGAGGCAGAAGAGATAAAGAAGAGGTGGCAAGAATACACAGAAGAACTATACAAATAATGTCTTAATGACCTGGATAACCATGATGGTGTGGTCACTCACCTAGAGCCATCCTGGAATGTGAAGTCAAGTGGGCTCTAGGAAGCTAGTGGAGGTGCTGGAATTCCAACTGAGCTATTTAAAATTCTAAAAGATGATAGTGCTATACTCAATACACCAGCAAATTTGGAAAACTCAGCAGTGGCCACAGGATTGGAAAAGGTCAGTTTTCATTCTAATCCCAAAGAAGGGCGATGCCAAAGAATGTTTCAAGTACTGTACAATTGTGCTCATTTTGAATGCTAGCAAGGTTATGCTCAAAATCCTTGCTAGTCTTCACCAGTAGGTGAAAGGAGCATTTCCAGTTGTACAAGCTGGATTTTAAAGAGGCAAAGGAACCACAGATCAAATTGCCAACATTTGTAAAAGCATGGAGAAAGCAAGGGAGTTCCAGAAAAACATCTACTTCTGCTTCACTGACCATGCTAAAGCCTTTGACTATGTGGATCACAACAAACTGTGGAAAATTCTTGAAGAGTGGCAATACCAGACCACCTTACCTGTTTCCTGAGAAACCTGTATGAAGGTCAAAAAGCAACAGTTAGAACCGGATGTAGAACAATGGACTGATTCAAAATTAGGAAAGGAGTATGACAGGCTATATATTGTCACCCTGCTTATTTAACTTCTATGCAGAGTACATCATGTGAAATGCCAGGCTGGATGACTTACAAGCTGGAATCAAGATTGCCAGGAGAAATATCAACAATCTCAGATATGCAGATGATACCACCCTAATGGCAGAAAGTGAAGAGGAACTGAAGAGCCTCTTAATGAGGATGAAAGAGGAGAGTGAAAAAGTTGACCTGAAACTCAACATTCAAAAAACTAATATCATGGCATCCAGTCCCATCACTTCATGGCAAATAGAAGGGGAGAAAGTGGAAGCAGTGACAGATTTTATTTTATTGGGCTCCAAAATCACTGTGCATGGTGACTACAGCTATGAAATGAAAGCACACTCGCTCTTCAGAAGGAAAGCTTTGGCAAACCTATACAGTATATTTAAAAACAGAGACATCACTTTGCCAACAAAGTCTGTATAGTCAAAGCTACGATTTTTCCAGTGCTGCTGCTGCTGCTAAGTCACTTCAGTCGTGTCAGACTCTGTGTGACCCCATAGATGGCAGCCCACCAGGCGTCTCCGTCCCTGGGATTCTCCAGGCAAGAACACTGGAGTGGGTTGCTATTTCCTTCTCCAATGCATGAAAGTGAAAAGTGAAAGTGAAGTCGCTCAGTCATGTTCAACTCTAGTGACCCTATGGACTGCAGCCTACCAGGCTCCTCCGTCTATGGGATTTTCTAGGCAAAAGTACTGGAGTGGGGTGCCATTGCCTTCTCTGATTATTTTTCCAGTAGTCATGTACAAATGTAAGAGTGGACCACAAAGCAGGCTGAGCAAAGATTTAGGAACTAAACAACAACAAACCAGTGGAACTGTGTGGGAGTTGTTTGAAGTCACACCATTAGTTAGGATGGAGTTGTTACTAGAATCCACATCTGAAAACTTACAGTTCTATGTCTATGCACTTACTTATTTTTGGTGCTTTCCCTTCAAACTTGAAACTTCTTTAGTCATTGGGAAATTGCACCTGTGTTGATGGTACTCCTCCTTGGAAGGAGGTAAGAGGTAGTGAAGAATAAACTTGTATTCACGACCTCTGTGGTGGGCTGACATATGTGGGCATGGAACGGGGTCTCTTTACTGAACTCTAAGCCAGGTTATATCTCCTTTATTTGAACTTCCCACTGCTCACTTGGAGTTTAATCTTGAAAGACCAATCTTGTGTTACCAGACAATGTTGATAAAGGTCATTGTTTCCTTTTTCACGCGTGTTGTCCTGTGTATGTAGCACAGCAGGGATGGCCACTGCAGAGCCAAAAGACTGAAGTGGGGATACCATGAGATTTCCCTAGACATCTCCAGAACAGGCTGGTGGACTCTGGGTTTGGTAGGCTGGGGTGTGGCAGAACCTGTGAGATACCATTTTGACGCTGTAATTGTGATAACATTTTCACATGCCTCTGTCTTCTTTGTTCTTCTGGCAAACTCCTATTCATCCTTCAAGGCTGAGTACTAATGTCTTCTCTTCTTTGAATCTTCCCAAGACTACTTTTCTCCTTGGCATTCCCAGAAAACTGTATTTGAAATAAGGCATTTGGTCTGAATGGTTTCTGAGATCACTTCTAGTCTTAAATATTTCCTAGGCCTTTTGACTTTTAAGCATTTCAAGATACTGGACTCTGGTACCCATACTGATTTTTTAGGAGATGAAATCTTTGGAACAACTCACGTCTCTGCTCGGTTGGCCTAGCACCGCTTGATCCTGGTGACCAAGCCCTCCAGTTGGTGGCCAGCCTGGCACTGGTTTCAATAAGGATTGGGAGGAATTTTTCTTCCAGGGCACACTTGCTGGGGTGAGTTGCTTAAAGATGCTGGGCCCTGCAAGTCCAGACCACTCCTGTTGAGTGACTCTGCAGCTGGTGTGGGAGGACTCCTGTCACTGTTTCCTCCAGCTGTGCTCCTTCTGTGCCTTTCTGTAAACAGATGGGTTGGTCACTTCAGAGCCATTCTTCTCTTCCCTCTTCCCTTTCTTTCCATGAAATGGGTACTAACTATATCTGCTGGAAAATCGGTGACCCACCCCATCATCACTTTTCTTCTCTAGAGGAAATTGTTTTCTTTTTTTAAAGAAAAGTTTTATTGCTTTGGCAGGCAAAGGGGGATACAGTAAGCTCGTATTCCACAAAACTGTGTCCCTGGGAAGTGTTTCTTAAGTCTCTCGTCTCTGGACTCTCGCCCCTCAATACTACTCCTCTGCCAACACGCATGTGCATGTGTGAGTGTGCACACACTTCAGTTCAGTTCAGTTCAGTCGCTCAGTCGTGTCTGACTCTTTGCGATGCCATGAACCGCAGCACACCAGGCTGTCCATCACCAACTCACAGAGTCCACCCAAACACATGTCCATTGAGTCGGTTACACCATCCAACCATCTCTTCCTCTGTCATCCCCTTCTCCTCCTGCCCTCAATCTTTCCCAGCATCAGGGTCTTTTCAAATGAGTCAGCTCTTTGCATCAGGTGGACAAACTATTGGAGTTTCAGCTTCAACATCAGTCCTTCCAATGAACACCCAGGACTGATCTCCTTTAGGCTGGGCTGGTAGGATCTCCTTGCAGTCCAAGGGACTCTCAAGAGTCTTCTCCAACACCACAGTTCAAAAGCATCAATTCTTTGGTGCTCAGCTTTCTTTATAGTCCAACTCTCACATCCATACATGACCACTGGAAAAACCATAGCTTTGACTAGATGGGCCTTTTTGACAAAGTAATGTCTCTGCTTTTTAATATGCTGTCTAGGTTGGTCATAACTTCCCTTCCAAGGAGTAAGCGTCTTTTAATTTCATGGCTGCAGTCACCATCTGCAGTGATTTTGGAGCCCAGAAAAATAAAGTCAGCCACTGTTTCCACTGTCTCCCCATCTATTTGCCATGAAGTGATGGGACCAAATGCCATGAACTTAGTTTTCTGAATGTTGAGCTTTAAACCAACTTTTTCACTCTCCTCTTTCACTTTCATCAAGAGGCTCTTTAATTCTTCTTCACTTTCTGCTATAAGGGTGGTGTCATCTGCACATCTGAGGTTATTGATATTTCTCCCAGCAAGCTTGACTCCAGCTTGTGCTTCTTCCAGCCCAGCGTTTCTCATAATGTACTCTGCATATAAATTAAATAAGCAGGGTGACAATATACAGCTTTGACGTACTCCTTTTCCTATTTGGAACCAGTCTGTTGTTCTATGTCCAGTTCTAACTGTTGCTTCCTGACCTCCATACAGATTTCTCAAGAGGCAGGTCAGGTGGTCTGGTATTCCCATCTCTTTAAGAATTTTCCACAGTTTATTGTGACCCACACAGTCAAAG
>NW_011494826.1:9110028-9138174 GCF_000754665.1 Bison bison bison | reverse complement strand
TCCTGACCTCCATACAGATTTCTCAAGAGGCAGGTCAGGTGGTCTGGTATTCCCATCTCTTTAAGAATTTTCCACAGTTTATTGTGACCCACACAGTCAAAGGCTTTGGCATAGTCAATAAAGCAGAAACAGATGTTTTTCTGGAACTGTCTTGCTTTTTCAATGATCCAGTGAATGTTGGCAATTTAATCTCTGGTTCCTCTGCCTTTTCTGAAACCAGCTTGAACATCTGGAAGTTCACGGTTCATGTATTGCTGAAGCCTGGCTTGGAGAATTTTGAGCATTACTTTACTAGTGTGTGAGATGAGTACAATTGTGCGGTAGTTTGAGCATTCTTTGACATTGCCTTTCTTTGGGATTGGAATGAAACTGACCTTTTCCAGTCCTGTGGCCACTGCTGTGTTTTCCAAATTTGCTGGCATATTGAGTGCAGCACTTTCACAGCATTGTCTTTCAGGATTTGAAATAGCTCAACTGGAATTCCATCACCTCCATTGGCTTTGTTCGTAATGATGCTTCCTAAGGCCCACTTGACTTCACATTCCAGGATGTCTGGCTCTAGGTCAGTGATCACAACTTCGTGATTATCTGGGTTGTGAAGCTCTTTTTTGTACAGTTCTTCTGTGTATTCTTGCCACCTCTCCTTAAAATCTTCTGCTTTTGTTAGGTACCTACCATTTCTGTCCTTTATTGAGCCCATCTTTGCATGAAATGTTCCCTTGGTATCTCTAATTTTCTTGAAGAGATCTCTAGTCTTTCCCATTCTATTGTTGTCCTCTATTTCTTTGCATTGTTTGCTTAGGAAGGCTTTCTTATCTCTCCTTGCTATTCTTTGGAAGTCTGCATTTAAATGGGTATATCTTCCCTTTTTTCCTTTGCTTTTCGCTTCCCTTCTTTTCACAGCTATTTGTAAGGCCTCCTCAGACAGCCATTTTGCTCTTTTGCATTTCTTTTTCTTGGGGATGGTCTTGATCCCTTTCTCCTGTACAATGTCACGAACCTCCATCCATAGTTCATCAGGCACTTTGTCTATCAGATCTAGTCCCTGAAATCTATTTCTCATTTCCACTGTAAAGTTATAAGGGATTTGATTTAGGTCATACCTGAATGGTGTAGTGGTTTTCTCCACTTTCTTCAATTTAAGTCTGAATTTGGCAATAAGGAGTTCATGATCTGAGCCACAGTCAGCTCCCGGTCTTGTTTTTGCTGACTGTATAGAGCTTCTCCATCTTTGGCTGCAAAGAATATAATCAATCTGATTTTGGTGTCAACCATCTGGTGATGTCCATGTGTAGAGGCTTCTCTTGTGCTGTTGGAAGAGGGTGTTTGCTATGACCAGTGCGTTCTCTTGGCAAAACTCTATTAGCCTTTGCCCTGCTTCATTCTGTACTCCAAGCCAAATTTGCCTGTTACTCCCGGTGTTTCTTGGCTTCCTACTTTTGCATTCCAGTCCCCTATAGTGCAAAGGACATCTTTTTTGGGTGTTCATTCTAGAAGGTCTTATAGGTCTTCATAGAACTGTTCAACTTCAGCTTCTTCAGCGTTACTGGTTGGGGCATAGACTTGGATTACTGTGATATTGAATGGTTTGCCTTGGAAACGAACAGAGATCATTCTGTTGTTTTTGAGATTGCATCCAAGTACTGCGTTTCGGACTCTTTTGTTGACTATGATGGCTACTCCATTCTTCTAAGGGATTCCTGTCCACAGTGTTAGCTATAATGTCATCTGAGTTAAATTCACCCATTCCAGTCCATTTTAGTTCACTGATTCCTAGAATGTTGATGTTCATTCTTGTCATCTCATGTTTGATCACTTCCAATTTGCCTTGATTCATGGATCTATCATTCTTGGTTCCTATGCAATATTGCTCTTTACAGCATCAAACCTTGCTTCTATCACCAGTTACATTCACTGGTGTTACATCAACTGGGTGTTGATTTTGCTTTGGCTCCATCCGTTCATTCTTTCTGGAGTTATTTCTCCACTGATCTCCAGTAACATATTGGGTACCTACTGACCTGGGGAGTTCATCTTTCAGTGTCCTATCTTTTTACCTTTTCATAGTGTTCATGGGGTTCTCAATGCAAGAATACTGAGGTGGTTTGCCATTCCCTTCTCCAGTGGACCACATTCTGTCAGACCTCTCCACCATGACCCATCCATCTTGGGTGGCCCCATACAGCATCGCTTAGTTTCATTGAGTTAGACAAGGCTGTGGTCCATGTGATCAGTTTGGCTAGCTGTCTGTGATTGTAGTTTCAGTCTGTCTGCCCTCTGATCCCCTCTCTCAGTGCCTACCGTCTTAATTGGGTTTCACTTACCTTGGACTTGGGGTCTCTCTTCATGGCTGCTCCAGCAAAGTGCAGCTGCTGCTCCTTACCTCGGACTCTCTTGCCCCTCAATACTAGTCCTCTGCCAACACACATGTGCATGTGTGAGCGTGCACACACTTACTAGGGGACATCTGAGGAGTCAGCGGTTCTCTCTACATTATAACATATTCTCTAGAGAATGGCAGCGAAGTCTTCACTTTAATTATGCAGTTACCCTGACTAAAATATACCTCTATTACTCTCTATTTGCTTTCCTTCTTTACTTTGTCTTCTTGCTTCTTATGCGAAACTGACCACAGACCTCTTAACTCCCCATTACAACTAGAATGTCAGTTCTAAGAGAACAGAGATTCACACTGTTTTGTTTGCTGCTATACCACAGACCCTAGAAGAGTATTTGGCATATGGTAGGTTTTCAACAAAGACATGTTGGATGAACAGACCTTCAGTTACCCCAAGGTGTCCTGCAACCATCACCTCACTCCTCTGGGCCTCAGCCCAGAGTTAGAGGGTGGGAAGGGAGGAGAGGCAAAAAGAGAAAAACTCCAGCTAGGCTGAGGATTGAACTGAATCAGAAGGAACTGGTTTCTTCCTTTCTGTCTGGAATTCTGTGAGAAGACAGTCTTACTGAGACTCTCAGTCTTGCTGAAACTCTCAGGTTGGCAGAGCCACTGTAGACAGAAAGGTCATGAAAGGAAGCTCGATATTCTTTCTCACTTTGCTGCTGTTGATCATTGTTCAGTGACTAAGTCTGACTCTTGGTGACCCCACGGACTACAGCACACCAGGCTTCCCTGTCCTTCATCATCTCCCAGAGCTTGCTCAAACTCAGGTCCATTGAGTCGATGATGCCATCCCACTATCTCATCCTCCGTTGTCTCCTTCTCCTCCTGCCCTCAATCTTTCCCAGCATCAGGGTCTTTTCCAGTGAGTCAGCTCTTCCCATCAGCTGGCCAAAGTACTGGAGCTTCAGCTTCAGCATCGGTCCTTCCAATAAATATTCAGGGTTTATTTCCTTCAGGATTGACTGGTTTAATCTCCTTGCATCTTCTCCAGCACCATAGTTAGAAAGCTTCAGTTCTTTGATGCTCAGCCTTCTTTATGCCCACTTTGGTGAGATACAAACATCTCTGAAGAGGAGGATTAGGAGATCACAAATAGCAGAGACGTTAGCAAAGGGTGCCAGACTGGTGTTCAGAGAACCATGTGGGGCCAGCTCCACCTCCAGGTGCAGAATTCCACTTCATGGAGAGAACGTGCAGCCCCAAGGTCCTTCCTCCAAGCCTGCTCTCCTTCCCCCACAGTTATGTAACTTCTGCAGAGACACAGCCTTGAAAGGAGGAGGATGAAGGAAGACATTCTGAGAAGGAATAATCAGCCCTGCTGGAGACATTAAACTTAGAATTAAATGAATATTTAACCCATTAAAGACTGAATGAGGCCAAAAGAGGCTGCTGCTGCTGCTAAGTCGCTTCAGTCGTGTCTGACTCTGTGTGACCCCATAGACGGCAGCCCACCAGGCTCCCCCTGTCCCTGGGATTCTCCAGGCAAAACACTAATTGCCAAATATAAAACTTTTTCTTTTGCCATCCCTGAGCACATGAAATGGAAGGTAAGATTAGACCCATTAAAAATAATAGAGATAATGTGTTTTTAAAATGTATGTAAGAGTAGCGTAAACTTAAGCTTGTATGTGTGTTAAGTTGCATCAATCGTGTCTGACTCTTTACAACCCTAGGGACTGTAGCCCACCAGGCCTCTCTGTCCATGGGATTCTCCAGGCAAGAATATTAGAGTGGGTTGCCATGCCCTCCTCCAGGAGATCTTCCTGACCCAGGGATTGAACCCACATCCCTTATGTCTCCTGCATTGCAGGTGGGTTCTTTACCACTAGCGCCACCTGAGAAGCCCTAAACTTAAGCTTATGTCTTCTCTTTCCCTCCCACCATCAGCTCCATATGATGCTTTAAGAAAAGATGTAATGAATACAAATTAATATGAATGAATACTATTGATTAATACTGGTATTAATGAATATAAGCCTGGAACTGCAGATTGCATAGGGAGAAAATTCCTCCAAGTTTTGGAAACTTGGTAATCACTGTTTGTCTTTAAGCAGGGGCCAGTGCTCTTTCTGCTGTTAGGTATTCTGAGAGTCTAGCATGTCCCCAGCTCCAGCCCTTCTTGTCAGGGAACCCTTTCCTGTTGTACTCTCACAGACTTGAGTCCCTTGAGTAGAAGGCCTTGCATATCCTTTGAGCCTCTGCCTCTCCTGCAAACATGCCATTGACTGGGGATAACTCCATTCTCTTTGGTTCTTTGTGTATCATGGGGACAAAGTTTATTATCTTAACACTTGAAAATTTCTCTTGGTTGCTTTGTGTAGGAAAACATTGAGTGTAAATACTGAGATGTGTGGGTTAGACAAGGCAACAGAAGAGCTAGGTGGCTGGCTCTGTACCTGAACTGAGTGGGGAGGTGGGGTGAGGGGTGAGGGCATGGGGGAGCCAGCAATGGAGTGAGGAAGGGCTGTATTTATTTTTTTAAAGTGATGAGATGAGTGTGTACTTTATTTTTCACTTTTTGGCTGTGCTGCACAGCATGTGGGATTTTAGTTCCTAGACCAGGAATCAAACCCATGCCCCCTGCATTGGAAGTGCAGAGTCTTTACCACCGGGCCACCAGGGAGGTCCCACGAGGACTGTAAAGAACAACTATGTGTGTTGTGTTTACAGGTTGCCATGTTCACAGTGGCTTTTGCGACTGTTTTTGCCCTTAGGTGTTGCTCTTATGTGTTTGTTTGCTCTTATGTGAAAGTCATGAAAAGTGGCTGACCTCTCTGCATATCTGAATTGGAAGATGAGAAAACTATACAAAACCAGAAGGAAGTCTGCAGGTGTCATTAGAATGTAAGGAACTCAGGAACTAACAGACGTTTAGGGGACAGCATTGAACCTTCCACAAATGATGGAATGGGGGTCTCTAGACAATCTTATCTGGATTTTAGACCGATGTCTGGATTACATTAATTGAATGCCTTGGCCAAACTTGATCCCTCTTCCTCCTGTCTCTTCCTCAATCTCAGAAAGCTCTTGTTTCCAAAGTCTTTCAAGTTTTCATTCCTTAGGTGGAGCTGTTTTCCATTCTCTTCAGAAAACATGGAGGGAAGAAGGAGGACCTACATTCTCTATTTGGGTTTCTCATTTCCAGGGTGGAGCCACTGGCTGGTTCAAAGAAGGATACATGAGAAACAGAAAAGTCTCCACACAAGTCCATATCAAAATCACATTTTATTGATTTGGCCGTGAAGATGTTATGTGTGCAAATATTGAAAGAAGTCTCTCATTGAGGGTCTGAGAGGTGTGATTTAAAACTGGCTATCTTTTCCTCATTGAATATATATTTCTGATGCACACTCTCACCAATTGCTCAGGACCAAGATCAGAGAAGTTTCAGTTTTATCCGCAACAAAATGCAGCTGTTTCTGTGACTCTCACGAACCTCTGAGGCTAATATGTTGTAGTCCACAAAACTTCCATCGTGTCACACTGCATCTAGTGGTCTTTGGTGACACTGTGCTATAGTAAGGATTAAAAAAAAATCCCGCAGTTTAAATACCTTAGAAAAATAAGGAGCTCTTTTTTTGAATTATGTAACTGAATGGTTCTGGGATAGAGTCCTGCCTCAGGTATGCCTGGATCCAGGAACTAAGATTACGTTGATTTGAGTTAGTCTGTTATAGTCTTAGAACATACATTAGAAATCCCGTTAGAATATTCCCTTTCTCTCCCATTTGTTTATGTATATATCTTCCTATTTCTGTACTGTCTACCGACACTTTGTCTATCATGTGTGAATACTCTCTCTCTCTCCCTTCCTTCTTCTCTCTCTTCTTGGTGGAATTACTCAGGAGCCTACTCACAGATATGTGACTTGCACAGCTGGCCCAGCTGATTTACAGTCTGAAATAAGTTAATTCCCACTAAAATGCAATAGATATTTATGCTGGTGCATACAGATGCTAGCAGAAAGCTGTCCTCCTGGGAGTTGTGCAACTGTAGTGAAAAACGAAGAAAGAAGAAGATAAGACAGGCAGAGCACTTTATTAGTCAAATACAGCTTTGAGCCTTCTGGTCTCATAAATGAGTTTCTCATGGCAGATAAAGAAAATCTGTCAATTAAATAATCAAAGCAGTTAGCACTTGCAAAAACACTCATCCAGTTGGTCAGAAATGTGAGGCTTAGAGCCTGCCTGTTTTGGTTTTGATTTCCAAGAGATACAAGTTGAAAATGTTAAAAATTTCATCTGGCTAACATTCCAGGAAAAAGAAACCCCAAATGAAGCTTCCAGTACAATATTTTCCTTTTGATTTTTAATTTCAGCAGATATCATACACACAGTGTTTAAAGTGTGTATGGTACAATTTGAAACAAACAGTAGTATACTCAACCTCTAGATAAAGACATAGACTCTTACTAAATAACTTAAGAAACATATTATATGTCTCTTGCCCCACTTTCTCCCTGAAAGGTAACTGCTATCCTCTACTTTGCTTTTCTTCACTGTTGTATTACCTGTGGATACATCCCTAACCAATATATTATTCAATCTTGCCATTTATGAGCTTCAGCTAAGTCGAAATAATACTGAATATGTTCTTTTGAGACTTTATTTTGCTCAACATTGATTTGAGATTCGCCTGTGTTGGTGTCAGTAGCTGTGGTTCCTCCATTTTCCACTCCTGTATAGTAGTCCATCGTCTTAATATACAACAAGATATCTATTCCATTGCTGAACATTTTGTCATTTGAGAAAATGCTACTGTGAACAGAAAGAAGTCTGGAAGCAAGTATACCAAAATTAAACTAGTTATCTTGGTGTGATGGGACTATGAGTTATTTTTATTTTCTGCTTTCTTAAATACCTTTCTGAATCATTTTTTTTAATGTTTGGCATATATTATTTCTGCACCAAAATATTATTTTCATTAAAAATTATGTTGAGTGTTTTCAGACCAGCACCAAATTATGCTGATCCAACTTAAGAAAAATCTCTGAGGCGTGGATATATATGCTCCATTTATCTTTGAAATTATCTTAGATGGATCCTTAAGGCTACTCTTGACCTTAATAAATCCCAGAAAATTCTTGACACATTTAGGATTAGTAGTATAATTCCTCTTCTTCCCCACTCCCATTTCTCTTATTATGTGAGCCAACTTGTCAACTGTAAATATTGCTAGAGAGTGGCTACAAGCACAGCAATATCATTCACCAGTGCTTCTGGAATGCACCAGAAGAAATACGGTACTTCAGTGTCAGTGTTAGTTGCTCAGTCGTGTCCGACTCTTTGTAATGCCACAGATGGTAGCCCACCAGGCTCCTCAGTCCATGGAATTCTCCAGGCCAGAATACTGGAGTGGGTTGCCATTCCCTTCTCCTGGTGATCTACTGGATAATAAAAAATAATCTACCAAAACTACCCCACAGAAAAGAAACACCACGTGACTTTTGACAAGTCAAGATTTTTCTCTTTCTAGTTTAAAACACACAAGTCGGTTAAAGCCAATATTAATAAAAATAACCTTGTCTTTCAACTGGCACATAGAAAAGTAGAGAGTACTATTAGGGCTAGAATTGTTCTCCAGTCTACTTTGAGTCTTGTTCCCTCTTCCCTGGTGTGCTAGCAGCCCTAGGTGGGAGCCAGGAGGCCTTCAGTCTAGAGGTCCTAACATGGTCTGAGACCTGGGACAGAGGACTTAATTTCTCTGGGCTACTGTTCTTTATTACTGTTCTTTGTTTGTTTGTTTGTTTGTTTATAGATGAAGCAATGTATAGGTGGTTGATGAGTGAATTTTTTAAGATTTCCTAACATTTAATATTCTGAGTCAATGAATTTCCTTTATTTGTTAATGTAAATCCTATCAACCAGACAGTTATATCTGTTTGATCTTTATATTCTTACTTCATCTGTGTGTAAAGGAATTAGAAAAAAAGAAAAAAGTAAACATAATCTTACCACTCAATCATAACTCAATGATAATGATGTTTTTGGTATAATTTTTTATGGACATTTTCCCCCATCACAACCTGTAGCATATTATCCACACTGTTTTATGATCTGCTTCTTATTTAATAACATACCAAAAATAGCTATTGTGATGACATGCTTGCTGTGTGTGTGCTCAGTCGTGTCTGACTCTTTGCAACAGCATGGACTGTAGCCCTCCAGGCTCCTCTGTCCAGGCAAGAATACTGGAGCGGGTTGGCATGCCCTCCTCCAGGGGGTCTTCCTGACCCGGGGATTGAACCTGAGTCTCCTGCGTCTCCTGCATTGCAGGTGATTCTTCACAACTGAGTCATTGGGGAAGCCCCTATAGTGATGACACTTCACATTATTTTGTACATATAAATTGAAAAATAGAGAGGTTTTTGATTTTTATTTTCTCGATCTCCTGAAAGGAAACATGAAACTGAACACTCTTGCTTTATTACACTTTTTATTGAGTTATAACTTACAGACAGTAAAATTCACCTCTTTTAGTGCACAGTCCTATGAGTTTTGAAAAAAGCATACAGTCCTATAACAGCCACAGAAATCAAGACATGGAGCATTTCTATCAATTCTAAAACTTCTGCCATGCTCTGTTTTCATCGTCATTCCTGACCTTCATCCTGGAAACCTCTGGTCTTTTTTCCTGTCCTACAGTTTTCCTTTTGCAGAATGTCATGGAATATGTAGTCTGGCTTCTTTCATTCAGCACAATGCATTTAGGACTCATGTATGTTGCTGTGCATACCAGTGATTTGTTGTTTTTATTGCCAAGTGATGTTCCATTTTTTGGATGCAGCACAATTTGGTCATCAATTTACCAGTTGTTGTTCAGTCACTCAGTTGTGTTCCATTCTTTGCAACCCCATGGACTGCAGCATGCCAGGCTTCCCTATCCTTCGCCATCTCCCGGAGCTTGCGCAAACTCATGTCCATTAAGTCAGTGATGCCATCCAGCCATCTCATCCTCTGTCATCCCCTTCTCCTCTTGTCTTCAATATTTCCCACCATCAGGGTCTTTTCTAATGAGTTGGCTTTTCGCATCAGGTGGCCAAAGTGTTAGAGCTTCAGCTTCAGCATCAGTCCTTCCAATGAATATTCAGGGTTCATTTCCTTTAGGGTGGAGTGGTTTGATCTCCTTGCAGTCCAAGGGATTCTCAAGAGTCTTCTCCAACACCACAGTTCAAAAGCGTCAATTCTTTGGTGCTCAGCCTTCTTTATGGTTCAACTCTCACATCTATCCACGACTACTGGAAAAACCATAGCTTTGACTATATGGACCTTTGTTGGCAAACCTAAATGTTCATCAAAGATGAGTAGATAAAGAAGATGTGGTACATATATACAATGGAATACTACTCAGCCACAAGAAAGAATGAAATAATAATAGTTGCAGTAAAATGGATGGACCTAGAGATTATCATACTGAATGAATCAGTAAGAAAAAGACAGATACCATATGACATCACTTACATGTGGGATCTAAAGTTTGACAAAAATGAATTTATCTATGAAACAGAAACAGACTTACAGACACCGAGGACAGACTTGTGGTTGCTGGGGGTGTGCTGGGGGAATAAGTATTGGGAGTCTGCGATTAGCAGATGCAAACTATTTATATATAGGATGAATAACTAACAAGGTCCTTCCTTATACTACAGGGAACTATATTCAATTTGTCATTAATTTTTAGTTGCCAAGTCATGCCCAACTCTTTTGCAACCCCATAGACTGTAGCCTGTCAGGTTCCTTCTTTCCAAGGAATTTTCCAAGCAAGAATACTGTAGTGGGTTGCTATTTCCTTCTCCAGGGGATCTTCCTCACCCAGGGGTCGGACCCTCGTCTCCTGCATTGGCAGGTGAGTTCTTTACCCTTCAGCCACCAGGGAAGTCCAACTACATTCGTTATCCTGTGATAAATCATAATGGAAAAGAATAAGCAAAAAGTGTGCACATATATGTAACTGAATCAATTTGCTATATAGAAGAAATTGACACATCATGAATCAACTATATTTGAATAAAATAAATTTTTAAAAATGTACCAATTAAATTATATGATTTTTTCATTTTCTTTTGATGAGCAGTAGTTTTCAATTTTGAAAAAGTTCAATTTATCAGCTTTTTTTCCCTGTGTATAATGCTCTTTATGTCATGTTTAAGAAATCATTACCTAACCCAATGTCACAAGATTTTCTCATGTATTTTCTTCCAGAGAATCATAGTTCTCATTTTTACATTTATGTCATAGTTCATTTTAGATTAATTTTTATCCTTGGCATGAAGTATGGGATCAAGTTTTATTCTTTTGCATTTAGATGTCTAATTAATCCAGTAGTGGAAAATATTTATTCTTTCTCCATTGAATTTCATTTGCAACATTACATTTTGGTAAATAATACAAGCCAGTAATTTACATATATTGCCAACTGGTAGTTCACAGGCTCCTGTGGCTAAATCTGTTTTAGGTGTCACATGTGTGACTGATATGACAAATTTATGCTTAAAGACAGTGCTTCTTAGAGCAGGTAGAATTTTAACATTTTTCTGCAGTGTACCAGCGAACAGATTCCATTCTATTTTGTGAGAAGAGCTGCTGAGTCCTGGCCTCCATTTGAACAAAAAATGAAATAAACTTTTTTCATTTACTGTAAAGCTTTTTCATAATTTTACAACCAAAAGTTGAAGAAATTTCTGATTTATGGTTCTTTAACATTTAGCATGCATTTTTGAATAGAAATAGTGTTTGTAAAGGAAGGTTACATACTCAGGCCATCCACAAATATTTGATTTATCCATCACACTGAAGAAATACATTACTAACGAAGAGAAAAACCAGCAAGTAGGTGGAGGCTTGTGCAAATTTTGATGGAAACTTATTTAAAGGATTTTGGTATGTTACATGTCAATTACATCTCAAAAAAGTGGTATTTTTAATTTGAGCTTATTATATTTTAATAATATTGCAAGAAATGTCAGAATAGTACCAGATGAGAAGCTTTACAAGTGCTTAGTTTTTTATGAAGACAGTTTGTGCAGAGCTTTGGAAGAGATTTCGCCTAGAAGAATTTAGGTATTACAAACACTCGTTCTTTAGCTCAAATAGTACAACTTTCCTTTTTTTAAAAAATCATACAATAGCATGATTATTTTATGCATTACTGATGATGGCATAGGGAATGAGTGATATTCACTAAATACCCACTATGGGCAGAGAGGTATTAGTGCTTTTCTGTAGTTTATTTTAATTACTCTTATTCCTAGAACACCTCTTTAAAATAGGTAATTCCTCTCCATTTTATAGATTTGAAATCTGAGATATAGAGAGGTTATGTAATTTGCTCAAGATCTCAGCATTAATAAATGATGTACCTGAAATTCAAGCCCAGTTCTGTTTCACTCCAAAGCCCACTATTCACTGGTGATTAGGCTGACTTTTCAGCTGGTAAAATAAATGATGAGCTGGGGAGAGATTTTCCTTCAGAGATAGAAAGGAAGAGAAGAAAGGAAGTTAAAGCGGGTGAATGTATAGGAATGAAAAAGATTACTGAAGGTAGAATTGGGTGGCCTGTGAATGATGACTTAAAAGAGGTGATTATGTTCTGCCAAAAAATCCTAGAAGAAGAAAATAGAAAAGGGCACAGAAAAGGGACCTTAAATAAACGAGTTCCTTTTTATGACCACTAGGTGACACCATTGACAGAAAACACCTAGGTTGCTGTCAGGACATGGTGTGGTGGTGATGGTAGTTGTGGTGGGGAGGTAGGGGAGTCGGGGGAGAAAGATGCTGAGGATGGTTATAGGAGGAAGTGGCAGCTCCTCTTCAAAATGAACGTGTGAAGCAGTCAGAAGTCATGTCAATTACATGCCTTTTTGAGGAAGGAGTACAGCATATGGCCTGTTTATGTGTCACTTTTGATCTAAATGAGAATCATTGATGTTTTTTGACAAACACCAAGTAGGGAGATAGTGTTTAAGTACTGGGATTAAGAGCACAGAATCTGGACCTTGGCTTTATAGGTCTGGAGCCCCACTCTACCACCACTAGCTGTGTTCTATCAGGTAAGTCACTTAACTTTTCTGATGCTCTGAAAGTTTCCTTCTCTATCAAATGAGTATACTAATATCTATCTCTAAGATATGTTGTGAAGGTTAAATGAGATAATAGAGGTTAAGTTCTTTGAATAGTGCTTTCCTTCAAGTTCTTATTAAATGCTATTGTTGTTGTAATTAATTGCTTTTGATGCTTTTGAACTGTGGTGTTGGAGAAGACTCTTGAGAGTCCCTTGGACTGCAAGGAGATCCAACCAGTCTGTTCTGAAGATCAGCCCTGGGTTTCTTTGGAAGGAATGATGCTAAAGCTGAAACTCCAGTACTTTGGCCACCTCATACGAAGAGTTGACTCATTGGAAAAGTCTCTGATGCTGGGAGGGACTGGGGGCAGGAGGAGAAGGGGACGACAGAGGATGAGATGGCTGGATGGCATCACTGACTCGATGGACGTGAGTCTGGGTGAACTCCGGGAGTTGGTGATGGACAGAGAGGCCTGGCGTGCTGCAGTTCATGGGGTCGCAAAGAGTCAGACACAACTGAGTGACTGAACTGAACTGAACTGAGACTCTCTAAAAGTATGACAACTATATTAAAATCAAAAGTGAGTGAGATAAAACAACTCCAAAACAGTAAGAAAGGGGTGTTTAATAATGGATAAAATAGACAATAGATAATAGACTTTCTTTTCCTTCTGTTCAATATAAATAAAACATAAGCTTAAGTGAACACTGCCATCTAACCTCCTATATACCTTTAGAAAAAAGATCATTCCTTGTGTATCTTGCTAAGAAGCCAGGTAACTATTGTAATATTCATACTCTACTTGAGGCAAAATTTTAAGATAATGAAATTCATCTTTGATGCCTCCCAGCTCTCACTTCACATTGGTGCCCTTCATTCTGTTTTTGCCTCAGGTCTTTCATCCTGACCACCTCCCACCCCCAGGTTTCCAATGATCTAATTCTGCTCCTCAGCTACTCGCCAGCACTCTACAAAACACCCAGAAGGCTTTTCTTCTCATGTCTTCCCAACCAAAAAGTTGCAAAATTTCTTATTCCTTGTTCTCCTTATTTCCCACCAAATTTCAATTTAAAATTCCTCTTTATTTGGAAATCAGAAGTTGGATTTGACTAATTCATAATAAATTGAGAATGAGTAGATATTCTACATTCCCAGGAATGTTCGAATTTTGTAAAGACCTTGTTAACAGTAACAAGTCTGTTGTTGATGGCATTTTGAGCCATGTGAGAAAGTTAAATGAAGAATTCTGAGCACTGTGAAAGAGAGTTGAGGAGAGGAGAGATCTTCCTTAAATCATAGTACTTGGTGGCCACCAAGAAAATACAGATCATTAAAAATCACCATAAACGTAGAGATTTTTATTTATTCAATATTTGCTTTTTTCCCCCCAACTTTTACCAATATTGCTTACACTTAGGGAAATTGATTCTCTTGAATCTCCTTTTATGTCTCCATTTTACCATTTTTCAACACTTATTAGCATGGCAGAGGGTTCCTGGTTACTTTCCAATAGTCATTCTCTTTTTATCCCATAGTAATAATATCCTTAATTTTATGGCCACAAAAATAAAGACCACATTCCTCAGCTTCACTCATAGCCAGACATGATCATGTATTTACATTTTAGACAATAGGATGCAAGCAAAAATGTTTTTGATTTAATGAAATATCTTTCAAGTTTTTGACTTAGTGAAATATCTTTTCAATGATATCCATCTCCTTCCCTTTTCTCCTTCGAGTTGGCTGGAGGACAGATAAAAAGCTCTAGATACCACTGAGACCTGGCCACTGAGTCCATTTCTTGTGGGGGACAAACAACGTGAAGTAGAAAGGAACCGGGGTCCCTACTGAATTAATTGAATTGCTGTACCAGCTTTGGACTGCTGGTCTCTGGACTTGGACATGAGAGAACTTCATGTGTTTTCTGAAGTGAAAGTGAAAGTTGCTCAGTCCTGTCTGACTCTTTACAACCCCATGGACTGTAGCCCACCAGGCTCCTCTGTTCATGGAATTCTCCAGGCTAGAATACTGGAGTGGGTATTCTCCAGGGGATCTTCCCAACCAATCGAATCCAGGTCTCCCGCATTGCAGGCGGATTCTTTACTGTCTGAGCCACCAGGGAAGCCCTTGTATGTTTAAGTTACTGTTAATTTATGTTTTTGTCACACACAGCTGAACTTAATTCTGGTACATGCAGCTTGTAGAGAGTTATACTTGAACTAAAGGACCAGCTCATAGATAATTGTGAATCAATGAAAGTAGAATTCAAGGTAACTCAGACAAGTAGGAAGTATATTTTGCAGTTAATATCTGTAATACACAGTCTTAATCTCTTACCTGGGGAATCTCTTAGCCTGGTGATCTAGACTAGAGACCAGCACTGCTCAACATCACTTTGTGTGATGATGGAATATTCTGTATCTGGATTATCTCTACGGAAGCCACTAGTCATAGATGGCTACTGAGCACTTGAAATTGGGCTTTTGTGACTGAAAAGCTAAATTTTCAATTTTGTTTTTAATTAATTTAAACTTGAGTAGCTACATGTGGCTTGTGGCTATGGTTGAATAGGACAGCTCTGACTCAGAGTTTGACACATTCAAATAATGAATTCACACAGTTTCTGGATTTGAGTTACATTTTATTTATTTATTTATTTTTTTGAGTTACATTTTAAGTCAAGAAACGTAATGCTGAAAGTGGTCAATGGGTCGGTGAAGCCAGTTATAGCTAATTGAAGCTACTTCTCAGAGTGAGAATTGAAGCAGGATTAAAACACCCCTCCCCCATAATAAGAATATGCCCAAATATATGTACCACACTAGAATTTTAGGCTTTTAAGATAATGGAAGTTTGAAATACAGATATGTTTCTTTTGGCAGCAGCGCTCAAACGCCATGGTGGTGTGCGGTAGACTCGCTCCTCCTCCACCCGCTACAAGGGTGACCCTTGACCTTATGCTCTTGTCTCAGTGGCCCCACTCAAGTCCAGGCTTATTCCCTCCTTTCTGGTGAGTAAAAGGTCTTTTTTCTGTGTCTCAGGTGTTCGCGGAGATTACCGGGTTCTGCCTACAGGTGGCGCAGTGTGAGCATGGCTGTGGATTTTGGAGTCCTTTCCTAGCCTCCTTGCATTCGATTGTACAACTGTAAATGGCAAAAACAAACACCCTTTGCTGGTGGCTTCAGTGTCATGTGTTCTATCGACAGCCCTCAGTGCTGGGGCTGTTATTAGCAAGGCGGACTCTGCTTTTTTTCTAACTCTGCACTACAAGCAGGGGATTGGCAACCGCTGGTGAGAAGAGGCCAGGTATCTCGGCTTTTTATATGCATATCAAGGAACCTGCCTTTAAAGGCTGCTTTCAGATTTAGAAAAAAATGCTAGAATTCAAAAAATGCCCAAGATCTTTGCTGAGATCACATCTATTACTTGTGTGTGTGTTACACTGGGTGCTGTAATTTTCTAAGCAAGTGGAATTTCTGGTTTATGAATTTTTCAGTGAAAGGGTCTTCCTGACTCTCTGCTTGGCTTCTAAAAATTAACACTTGACAGGTAATAGGGCAGTGTTTGAGCAGCTCTGATTATTTCCCAAAGGTGAAAAAAATGAAGCTCTGCATTGACTTTTTTTCCTTTTAATGCATATCCTTTCCCATCCAATCCAAGATTGGCTGTGTAGCTCTGGGAAGCTTACCTTTGTGATTCCTGGTAAGGTAACACTGCCTAGAAAATTTCTGTTATGTGTTTTCAGAGTTTTGATGCCATGCAGATTAGGCTCAAATCTTGACTGCAACACTTACTAGCTGTGTGATCTTTGACAATTGCTTAAGTTCTTGGTTTATTCATCTATAAAATGTGGATAATAATAGCTCTTGCTTCATAGGGTCGTTATGTGATTTAAGTGTGATGATATAATTTAATGTGGTTAATATGGTTCCTGCAACATAGTAAGTGTTCAATAAATGGCATAGGTATCCTTATTGTACTGTTTCAAATTAGCAAATAAATACATCACTATGCTTTTGATTAAAAAGCATTGAAGTGCCCACTTATGCACATTTTTGTTCCAAGCCTATGTATTTACTGCCATAGACCCCAAAAGATATAAAAAAATGAACTATGTTGTGTTACAATTCAAATCAAGTTTTGACTGAAGTAGAAAATGTTGGAGGATGCGCAGTTAGAAAATCATTTCACAGAATAAAGTCAAGGCTGACGTGGCATAGGGGAGTTTGCTGTTTTGAA
The DNA here is from genome assembly GCF_000754665.1 of Bison bison bison. Classification (NCBI taxonomy): domain Eukaryota; kingdom Metazoa; phylum Chordata; class Mammalia; order Artiodactyla; family Bovidae; genus Bison; species Bison bison. The sequence continues at coordinate 9,121,474 of NW_011494826.1, read as the reverse complement.
GGAGACAAAACCAGGTCAAATGTGTTGTTACACAATAATTCACTCTTCCCTGGATTATTAAAGAAAATCAAGCTTAATTGAATAAGGACATGCAAAAATCTAATCTTATCCAGCTAAGTTGGCTGCATAGGTTGGGTGACAGAAAAAGCTGCCCCAAAGAGGAGTTCCTATCACACTGGGCCCTGGAAAGTGGGAGACAGTTGAGACAGCACACTTAACTGAGACTCAGAGAACTATGGAAAAGAATCAGCATAAAGTGTCAGAGAAGGTTGAAGGTCAGTCTGATGTAGAATGAGTGAAAGGATCTGAAGAGTGAGGAATCTACAATCTAACAAGAGGAGAATAAGTCTGAGAGCAGAGTCCTGATCATACCATATCTGAAGCCCACATTACTGCAGGCCTTTATTAACCAATATGTTCTTTTTATTGTTTGACAGTTTGAGTTTATTAATTGGATACTTGCAGCCTAAACTGATGCATGAATGGGTGGAGAAATGAACCAGTTATTATACAGAAGCTTAAGGTTGCTATCAGGGACTCAAACCGAGGTCCAGAGTATGAAAATGGTTTCAGTGCTCTTTGAACAAGAAGCTCTACTTCAAACAGGAATCTTTTATATAGCAGAATCAAAAGATAGTCTTCCCAGGGTTTGGATAGCAAAAGTCTGAAAGCTGAACGTGTGGTGTTAGCCATCTACCTCTGGGTCAGTGGGAAGCAGAGATTTTTGACAGGAAAGTCTGGCATTTAGGTTTATTCTCATACTGTGGATACTTGGCTGCTGCTCGAAAGCCTTCATACAAGATGTAAGTGAATAAAGAAAGAGTAAAAGAAGAGATGATCAATGAAGAGAATCCTCATAAATCCTCAGTAAAGAAGTAGTAAGGGCTTTACCAGGTGACGCTAGTGGTAAAGAACCGCCTGTTAATATAGGAAATGTGAGAGGTGGGTTTGATCCCTGGGTCAAGGAGATCCCCTGAAGGAGGGAATGGCTACCCACTCCAGTATTATTGCCTGGAGAATCCCATGGAGAGAGGAGCCTGGTGGGCTACAGTCCACTGAGTTGCAAAGAGTTGAACATTACTGAAGTGACTTAGTACACATGCATGCAAAGAAGTAGTAAAACATTACAGTTGAGAGAATGGACTTGGTGGCCAGACCTGGGTTTTTTTTTGTTTTTTTTTTTTTTTTTTTTTAATTTTATTTTATTTTTAAACTTTACATAATTGTATTAGTTTTGCCAAATATCAAAATGAATCCGCCGCAGGTATACAGACCTGGTTTTAAATGCTTCTTCTAGTACTTGCTAGTAAGTTATTTAACATGCTGAACCTTATTTCCTTATTCGTAAATGAGAGATGAATACTAACAAATTCTTTGAAAGTGATGGCAAAAACTAAAAGTGATATATAAAGCCTGGAACATAGAAAAAAAGGTAATTAGTGACAAATAGTCATTTTTTGGTATTTATAGAACTAGGATTGTACATGGTAGAAATTCTCGTAGGCTAATTGAAAAGACAGGATGGGCTGCAGGAGGGCTGTCCCGGTGTATAATAATCATGTCATTCACTTTGGGGCTTTTGGTGATTTTCATATCCCTCTTGCCAAACTCTCGATGGGAGAGAAGTCAACCTTAGTTTCTAATTTCCACTTGACCCCAAACTTGCAAATGTTACTTTCTTGGAGCCACATTTGAGTTCTCTGGAAAGGAGGGGGAGCCAACACTGAAATCACAGTGCCTGGCACATGTGTCGTGTCGTGTTGTGTTGTGTTGTGTGTGCTCGTTCAGTTGTGTCTGACTCTTTGTGACCCCATGGACTGTAGCCTGCCAGGCTCCTCTGTCCATGAGATTTTCCAGGCAAGAATACTGGAGTGGGGTGCCATTCCCTTCTCTAGGGGATCATCTCCACCAAGGGATCGAATTCGTGTCTCCTGCATTGGCAGGCAGATTCTCTACCACTGAGCCACCTGGGAAGCCCTCCTGGCACGCAGTAGGCACTCAGTAGATGTTATCTGCACTTTGGAAGCAGCAAGTCAGTTGTTGCCTGTCAGATGTGATGATTAGAGGATACTTTAAAAAGGGCATTTTCAGATTCTTGGGCACAGAATACATTTATGATCTGGAATGGGGTCTAAACTTACTGTGAAAATGGTAAATACAGTTGGCTATAGCCTACCTCTGCTAGAAATAGTTCTGCGGAGGGGGCTGATCTCAAAGTTTTGTTGGGAGGGAGGAGGGTTAGTGGAAAGTTTTGCCCTTGTTCTTAGCTCACTCTGTGGCCTCAGGCAAGCCATTTAACCTCTTGGTGTCTGGATTTCCTCATCTGTGAGCCAGGGATAATAATACTTTCCTACCTCACAGGTGTGTTGGGGGCATTAATTAATGTTTGTCTAGTGCTTGGGGATCTGTGATGAAAGGCAAGCATCATTATTGTCGGTTTGCTGCAGGCAAGACTAGATTATAGCCCTCCAGATGGGTTGCATATGGGAAGCGGTTTTAGCAAAAGATTTTCCCAAATGAAATGCAGGCTTGAAGGTTTGGGGTCGCTTCAAAAGAAAAGGTGCGGGTGGAACTTCATACTCTCTGTCTTGCCTTAGTTGGCTCAGGTTTTACTATCAGGCAAAGTCAGGAATCAGCATCCTAGCACTATATAGTAATTTATTCAATGAGCAACATTTAGCTGATTTGTTTCTGTGGTCTCTGCTCTGTACAGATTTTCAAAGATGCTGGTTAAGTAGGTGAGGGTATTGTTGCAGGAAACCCTTGATTCCTTGTGAAGAGTGGGGGCCGTTTAGAGTGTCTGTCCAGAGATAAGTGGGTTAGACAAAGCCATTGTGTTTAAACAGCACCAAGTGGACAAGTCAAACAGGCAAGAAGTTTCCATCTTTTCATTTTGTTTTAATTCCCTCCTCCCCACCCCCCACTCTTTTAAAAATAGCCTTTACACTAAAGAGCACTGGTATGTCCTTGAAAGCTTTTAAAGAGGAACATTTTGAGAAAGGACTTCTGAGCAAAGGACAACAGAGGGTCTAGATACATTAAGGCTGGGAAGGAAGGGGGAAAAAAATCTCTCCTTGAGTACTAGACAAATTTTTGTTTTCCTAAAATTGGAAATATTGATTCAATTAGCACACTTGTCCAATTAGAAGGCAAAGATAATATTTCTTTCCCCATGAGCAGAAGTGTATTTTCTCTTATAAATACATAAGAAAGCCAAATGAAATATTTTATTAATATTCCCGACCCAGGCAATAGGAAAGCAAATAGGAAGAATCTTATTCTAGGTGAATTCATGCTGCTGAAAATCTTCTGGAACTAAAATCATAAGGCAGAAATGCAAGTTATAGTTACAAAGTAAGAAGCATAGTCATTCATTTATTCATTCATTCAACAAGTATTTATCAAGTGTATTTAAAAAATCATTTTAATTAATTAATTAATTTGGCTGCACTGGGTCTTAGCTGTGGCATGAGGGAAACTCCGCCCCCTGCATTGGGAGTGTGAAGTCTTAGCCACTGGACCACCAGAGAAGTCCCTATCAAGTGTATTTTATGTGTTGGAAAATGGTTGATGAGCAACATAGACAGGAACCCTGCTCCTATGGAGCTTGCATTTTGGTGGAAGACAGGCATATATAGAAAAACAATTGTCAACACAGGAAAAGAAGATGAGGTGATGGCAACTGAGCATTGGTGGTGATTTGGATGGCTAGCCAGCCCTCTCCAGGAGGTGGCTTTAACCTGGTCAGGCCCGTGATGGGAGCAAAGTATAAGACTTGGGGTTAGAAAATAACTGGTATAATAAAGGAGACTTCAAGAGGCATAGGGTGCAGTTTGGCATCCCAGCATCTCCTTCCAGTGTGGTACCCATTGTATCTTCTCTAATTTTGGGTCTCTGTCATTTACTGCACATAAAGGAAAGTGGATTTTGTTTGGAACAATCAAATTAGAATAGCTGGTTGGTGTTCTAGAAAGTATAAGGACCAAGTAAGGAGACCTGGTTGATCGTGGTTTTTTCAGTACTTTGTTGAGTTAGTTATACCCTCACTTTTTTTTTAACTTATTTCCTTCCCTAAAAAAAAAAAAAAAAAAGGTGTTGGCACTGCTATATTTAAAATGGATAACCAACAAGGACATGGAACTCTGCTCAATGTTATGTGGCAGCCTCGATGGGAGAGTTGTTTAGGGGAGAATGGATACATGTATGTGTGTGATAGTTGTGAAACTACCACAACACTGTGTGTTAATCTATACTCCAATATGGAATAAGGATGTTTTAAAAGGAAGGTTTTGGTAAGGTCATTTTCAGTTTTATGTTTAGGAATAATATAGACCCAGGAATCAATAACTGTAAATTGCTGAAAATCCACAAAGATGATAAAAGAAAATAACAACAAATCTGAAAAGCTTGCACCTCAGTAGCTCAAAATTTTGAGATAACTAGGCAGATAGCAGGGTGCAAAAGTTAGATACTATGAGTACGTGTAGCTTTTCTTTTAGAAAATAGGATTTTAAAAAAATCTGCCGTAGAGTTTTCAAAATATTAGAAAAGTAAATAAAGATTACTACTATAATGTTCGCATTTTCATTACATTTTAAATTTCCCTGCTTTCACATATTGCCAGAAATGAGTAGATGTGAAATGTCTAAGTTTTGCAGGTAAGAATCCCACTTACAACAAAAATTAGACTGTTAAGTGCAGTAAATAAATTTAGAAGAATGATTTATGCTGTAATAGCCCAAACACTTCCTTAATTATTAACGTATTAAGAATTTTCCTCAATAATAATGCTAAATACAGTTTTATGAGCAAATAAAATTATGCTTTATTTTTTGTCTATGAACTAATAAAATGATACTAAAAGTATGACCTTCTATGGTGCTCAACGTTTTGCAAAAACAGTTTTATGTTTCTTTTTCCATTTGAGCCTCGTAACTGTTTCGGAAGTAAATTGGATAGAATTTATTATTCTGACTTCACATGAGGAAAAAGAGGTGCAGGGGTTGAGATTTTTCTGGAATTACATAGCTAGTAATTGAAGCAGAATCCAGGATCCTGCATCCTGTCTAAAGCTTTGAGCATCCAAAAATGGGTACATATATAACCTGTTTCTCTTCTCTGTTTTGCTGGTGTTTGTTTGCTTCATGCAGGACCCTGGAGTACTTGCAAGAATTTCTAGAAGACTTTAAAATTGTTGTTAGCACATGAGCTTATAAACAAATCAGGGCAGCAACAGCGGATCGATCCGTGTTTTTCTTCAGCTCTGACCTGCTCCTTTCTGTCGTGTTTCCCTATCAGGCATGGCTATCACTTTGTTGGGCCACTCTTTTCTAATGCGATGGTGAGATCTTGGTTGTGTTGGGGGAGATTCCCCTTATTTTAGACAAAATCTGGGCAAGAATGGAACAACTCATTCTGAATTCATTAAAAAAAAATGTATTGATTTATGTGGCTGCGTCAGGTCTTGGTCGTGGCATGCAGGATCTCCGTACAGTATGTGGGATCTTTCCATGCAGAGCTCAGGCTCTTGGTTGTAGTTCAGGGCTTCTCTCTACTGGTGGCTCAGGGACCCAGTAGTTGCGGCACGTGGGCTAAGTTGCCCTGTGGCATGTGGGGTCTTAGTCCCCCAACCAAGGATCCAACCCGGGTCCCCTGACTTGGAAGGTGGATTCCAAACTGCAGGACCACCAGCGAAGTCCCCTGAATTCATTTTAGCATATCATGGTGTTGCAAAACTGAGACAAATTTCTTTTAAACAATTCTTTTTTTTTCATGGAATATAGAATTTTAAAAATCTAATTTTAAGTATTGGATTATGTCAGACCTGACATCAGTCAATAAATACTAAGTTTGATATGACAAGAAACAAAGAATTTCAGACTTTGTGCTACTCCCCAGACCTTAAATTCTACTGGGGACACAAAATATTAAGCCTTTCAATAACATAGCTCAATGATTAAGTGAAATATTTTGCAGTATTATTTTGAGACACCCTTTAAGATCTGCTAAGTCCATCTATAGGTCAGAGAGATTGAGGGAGGCAAAGTGATCTATTTGAAGGCTGTGGAACAAAGATGGAACAAACACAAGGGAATAAGAGAGTTGAGTTTAGAGAGAAGAACTGGGCATGATTTTGTTCAAAATTTCATTCTTTATTAGCAATAAATTAAAATAAGGTGGTGTTTTCTGATGACTCATAAGATAGATGTTGCATGAAAAGGTACTGGAATCAACAAGCACAAATAAGACAGCCAAACATGGAAAAATGATCATAGGTAGAGCATTTGTTCCACTTGCCTTTTATCTTTTACACCTGTGTTTGAATTCATCCAAACTTACATAAATCCTTTACACAGCTGTCGAGATCGCACCTGAAAAAAGGCTGAAGTAGTCTCAGACGGGCTAACATTTCATCATTCTGAATACTTAAACCCAAACAGGTTTAAACACTTTGCCAAACCCACGGATAACGGGCTTCGCATTGATCTTTGCTCTGTTCAAATGTTCAGCCGTGTGCCAAAGTGTACACTGCAGATTGCCTTGTATAGACTCCCACAATTTTTAGCCACAGAAAAGCTCAAAAATAACATTTTAGGGATGTCAGGTCTCCTTTGAAATCTACTCAGTAATAATACACTTTGATATATGTCACTAGATAAAGAGCAGTTGGCTGCTTGTACAAACTGATCTACTGAATTTAATTTTTCTTTTCTTTTTTTTTTTGTAAACAAGCAGTTAAATGCAGCATACTTCAAGAGCTTATCAAGTTTCCGGTATTTCCGCTAGACTGTTTCCGATGTCTATTCTGACCTCCACAATTGGATTACTTGTAACTTGGGGTCTGTCGTTAAAATGTTTTAAAATTATAAATATGTACATTGGTATTATAAAAAATGCACAAGTACAGAAAGATATAGAATGAAAAATGCAAGTCCTCCTATACTATCTTTCCTTCCAACTCTTCTCCCTAGAAAAACCCCTTTAAGAGTTTGATGTATATCCTTCCAGATCCTTTGTAAAATGAATTACTTTGTGTGTGTGTGTGTAAATATGCATGCATGTTCAGTCTCTAAGTGGTGTCCAACTCTTTATGACCTCATGGACTGTGGCCTGCCAGGCTTCTCTGTCCTGGGATTTCCCAGGCAAGAATACTGGAGTGGATTGCCATTTCCTTCTCCAATGTAAATATAAATGCTATCATAACACAAACATTATTATGCCACTATCTTTCCCTTAAAATAGTGTAAAGTTTTACCAATTTAAAAAAATGTTGCCAGACTAAGGAGAGACTGTTGCTATCTCTGGGTATAGGATTTGCTCTAGGTGAGGACAAGTGTGCATTTAAACCATTTTATTCAAATTTAATCCCACACTTTAATCCTTCCTTATTTACACTACCAAAAATTAAAAGGCTTGCTTTCTTGGTAAAAATGAAGAAGTCTGAACGCTAACCTTTAAGGAAATTTAGGGCTTACTTTCCTGGATAGTAGGGGGTAAAAATGGAAATTTCAAGTAGGGGGGTTTTTGGAATTTGAGCAAAATTGGAGTCCTGGTTTGTTTTCTTGGTCTAATCCATCCATGGGTGTGATAGAGTAAAGCTCGGGCCACCCTTCTGACTTGATGGGCATCTTTCCATGGGGCTCTCAGTAGGAGTGTATTCACTTCTATATATTGATGGATCCCTCATTCAGTGTGTTTCTATACCTTGCTCCAGTGTGTACTGCTCTTCCTCTATAGGCAAGGGAAGTGTGTGCTTTGCAGCCCCATGGACTGTAGCCTGCCAGGCTCCTGTGTCCACAGAATTTTTCAGGCAAGAATACTGGAGTGGGCTGCCATTTCCAACTCCAGGGGATCTTCCCGACCCAGGAATTGAATCTGTGTCTCCTGCATTGGCAGACGGATTCTTTACCACCATGCCACCTGGAAAGCCGTCCTTTGAAGGACCTTCTTTCTAAGGGAAGAGATGGATTTCCCTCGTGTGGCAGAGGAAATCCCCCAGTGAGCCCAGGCTTGAACTTCATGAATGGATGTGAAAATGGCTACAGAGTTTTGACTGCTGGGGACTTGACTGTAAACTAGTTGGCAAGACAATTTAAGCAGCTGAAAATGGCACTGGTGATAAGTTTAGGGTTGGTGGATCAGATCGAGTCAAGAGACAAATTGATCCAAGCAGAATATCTGTTGAGTATAAGGTTGGAAATATGAAGATGGAACAGAAGATATAGTTAGTTCTAGGGTTTGACACTTGGACCTGAGACAGAAGAAATTAAGATGATGAGAGTCGTGATGAAATGACCTTCATTCGTTACATCATCATGTGCCATTTCTTGTCTTTCAGCTTCAAGCCTACCCTTCTATTTCCCTTCAGTGATATCAGAACAGGGACTCCATGCATGACTTGGTTTTGCCAGCTGCCTCTGTGAGGCTCTGCCATTTTCGGGTGCTGAAGGAGAATGAGAGACTTGCTCCTTCCTCTTAGCTTCCTGTTTGCTTTGTGTCCCTGGGAGCATCACTCCAGCCTTGTTTCTTTACAAAACCTGGTAGTAGTAGTTGGTTCCAGAAACAGCCATTGAATCCATAGAGAAGTTTTCCCAACATTTTCAGAGCCTGCTTTCTCACACCCCACTGTCTACAACACCAGCTGCAGCTACAGAGCACCCTCCAATCAGAGATCTGGTGTCCCAACCCCACAGGGCCCTGCTGCAGCTCAGAGATGCCAGCCCCAGCTGAACAGCACCCCTCCTCAGAGGTCTGAGTTCTTCAGCTCTGTGCAGACCCTCTTGCTAAGTTTTAACAATTACAGCCTCTTCTGTTTGTTCTCACAGCCTTAGGAGTGGTCACTGCTACTTATAATTGTTACCTCTGTGATACCATAAAGCTGTTGCCCTGTTCTTTACTATCAAGTTATTTATTTATTTAATTTTACTTCTGTCTCTTTACGAGACCCTGACTGACACAGGCGCTCCCCAGATGGAGTATAAATAGGAGAGCTCATGGGTTCCTTTATCATTCAGGACTGTTAGCCTAGATTATGTGGGGACAAAGAGACTAGAGGGGAAGAGGTACATTCGGCAAATTTTAAGTGGCAAGGAAGCAACAGGATTGATGAGGGAGTGAGGACAGAGAGCATAGACTATACAAGGCTTCTGTCCTGGTAGTGGCGAGAATGTGACGCCATGGAAAACTGAGAAAGTTGAGAAAGGAATGAGTCCAGGTATGGGGGTATGAAATTGGAGATATTTTAAAGGCATCTGATAAAATGGAGCTGAAATTCAAGAGAGAACTAGAGTGAGACTGTGACAGAATTCCCTGAGGATGTAGGACAGGATGGAGGAGCAGGAGTCCAGCATGGGATGTGCCATAACAAAGAAGGATGGCTTCTTTTTTAAAATCCTGTGAAGGGCTTCTTTTGATATCCTGTAAAGGGCTTTTTAAATATCCTGTAAAGGGCTTCTTTGTCACCCTGCTTATTTAGCTTATATGCAGGGTGCATCATATGAAATGCCAGGCTGGATGAAGCACAAGCTGGAATCAAGATTGGGAGACATATCAATAACCTCAGATACACAGATGATACCACCCTTATGGCAAAAAGTGAAGGGGGACTAAAGAACCTCTTGATGAAAGTGAAAGAGGAGAGTGAAAAAGCTGGCTTAAAGCTTAACATTCAAAAAACAAAGATCATGGCATCTGGTCCCATCACTTCATGGCAAATAGATGGGAAAACAATGGAAGCAGTGAGAGACTTTATTTTCTTGGGCTCCAAAATCCCTGTAGATGGTGACTGCAGCCATGAAATTAAAAGATGCTTGCTCCTTGGAAGAAAAGTTATGACGAAGCTAGACAGCATATTAACAGGCAGAGACATTACTTTGCTGACAAAGGTCCGTCTAGTCAAAGCTATTGTTTTTCCAGTAGTCGTTTATGGATGTGAGAGTTGGACTATAAAGAAAGCTGAGTGCTGAAGAATTGATGTTTTTGAACTGCAGTATTGGAGAAGACTCTTGAGTGTCCCTTGCACTGCAAGGATATCAAACCAATTCTCAGGGAAATCAGTCCTGAATATTCATTGGAAGGACTGATGCTGAAACTGAAACTCCAATACTTTGGCCATCTGATGCAAAGAACTGACTCATTGGAAAAGACCCTGATGCTGGGAAAGATTGAAGGCAGGAGAAGAAGGGGATGACAGAGGATGATGTGGTTGGATGGCATCATTGACTCAATGGACATGTGTTTGAGCAGGCTCCGGGAGTTGGTGATGAATAGGGAAGCCTGGCGTGCTGCAGTCCATAGAGTTACAAAGAGTCAGACATGACTGAGCGACTGAACTGAAAGGGCTTCTTTGGTGGCTCAGTAGTAAAAAAATCCACCTGCAAATGCAGGAGAGACAGGTTTGATTCCTGGGTTGGGAAGATGCCCTGGAAAAGGAAATGGCAACCCACTCCAGTATTCTTGCCTGGAAAACTTCTTGGATATGTAGCCTGGTGGGCAATAGTCCATGGGGTTGCAAAGAGTGAAACATGACTTAGGGACTAAACAACAGTAGGTTAAGAACTATAGGTCCAATATTGTAACCAGAAGAAGATATTAGTGATGATTTGAGATTCTGTTATTGCTCACAGAAGCAAATAAACTTCAGCTTTGATTAAGTAAATCAATGCAGTAGAACATCAGTGAAAAATGTTACCATAAAAATTTTTTAAGATGGAAGCAGATGAACAGACCCCAGAAACACTTTACATGAGCAGCAAACTGTGAACTTTGTCATCAAAGAAAATACACAGCAAAGGTAATCTGACACACATTTAATAATATTTATGATCATTATTGTGCTCTACTGTAATTAAGTACAGGTGGTAAGAAGCTCTTGTAAAATGTAGTAATTCATAAGGATGGAAGTGAAATCAATGTTGTTCTTTTTGCTTTCTTAGATCTTTATGGAATTGGATCTGCCAGCAGTTTTCACTGATACCATGTGTCATTAATTAAAGTCTGTTTAGCAAATATTTATTGATTTAAAAAAAAATTATGTTCCAGGTATTGTCATGGCCTCTGGAGTGTGAACAGTGTTGGCCTTAAAGTTGAGAAGTGTGTGTGCAGTTTGCATAGAGTGATGGATACATGTTTCTGCCTAATGGTTCTATATCCCATACTCTGTAGTCTCCCTAATTAAAACTATAACTCCCTCAAAGAACCTTTCCTTCCCCAGTGGACAGCCTCCCTGACCTGGTGCCTGCCTTTTTCCTGCCCTTTGTTGGCCACTGTAGTTTTCTGCCAACATATCCCATTTTTTTTTACAAAAAAATATTTAATTTATTTATTTGGCTGTGCTACGTCTTAGTTGTAGCACGTGAGATCTTTAGTTGCAGCATGCGGAATCTTTGGTTGTGACACGTGGAATCTAGTTCCCTGTCCAGGGATTGAACCTGGGCCTACTGCATTG
>NW_011494826.1:9107889-9109928 GCF_000754665.1 Bison bison bison | reverse complement strand
TTAGTCACCAAGCCACCAGAGAAGTCTCCAGCATTTCTGATTCTAGGTTTTGAGCAGTAAAGGGTGGGGAGTGCTTTATCTCTGTATAAACTGGAACTCTTAGAAAGTGGGAGGTCAAGTCAGGAGGAGAACCTGTGTCCTGCTTGGGAAAAGAGAGGGAAGGATCTTGGTGGGGAAGGGGACAGGCTTGAGTGGGATGGTTTCGTCAGAGGGAATTTCTTCATCCAGCAGCTCTGGGTAATGGGCCTCAGGTAACGGAAGCTGGTTTAGTCTCTTACCTGTTTTGTTGAGGGAGACAGAAGACAGATTTAGGAGAGAGAGTGGAGGATGCTGCCCCCTTATTCTGGCCCCTAGTGAATCATTTAGGGCACAGTAAGTGATGTCGCTGTAGAAAACAGCCTCTAGACATCTCAGTGGTGTGACACTGAGGAGATTTATTTCTCCCTTACTCCGGGTATCCCTTGTGGGTTGGCTGGGCACTTTTCTGTGTGTCATCTTCACCTGATGTGCAAGCTGACACCAGAGCTGACACAAGAGCCCCTACTCTCAGGGGCAGCCGTGATTTCTAGACAAAAGGGAAGAGAAAAGCCAATCACACTGGCTCTATTTTTTTAAGAGTATAGTTGATTTGCAGTGTTGTGTTAATTTCAGGTGTACATAAAAGTGAATCAGTTATACCGATACATATATCCACTCTTTTTTAGATTCTTTTCCCATACAGGCCATTGCAGAGTATGAGTAGAGTTCCCTGTACTATATAGCATGTCCTTATTAATTATCTATTTCGTATATAGTAGTGTGTTTATGTCAATCCCAATCTCCTAATTTATCCCTCTCCCCGCCTCCCCCCTGGTAACCATAAGTTTGTTTCCTACCTCTGTATCTCTATTTCCGTTTTGTAGAAAAGTTCATTTGTACCCTTCTTTGTTTTTTAAATTCCACATATGAGTGATATCACATGATATTTGTCTTTGTCTGATTCACTTCACTCAGTATAACAATCTTGAGGTCCATCCACGTTGCTGCAAATGGCATTATTTCACTCTTTTTTATGGCTGAATAATATTCCATGGCTCAGATGGTAAAGAATCTGCCTGCAATGCAGGAGACCTGGGTTCGATCCCTGGGTCCGGAAGATCCCCTGGAGAAGGAAATGGCAACCCACTCCAGTATTCTTGTCTGGAGAATCCCATGGACAGAGGAGCCTGGAGGGCTATGGGGTCGCAAAGAATCGGACATGACTGAAGCAACTTAGCCTTAGCCTAATATTCCATTGTATATATGTACCACATCTTCTTTATCCATTCCTCTATTAATGGACATTTAGGTTGATTGCATGTCCTGGCTATCGTAAATAGCCAATCACACTGGCTCTTAAGGGCTCTGCCCAGAAATTACATGTCACTTCATTCATATGCCATTGGCCAAAGCAATGACACACCATGTCTTTCTTCCAGGTGAAAAAGAAACCAGAAAGAGAACTTGAACACTCAGCCTATAACACTGAGGTGCTATGCAGTAAGTTATTGGTGACTCTAAGAAGCATCTGTACAGGTGGGAATAGTGTGATAGGCCAGGGTTATTGGAGTGAGAAGCCTTCATTATACCTGAATTATCTGTTTTACCTACTCATTGACACTTGAAAGTCATTCAATAGCCCATAAAATTGTGTGTAATTAAGAAAGGCTTGGGCTTCTCGGGTGGCGTTAGTGGTAAAGAACCCGACTGCCAATGCAGGAGACGTAAGAGATGTGGGTTTGATCCCTGGGTTGGAAAGATCTCCTGGAGGAGAGCCTGGCAACGCACTCCAGTGTTCTTGCCTGGAGAATCCCATGGACAGAGGAGCCTGGTGGGCTACAGTCCCTAGGGTTGCAAAGAGTTGGACACCATTCTGGCAACTTAGCATGCACACATGCAAGAAAGGCTTTAAAAAATCTAATAGAAACCTCCCTGGTGGCCCAGTGGTCAACACTCCATGTGTCCAGTGCAGACGACATGGGTTCGATTCCTGCATAAGATCCCACAGGCTGCAAGGTGTG
>NW_011494826.1:9107611-9107789 GCF_000754665.1 Bison bison bison | reverse complement strand
CTTTTTTTTTTTTTGTAATCAAATAACAAATCTGGTCTTTTGTGTTTTGATAACTGGGAAAGGTCTTTCAAGAACAAGAAAGGGAGATGCTGTAATGCATACTGGGCGTCTGAAATAAACCAATATGCTTCCCTGTAGGCTGTCTGCTTCACCCCTTGTAGTAACTCAGCGAAGTGGA
>NW_011494826.1:9086575-9107511 GCF_000754665.1 Bison bison bison | reverse complement strand
GACCTCGGGAGCCGTATTGGCTGGGTTGGAATCTTGGCTCTACCATTTAGCACTTCTGTGACCTTGGATAATTCCTTAACTCCTCTGTGCCTCAGTTTCCTCAGCCATGAAACGAAGATAGTGATACTGTCTACCTCAGAGTGTTGGAAGGAGGAGTTAATGTTTGTAAAGTGCTAAGAATGGTGGTGACTGGCAAAAGGCATGCTCTCTCTATAAACATTTGTCAAAAATACAAAATATGTTCTATGAAGTAGCCCCATTTACCAACAGGAAACCAGGGCTCCTAGAAGTTAAATATCTTGCTTGGGGGAAAGGAAAGAGCCAGTTTTTCGCCCCTATTCTCCAAAGTCCAAGTATTTTCTTTCACAACATTTTGGGAACTGGATAACAATATTTAAAGGAGAAAAGGGTATATGGAGACGGGAGGTATGAAAGGCAAGCTTTCTATCTCTCAGCATTGCTTTCACTTGAGTCATGAGGTTTTTATGTTCTGAATGGCTCTTTGATAGAAACTTGTCAGTGAGCAATAATGATTGTCCTACATAAGTGAAAGTGAAAGTCCTTCAGTCGTGTCTGACTCTTTGCCACCCCATGGACTGTAGCCTGCCAGGCTCCTCTGTCCATGGAATTCTCCAGGCCAGAATACTGGAGTGGGTAGCTGTTCCCTTCTCCAGGGGATCTTCCCGACCCAGGAATCGAACCCAGGTCTCCCACATTGAGCCACCAGGGAAGCCCTGTCCTATATAAGGCAGATACTGTTTAGTGCCATGGGAGAAAGACATTGTCACTGACATTATGTACCAATGACCTGTCAAGAGTGTAGTGGCCTGGAACACATATCAGTTATTGCTCAAGTCCTGAGGACTTCATACACTCATGTGGATATGCATAATTATTCCAAATATAAAATTTTTGGTTGAAATATGAGTGATACATTTTCCCCTTGAAAGATAAGTCCTTGTAAGAGAACAAGATAAACTCAGTGTGAGGCTAAAAATGAGTTAGGTGTTAAAAATGAATGAGCGGGAGCAAGTGATGACCTTCTCATGTCAGCTGCAAAGAATTGAGAGATGTACCTTCTGAATTCTCACCTCCCTATTTTGAAGAACACAGCTCTTTATAGGGAGGAACTACTGACTAGGAGTTAAAAACAAATCCTGAAGTCAGATCAGATCAGATCAGATCAGTCGCTCAGTCATGTCCAACTCTTTGGGACCCCATGAATCGCAGCATGCCAGGCCTCCCTGTCCATCACCATCTCTCGGAGTTCACTCAGACTCACGTCCATCGAGTCAGTGATGCCATCCAGCCATCTCATCCTCTGTCGTCCCCTTCTCCTCCTGCCCCCAATCCCTCCCAGCATCAGGGTGTTTTCCAATGAATCAACTCTTCGCATGAGGTGGCCAAAGTACTGGAGTTTCAGCTTTAGCATCATTCCTTCCAAAGAAATCCCAGGGCTGATCTCCTTCAGAATGGACGGGTTGGATCTCCTTGCAGTCCAAAGGACTCTCAAGAGTCTTCTCCAACACCACAGTTCAAAAGCATCAATTCTTCAGCGCTCAGCCTTCTTCACAGTCCAACTCTCACATCCATACATGACCACAGGAAAAACCATAGCCTTGACTAGACGAACCTTTGTTGGCAAAGTAATATCTCTGCTTTTGAATATGCTATCTAGGTTGGTCATAACTTTCCTTCCAAGGAGTAAGCGTCTTTTAATTTCATGGCTGCAGTCACCATCTGTAGTGATTTTCGAGCCCAGAAAAATAAAGTCTGACACTGTTTCCACTGTTTCCCCATCTATTTCCCATGAAGTGGTGGGACCGGATGCCATGATCTTAGTTTTCTGAATGTTGAGCTTTAAGCCAACTTTTTCACTCTCCACTTTTACTTTCATCAAGAGGCTTTTGAGCTCCTCTTCACTTTCTGCCATAAGGGTGGTGTCATCTGCATATCTGAGGTTATTGATATTTCTCCCGGCAATCTTGATTCCAGCTTGTGTTTCTTCCAGAGTGACCCAAATTTTAACCTAAACTTTATTGCTCACTCCCTGACTTTGTGATAGTCAGTTTTCTCATGTGAAAAATAGAGACCATGACATTATAGTTCTCCCTCAATAGTCATCCCATTTCTCTTCTTTTGTGTAAAGTGTGCTTTGAGTGAAATTGACCCTCCTCTCCCTGCTTTGGGAGTGGGCCCTGATTATAAGCAGCCGAGCATTGTATTCCCACTCCTTTTCCCAGTGATGGTGTCAGGGATATAGTGTGGGTAACTTGTGCCTCAATATGAAGCTCAGTAGAAAGAGTGGTGTTTGTTCATTGATTCTCTGATAATTCCCACTCTGTTGAGTGTGAATGAGGAGGCAAGTAGGCCCAATGATTGCTGACAATGTTCTTTTTTTTATTATCACTGGGAATGAACCTGACGCTAGATCCAACACGTGGAAGATGACAGATATGAGGAAACTGCAGAGAAATGGATCCAGAGCACTAATCAAGCCATGCCTGAAGCCCACACTACCACTGGAGTTTGCAGTTATATGAGCAATAAGTCTTCCTTATTTGTTAAGCCAATTTCTGTTGAACTGTTTCCCATATAGAACAATTTATATGGGAATTGTTGAATTGTTTCCCTTATAAAACAATTTCCCAGTTTATATGCTAACTTTTAGAGTGGCTGCATGTGAATAAATAGCAGAATGCCTGGTGACTTCTAAGGCAGCATCTATCATGGCAGTACAATTATTGTCTAAATGTCGGGGAGAGCTGGGAGTGCTACAGATAATGACATGTAAGCAAGCCCCAAGGACATGGTGGTGGTGGATTTTTGGTGCAGAGAATAGGAATTAAGAATAGAAACAATCACTTAAAACTTCTGTTTCATCAATGTCCCAGGCTAATTACTAATTAATTTACTATTTAATTGGTAACTACAGCTATTGATTATATTAGGAAATAAAAAGGTTTATAAATATGCACTCTCATATATTCTATAATTTAGTCATGAATCAGAAGGAGGTACATGATAGGCTGCTCAATTCAGAGGGACCCAGGATTTCAAGATGTATTAAGGAATGGAATGGAGTGGGAATCTTAAATATTTGTCAACAGTTTGGTGAAGACAAAAGTAGAACTAAAAAAAAAAAAAAACTGAAGCAAAATCAGTTGAGATCACAATGTTCTTTCAAAGTCTCTTCCTGAGAGTCTGAGCCAAGCTGGTGAGCACAGTGTTTAGCTCTTCTGGAATGTGGGGGGCTGCGATCTGAAGCGTGGGGGTGACGGGCTGCCCTGTGCCCATCTGGGATCCCCAGGGGTTGCAGCCTAAGGGAAGGGTGCTACTGACAGCCCTGGAGAAGCAGGGAGAGAACCAAGCGGGGCGTGGAGAGATAATGAGTTCCGTTTCTGACATGTTTAGTTTTAGGAGGTGGTGGGACACCCAAGTAGAGATATTCTGCAGACAGAAAGAAATATGGCACTGAAGAAAGGGTGAGAGGTCAAGGCTGGGGCTGGAGATTTGGGAGTCATCTGCGTTCAGGTGGTAATTAAAGCCATCTGCCGGGAACTTCTAAGAGGAACGTGCTGGGCGGGAAGAAAGCCCATGGCCCCAACCTGAGCCTTGCTTAGGGGAAGAAGGAAAAGCAGGGAAAGGCACATGCAGGAGGTTCGGGAAAGAAGCAGTGAGAGAGGAAGGAAGAAATCTACAGAACAGTGTCCTTACAGCCAAGGGCAAAGAGGAAATGGATGGAGACCCATTAAAAAGGCTCATAGAAGCTGAAAAAGCTGTAAAGAGCGATTAGGCAATGGGATGTTTCCCTCATTTTACAAACGCCATTCAGAAGGAAGCAAAGGTCATTTACCCTTCAGAGAACTAGGGAATCATTGGTATAAGATGAGTGATTTGAGGGAGACTGAATTCTCAGCGCTTTCCTTTTCTACCTAAAAAGGACATGATATTTATCAATCTGGGGGAGGTTTAAAAGGAAGCTAGTCAGCACTCTCAGTGGAAAAAAAAAATGAGAAGTCCTCACTCATTATAATGCTCTAAAGATTATTATCATAATGTAGATAAAATAGATTTAGTTGTTTTCTCTCTTTTTTTTGGAAGCTAGCTCTTGAAAGAGGACAAGGGAGCCTGGCTTACCAAGATAAACAGGAGCCTAGGAATCTGAGTATTAAAAAAATAAAATAAAACCAATTGGGAATACTCTATGTGTAAATGTCCAGTGACATCACTCACTGCCATGTTGCTGCTGAAACTAGCTAAAGTGAATTGAACTATAGGAAAGGCGATGGGGTTATGGGCTAGAAAACAAGCATTTCAACATTGATTTTTCCTTTTCTGCATGACAGAAGTCAGTGAGGAGTCGAATTTTTGTACCCTGACCTATATTAGTAATGCCAAGTGAGATCATTCTGTGATTCACTCAATTCATAGTCCCAAAGAAATTGTATAGTGACAAGGTGTTTCAAATCACCTCCCTTTAATAGCTTGGCAAATTCCTTTAGGCAAGATGTACATTAATGAGGGAGTGATGATAACATGGTTTCCTCAGGCTCTCCAGAGGCGGTGTGTTAATTAAGGTGGTGCAGGGTGGTTGAGGGCTCCCCTGATAGTTCGGTTGGTAAAAAATTCGTCTGCAATACAGGAGAACTGGGTTCGATCCCTGGGTTGGGAAGATCCCCTGGAGAAGGGAAAGGCTACCCACTCCAGTATTCTGGCCTGGAGAATTCCATGGACTATATAGTCCATGGGGTCTCAAAGAGTCGAACACGGCTGCATGACTTTCACTTTCAGGATGGCTGCTGCTGCTGCTGCTAAGTCACTTCAGTCGTGTCCGAGTCTGTGTGACCTAATAGACGGCAGCCCACCAGGCTCCCCCGTCCCTGGGATTCTCCAGGCAAGAACACTGGAGTGGGTTGCCATTTCCTTCTCCAATGCATGACAATGAAAAGTGAAAGTGAAGTCGCTCAGTCGTGTCTGACTCTTTAGCGACTCCATGGACTGCAGCCCACTAGGCTCCTCCTGGGATTTTCCAGGCAAGAGCTGAGACCCTTGCAATTGCAACTTTCTCTCAACCCCTCAAGCAGAACACTCTGGGTCAGAGTGCTGCTCAGTCATGTTTGGTCTTTACCCCGTGATCACCCATAGCTGTGCTTTAGGTGGAAGCCGACCATAGTTCCCTAGGGAATCCCAATGGTCAGGTAAGGCCGAGTACAGGTGCTTAGAGGGAGGGCTGGGCTGTGATCAAGAATGAATGGCTTCCTCACATGTGAGAAGCATAGAATTTTGTCTGAGGCATGAAGTTTGTTGTGTTTCAATTTTTGTGTGTAAAATTTAATAGAGCAGTGCTTTTCCAGGTCTCTTTAAAGTCCCATTAATTGAATTTGAGTTGTTATAAAATGTAGACTGGCCTCACAGAGGCCAAAGGAATGACATGAAACAATGAGACTAGTAGGGGCAGAAAAATGGAGAGGCTGGGAGAGGAGGGTAGGGTGAGGGTGGATGGAAGGAAAAGTCTCTGCCCACTTTCGAAGGTCATAATAATCTTTGTTGTCTTTCAGAAAGAATAGGGAAAGCAAGGAGGGAGATGGATCTGTTAATAATATTTACTGAGCGTTTTTATAATCGAGGAATAGCATATACTAATCTATGCGGTTCTCGCACTAACCCTTTATGGTATATGTTATTGTTCTATTTCCCCTAAATGAATGGAGGCTTAGGTGAGTTTAGTAACTTGTCCAAGGTAGTGGCAGAGTCAGGATCTAAATAAATCCCTTCCCTTCCTCCCTTAGTCCCTCCTTCCCTTCTTTCCCATATGTCAACACTTTTTTCTTTTCTTCTGTGCTTTGGTCTGTTTATATGGAACTCACAGGAAAGAGCTGGAATTGCCTTGTCTCTTTGTCTGCAGCAGACCCCCACTTGCACATGTGTGCTAACTCATACCTCGCACCTGGCCTCCCTCTGGACCTGCAGAGCAGCAGGGCATGCAGGTGGCGGTGGAGGAGCCTGGAGGTACCCAAACATCTTTGTGTTTGCAAGTGACTGGCACACACCAGGCTGCTCCCATATCAGCATGTGTGTGTTTTGCAGGGGAATAACATGCTCCTGTACCTGACTGTTACCAGGCAGAGCATCAGGGCCCACATTAGGAAGCTGTGACTGAACTCCCGACCTTGGAAGAGTGTCTAACATACCAGGCAGAAACTGGTCGGCATTCAGAAGGAGGATGAGACCAAAATCCAGTTTCTCAACTAGGCCAGTCGAGAAGCGGGTGTTGAAGAAGGAGAACTATGCCTGGGGCCTGCCCCTAGCCTACTAAATCCCAGTTCTGGTTATAGCAAATGTCAGGGCTTGGGCACCTAACACAGGGACCCAGGAACAAGGCTAGTCTGGTGGTCCCAGGGAGTGGGGGAGACATGGAAAGATACAAAGACATGGGGGTCAGGAGAAGAATGAATTGGAATTCTTTTTCTAAGAAAAAACCCTAAAATGTAAGGCAAATTAGATGGAGAGTGAGGAATCATGAGACCCATGCTCATTAGCACCAAGAAGAAAGTCCGAGGAGGTTTTCATGTCCTTGAGGGAAGACTTCCAAAGCTTGGAACAGAGGCTGAGAAATACGTAGCCTGTGCTGAACAGGGGGTATGTGTGGTGGGAGGGGGAGATGAGCTAGGTTGATTCTGACACTTCCTCAGTTGGCTGTCAGAGGAGCCCTCTCCTTTTCTCTCTGGCTGTCTGGTTCAAGCAGTATGAGGTTCAACACAGAGAAAGGTGAGAAACTTTGCCCTCCTACCTACTGCCTTAGCAGAGCTTGAAAGGTTGAAGGTTTGCACAACGTGTTTGGTCTCTGTTGCACATTCTCTTCCTGCTCTTTCTCCTCCTCATCTTCTCTTTTAAAGCAACACCTTAAAAAGTAAATATTGGGACTTCTCTGGCAGTCCAGTGGTTAAGACTTTGACTTCCAGTGTAGGAGATATGAGTTCAATCCTTGGTCAGGGGGCTAAGATCCCACATGCCTCAGGGCCAAAAAACCAAAATCATAAGACATAGGCAATATTGTAACAAATTCAATAAAGACTTTAAAAATGGTCCACATCATAAAACCTTTTAAAAATGAACAAAAAATAAAGATTAAAAGATAACAGAGGTTTATAAAAAAATGTAAAATTCACCTTTAGCTTTGGGGTGTGAAAAAACAAGCCAGGGACTAGATTTGACTAGTGAATCCCTACTCTAATACCAGAAGAACATTGGGGTGATAGGTGGGGCTCTGATGTGGTATATTTGATTATAGTTATTAACTTTATAATTTATATTGGAAAGGAAACTAGCATCTGACTTTAAGAGTATCTATTTAGCATTTCCCATAAGCAAGGCACTGTTTTTTACAGGTGTCAGCTTATTTAAACTGATTAACTCATTTAAACCGAGACACAGACTTTGAGTCATGACCCAAGGTCAAACTGGTAGTAAGTGGTGGAGCTGGGACTTGAACTCAGGCAGGCTAGTTCTAGAATCCACAGTCTTAACTTTGGTAATATGTTGTCTTTTATGAGGATAGTGCTTTAAAAAATGTATAATATTCTTGTCCTCATTTCATTTCATCTTCTAAGTAGCTTAATATCTAAGATTTCATACAAACTGAAATGATCAAAGAAGGCACACCCTTTTTTTTTACTTTATCTGCCATTTGGACCTTAAGAAATTTTCAGACTGATTGAAGAAAATCAAATTAGATAGTTGTAACTGTGGGTAAGGCTCACAGACTCTCCTGGCACAAGCAATTCAAGTATACAGATTTTGAGTACTGAGAACTGTAACTATGGAGCCTGGGACTCACTAGACAAGGGAGAAATTTCTGTGGTTTAGGAAGCCTTAGAATTGAGGGTTTAGTAGGATTTCCTAGAAGCAGGAAAGGTTTAGTGTATAAAAGAAAAGGGAATAACTATAGGCAACCTCTTGCCCACCAAAACAGTATTATTTGAGGGGATTGAGATAATGATGCTTTATGAATATTCTCTCACTTTGGCCTCTGATGAACATGAGAATATTACAGACTGAATGGGGCCATTTTCTTATTTTCCACTAACCATATTTCGCAAGAACTCTTGGAAACAGTATAGTAAGATGCTTTAAAAGTAGAAAACAATCAATAAAAGCATTGCTAGCTGAACTATGAACATGACCAGCCCTTCCTTCCCCAAGCTTCCCAGATTCGGGGTTTTCTTCTTTTTATTCATATTTTCTGGAGTCCACCTCTTCTGTTTCTTTCTACCAAACATGCAGGATACTGACTTGCTGATTCAGGGGATTTGCAATTCAGCACCTCGTGCCTTTCTGGGATCCACAAGCCATTTCCCAGGGTCTGGCAGATCCTCAGCTGTGTGCTGGCTTTCCTTGGTTTGAGCCCAGGGTCACATTACAGATGGGACCCCTATGAAGGCTGAAGAGTCAACACGTTAATCTCATTCCCTTAATAACTTCATTTTATTTTCTTTCCTTGATGAGATAATTCTTTATTTTCTGGATCACCCAGTTTAGTCTGTGGACCACATTTTCTATTGTTACCTCTTGACACTGGGTTCCCAACAGTAGAAATCCTAGATAAATAATCAGCTTGCTATAACAGATTTTGGACATGTTTACTGAATAAAATATAAATGCAGAAAAATACATCATGTTGATTTTAAGGTGTGCTAAATTCATCATGAAATAATGTAATTATCCTATTCCTCAACAGAGGCCCTTTCAGTTTTATTTTTAATCCCTCTCTCCTCCAGGACAAATGTTGTGAACTCATAGAATTTTAGAGCTGGTCTTTGGAGATATTTTTTAGTCCAATTTCTCTTCCAGTGATAGAATACAGTTTGAAGACTATGTTTTGACTGAAGAAATGTATGATTTATTTTGTGGGTCACTTGAGTATTTAACTGCGTATTTATTATTGTCTAATGATGTCATAGTCTTTTGGAAGTGCTGGAACCTGTGTGTCTATAGGGTGATTATTTTCCTCTGGGTCTGTCCTGTAAGTAAAACCTTCTCCATTTATTCTGTTTTTCCTGTAACAAAGCAGTGTTTAACCTTCAGCCTCTCAATCCTTTGAGTGCGGGGGTGTGTGTGTGTGTGTGTGCCTGCCTGCCTGTGTGTTGGAGAGAGTGTTGGTCGGGCTGGAGTCGAAAATAGCCCCATAGCTCTTCATGCACTTTATTTGCCACTGGAAACAAATTGCATGGAAATAAAGGCAACATTAGGACCCACAGATGTTCTACTTGGTACAGCAAACTTTCATGGAATTGAGAAACTGTTATAAGTCAAACAGTTTCAGTAGAATTCTGTTAACAATTTTGGACAAGGAAATTAAAGTATTATGATTCTAGAATAATTTACTTAAATATAGAAGAGTTTCTTTTAGGGGGGTTAACTTATCAAAAATGTTTTTATTTATTTTGTTGCTCCCATCCACATCATATATTTATTTTGGTTTTAAGTAAATAAATCAGCTGATATGCACTATAATACTTCCCTTCATAAACTCTGAAAGAAAAGCTCAAGCTTATACTACTGTTTTCAAATAGAGCCACTTGGGTACAGTGCTGTGCAAATAGTGAGCACTCAATATGTACAATATATGTTGATTTGCTTTGTAAGGGAAAGCTCAGATAATATTTTCCAAAATAGATGCAAAGTGGATACTTGGCCCTCAGCCTGCAGTGTTTGTCCAGATAAGACAGGGCTGTGGGGTTAGGACCACAGGAAGTGATTAATTTTCTTAGGTATTTTAACATGGTCCTTTGAAGGGGATCAGCTTTTGAATCTTTAAGATTATATTTATTGCCCTGGTGCTTCCCTTCTATGTTTAGACATGAAAGTGAATGTCATTGTTGAATAGTAAACAGAGGAGAATGACTTTGTGACAGAAGTATGTAAAGTATCTTGTAATTCAGTAGGAGAATCAAAGTCTGCTTCAGTTCTTTGCATTCTCAGGGATTCAGAAAGGATTAAGGTAACAATAAGTAGAACCTATGCAAGAGAGTAACTGAAGGATAGCATTCCTTGAACCTCAGAAACCTGGGTGAAAGGAATTGGGCAATTAAGGTCTTTAGGAAATCTAATGGGGTCATTTGTGAATGCCGGGCTTCATGGAACTTGGCACACTGTCATCTCAGAGATCAAGGGAGGTCACTGGCTTAAGAGATGGGGGGATGAAAGTGGAGTGACTGTTTCCTGCAAAGTATGTTTAAAGACTCTTAACTCTTGTTTGACGGTAGCTACAGGGTTTGTGGGTAAGTTTTGGGTTTTTTTTTTAATATGATATAAAGGAGCTAAAGATATAATGTCTCTGTAAAGTGTGTTTTCTTGGCTTTCTGACTAAGTCATATCATATCCAAGGAACTGAGATTTATTTTTTCCCCATGCATCTACTCAACAACAATTATTCACATCTAACTGGTTAGCCAGTTGAATAGTTATTAAAGCAAATGATGTGCCATGCTAAAGACAAAAGTATAAAATAATAATTTGTCTTACATTAGCTTAAATTCTCAAGTATATTCATGTTATTACCAATTAATAAAAAATCTTTATTACCAATTTATGAGGGGTTTCCTATTACTCCAGGTAGGTATAAAATCTTGCCAAAAATGATTGCCAAAATCATAGTGGCATATTAGAAGCATACTTATTCATACATACATCTGCCTTGTTTCCTCTCCTTCAAAAATACCCTTGATGTGTCTTCCTCCTGTCTTTGCAGACTTTATCAGTGGTATCAACAACCTCTGAGGGTTTGAAACACAGAAGAAATTGTCATGAGGGGGAGCAGCTATTGTTGTAATGGCTATGGAATGATGGGTGCTCTCCTAGGACGGTGGAGGTGGGAAGGAAGAGGAAGCTTGGGTCTGAGAGACATTTTTCATGGAACGTTAACAGAACTTGTGAAATATTAGGTACAGGGAATGAATGAAGCAGAAGGAGGTGTCTAATACAACTCAGGACCATCATCTGGGTGACTGGGAGGTTATCCATACCATTGACAAGTCAGGAAAGCCATAGTGGGCGGTGATGGGGTAAACACATCAGGGGTATTTTTGAGGGAGTGGGGAAGTGAAGAGGAGGCAAGAGAGATGAATGCATGAATGAGTTTGTTTTTAAGGTAAGTCAGTTTGAGTTTTCATAATTATTCAGGAGGAAAGACTTAGAGATTGGAATTGGCCCAGGTGCGGTACTAGAAAAGTGCTCCTAGTGGAAGTTCCTGCAAGGGAGGTGGGAACAGAGGGCTGAGGACTGAGCACTTGTAAACCCCATCATGGTGGTGCTTAGTGTCTTTTGGTAGTTGGTAGAAGTTTCTGTGTGTGGTGGTGGGTGGATAGAAGGCTGCAGCAGGTTCTTATTTTAAAATTATACTATAGCATCTAGCAGATTCCTTTTTTGTTTCAGACACAGGCTAAAAATAACAACCTCCAAAGCCCCAATTTGCTAATTACAATATTCCAAGGAGCTATTTTATTTCTTCTAGAGTACATCTGAAGCATCATTTCTGTTAATACACTTACAGTAATTCTTGCTTTTTACTCTTAAAAACTCCTAAGGGGAAAACAAAACTTCAAGAAATTTTTACCCTGAAAGACATCTAGAAATAACTATTTCTGCTGGATCATCTGCCCCATGCAAAAGATAGGCACGTGCTTCTGTACAGAATCCTCACAATTTCTCAAGAATAAAGGAGTGACAGTTAAACAAAGGGTAGCCTTTATCTGTGTTGTTTCTATCCATGGAAATTTGAGTACATTCTTTTTCGAGTGACAGACAAGTGGTGCAAATGGAAGCACATTAAGTGTGGGGAGGCTGTAATACAGAGATGCTCAGTTGATCCCAACTCCTATGGCACTTGGCTATCTGTTGGTCCAAAAAACTTTGAGGATCAAAACAAACTTATCTGTAAAATGCCACCTCCACTTTTATTAGGATGACTTAGAGTATGTCCACATTGGTTCTTTACATCTTAATGGAAGTCACAGTCTCAGGATTGGAGCAGAAGTGTTGACTAAGTGTTGAGCCATTGAGAGCCATTGTTTATAGCATAGTTTTACCTTGGGGACTGAAAAGTTCTGTTTTTCATGTTTCTGAATAATCATCAGGTGATTAGTGAAGCTAAACACCTTCCAATAAGTTGATTTACTCATGAGCTGGGCATACACGGGCTATGCTGGTTGGTTTAATGATGGTTCAGAACAACAGGCACCTTCCTGGCAATTTAGTAAAAACGCTAATTTCAAAAACTCCTGTTCTATCCACAGAAAGTGTAAACATAGAATTCTGTGGTGGCAAGGTTTCTCAAAAGTCTACTTCAGTTACTCAAAATATTTATAAACTTGTACAGCCAACCTTAAACTTGTTTGGAAATATAATTCTTATAAGTTATCGTAAACAGAAGTCTTTCGTTCAAGCATCATGCACTTTCAGATGATCGTAAACCAAACTGCGGGTGTTTAAAAAGAAGAGCTTTATGTTTGCAGTACAGGTATTTTTGTTTTCATCACAAAACCCATTTCCAGTTCTTAAGGAATAAGTAACAATTATAAACCTCTGGGGCCCAGGTGGCTAAACTGTAAAGATAGGGGATGATGATTTTTTTCCCTTGTTATCGTCAAAAATACCCAGGAATGGACTTGTTAGAGGCCGAGTAAGAACCGTTTGAATGGTAACATTCATCTACACAACTGGCCATGTCATGATTCATGTCTGTAACCACATGCGAGGATGAATGCAGAGGTGGCCCCACGTGGTGTGTTTGATGTAAGCAGGAAGCCAGCTGCACTCTGTTCTAATATTAGCAAAGAGGACCTGCTTTTGCAAATGGAGGATGATTTAAGGGTCTATTTTTGTGGTTCAGCAAATGCCGTTAGGAGTAGCAGAAGGTTACCCTTTTCCCATCACCTTAATTCCAGAGATATTCACAGACCTGACATTAGGCTGTTGGCTACTCGTCATAAGACTTCGCTGTCAAAGTGAATTCAGCTGATGAACTATGAACACGCTTACAGTCAGATAATAGATGAAAGAGTCTCAAGATAAACGAGGTGCTTATAGAAAACCTGGCCACAGTTGTTTAAAAGAGGATGGCAAAGGCCGTTAATTCTCGTCAGGCAGTTTCAAAAGGCAGTGGGTACTTGACTTCTTACTTCGAGAGCACATTATCTTACCTTTTTGCAAGAGTGGGGCCTCGGATGTATGTTGAAAGGGGGAGTGTGCCTTTCTAAACTGACACTAAACACCGCGTCCTTCTGGAGGGAGAGGGGGAATTTTTTTCCCTCAAGTATGATAAAGGACTTTGTAGCCTCCCTTCAGGCTAACATTTTGACCATGTTATATCACATCAAATATTCTTATTTCTCTACACTCTCTTCCTCTTTCTTTCTCACCCAGAATGTTCAAATTATGTCTGTGGAGGATATTAATGTGAACATTGACAATCTTTTCAGGAACTGATCATATTAAAATTCAAACTGAATTGTTCTTGGTGATCTCTTCTAGCTTCACACTTTAGAGTGAAGATTTCAAAAAGGTGGCTGAAACATAGATTGTCCATACCTTTTTCCACTGAAATAGCCAGTATGCCTCCATTTATAAGTAAGTTGCATTTGGGGTTGTATCAAATATTTAATATTTAAAAATTTTTAGAAACTGACTGTATTTGGGTAATCTCTCTTATCTCACAAATATAAGAGTATAAATTTGCCAAAGGAAAGATTTCATAGCTTTTTTTTTTTTTAATTTTGATGCTAGATTTAAAGCTCAGAACAATGTAGTCAGAATCAAATTTGAAAGATGTGTGAAAACATTCTTCTCCAAAAAGGATGCCAGAAACCTGTATATAGGGATCCTAGATAATTCAGAATGTCTCCCACAAAAGAGTTCCCTGCATACTCATCTGCCTCATCCTGTTTCAGTGTTCCTCATCCCTTCATTCAGCAGACATTTACTAAGGGCTTTCTGCTGGCAGCTGCCATGCTCCATAGTTTCAAGGAAGGCTTGGGTACCATTCTCAAAGAGGGTACCACCACCCAGCAGGGCCATCTAGATTCTCAGGGAATCTCAGCAAGGTGTAGCCAGTCCAGGCTGGGGGAATCAGGGAGTGTGTCCTGGGTAAGGCAGACCTATGCTCAAGTCTTACAGGCCAAGTACACAAACAAGTGAGTTGTGGAGTTGAGTGAGATGGGGCATCATTTAGGTGGAGTCTGCTAAGGAGCTAAGGCAGGGAAAAGAATGAGAGAGAGAAGATGTGCCATCAGGGAAATATAGCCCTGGTGTGAGGCAAGGGCTGGCAGGGTGGATGGGGACAGCCCTAGATGCCCTTCTGAGGTGCAGTCAGACTAGTACATGACTGTGGGAAACTCTCAAGTGGCATCCCACGTCACTGGACAGCAACCTAAGAGGCCTTCTGCAGTTGGCTCCCCGCCACCTCTCTGATCTCTCTCATTCCACTCCAGCCTTTGTTGGCTCTTTGTCATTCATCCCTCAAGCCCACCAACGTGGAAGCACTCAGCTTGTCCTTCTCTTTGGGACACTCTTCTTCTGGTGGTCTAGCTCACCTCTTCACCTCACCCAGGCCTTTGCTCCAGTGCTGCCTCCTCGGTCAGGCTTTCTATGAGTGCCCTCTTCACAGCTAAAGTCCTCTCCCCCTTCTACCCTGCCCTCCACGTCTTTCTGGAGCCCTTTCTCTGTCTTAACTCTCTTCTGTAGCACTTACTGCTACTGATTAGACTTTCTATGTATCTGGCTTATTTGTTTATTGAATGTAAGCTCTTAGAGGCTAGAGGTTTTAGTCTTTGTTCCAGAATGGTTTCTGGTATATAATATTACTGGACCAGGCTCCTTTTACCTCATAAATGAGCAGCAACCCAAATGCTGAAATGCTGAGGTTTGCAGCAAAGAGAGGGTATACTCGCAAGGCAGCCAAGCGAGGAGACTGGAAAACAAATCTGACCTGCCTCCCCAAAGCCAAGGGCTGGGGGTTGTTTGGGAAATAAGAAACAAAAGCAGCAGGGCATTCTGAGGCATGGGGTGCAGGGGGAGAGTGGAGAAAGGTGATTGGGACAAAGTGCAGTAATAGTAATCATTGTTCTGTTCAGGTGTAACTAACTACAGGCCTCTGCATGTGCCAACTTGGAGGCACTTAGCATGATCTGAGAGTGGAGTGTTTAGCTCTCTGATGTCAAAAGGTCACCGAGAGGACACTCGTGCATGCCCCATGAGAAGCAACCCAGTTGGAGGGTTGGTGGTCTTATCCAGTCTTAACTAGCTCAGCTCCGACTAGACACAGCTGACTCTAAGTTCCTGGAAAATAACTCCTGGAAAGTTTATACTGTTTAGGCTACGGGCTGCTTGGAGGATATGCAAGTCTTAGAACGACCTTGACTAGTAAAGGCAGGTGAAATGTATTTGACTAATGATCACCCAGGGTTTCAATTCCCCCATTTTTTCTCCCCCCATGCTTTGATCATTGCTTAATCTTGAGGGAAGAGAGGTGATGGCCATTCTGCTACTTCCTGCGTATAAGGGGCATTGACCTAACAAGGACTATAGGAATGAAACTGCTTAACATGCATTTGAAAGTATTGTCTTTTTCCCAACTTCAAGTTAATTTTGAACTCAGTGAACAAATACTACTTATGTACCAGCTGTCAAGGCATTATTCATAGGCCCAAGATTGGTGTTAAGAACTACAAAGATGTACCCTGTGGGGCCACACAGAATGCCAGACACATTGTTAACATTCAGGCTCTTATTTTCAAGGCTTTTATTTAGGGCGTAGTCAAGCCAGGTATCGGTGTTCTATCTTTTTACATACTGGAGTGTCTCAATCGTTATGAGTTTGGGTCAGTTTGGCTGAAACAAAGTGTGGAAGGAACATAAGCTGAGAAAAATAAGTATGGTTTCTACAATATCCCCACCAAACAGAATCTTAACAGAGGCAGATGCCAGGGTCATTTAAAAAACTTTTTATCTGAGGACACAAGGATAGGACCACATTTCAGCTTGTACAAGGAAAAACAGGGGACAGGAAATTCTCTGTTGATTAGCCTAAGCCAATATGTTATAAAGGGAAAGTCACAGTGAAGTTAGGGATGGCTGAAAAATTGATGACAGGCACAACCAAGGGGTCAGCTTGATCAAACACAGAAAAATATTTTGGATGGCATTCACAGCTAGAGAGAGAAAATGGCAGTGGGGAAGGAAAGAAGTAGATGGATGAGAGATATAAAGAGAGAGAATTTACAGACAGTGGTGAACTTGTGAATTACAGCCTGTTCACGAGTCACCAAGCTGGGAAAGGGGTCCTGAAACATTATTTGCAAAATTGTGCTTATCTACAAATAGTTTATGGTTACATAAACACAGATGTTGGATAAGACTAAAACTAAACAGTTTTGGATGGAGAGTGAAGGGAAGAAAACAGAGTTAAGATTGAGACAATGTTGGGATCTAATTAGAACACAAATTTTAATGAAAATAAAGATGCTCCAGTCAACTTAAGCCTGTAGTAAATCATCTGTTCCAAATAAGGTTATGCTTCCAAAAATCATTTTGGGTTTATTGTTTGGATGTTGGGATATATTTCCTAAATATATGATGTTCTCAGATGTGGTTAGGTTTATCCCAATCTATTTAAGGCAAAATGTTTCTTAAAAAAGCTATGCCTTACCATAAACAAATACCAGAAAGACTACTGTTGTAAAAACACTATTAAATAATACAAAAAGTATGAACTGCCAACAAGATATTTAATGATACTAATTTTTAATGTTGGTGGTTGAAGTCTAGCTGATTGGATTAGATAAAAACAAGGAGATAAATGAAGATCGGAGTTTATGAAGTGAATTTCTTGGTTCTTTCAAAGAGTATATAGCACTGGATTCTTAGCTTATATAATTTAAAAGATTAGGAATTGTAGTTTTACAAGATACGTCAGCAAAGTGGTATCACTGTCCACAAGTTTAATGTCTTTTTAGACTGTACTAGTGAATGTGTGTGCCTCGTCTGGGGGGGAAATGACGATACCATTCCATTTTGCTGTGGTCAGACTGTACTTCAGTTCCATTGCTCAGTTGCGTCTGACTCTTTGTGACCCCATGGACTGTAGCATGCCAGGCATCCCTGTGCATCACCAACTCCCGGAGTCAACTCAACTCATGTCCATTGAGTCGGTGATGCCATCCAACCATCTCATCCTCTGTTGTCCCCCTCTCCTCCTGCCCTCAATCTTTCCCAGCATCAGGGTCTTTTCAAATAAGTCAGTTCTTTGCATCAGGTGGCCAAAGTATTGGAGTTTCAGCTTCAGCATCAGTCTTTCCAATGAATATTCAGGACAAATTTCCTTTGGGATAGACTGGTTGGATCTCCTTTGCTGTCCAAGGGACTCTCAAGAGAATATAGTAATTGGTTTTGAACACCACACTGTCAGAAGGAAAAGAACTGAAGTATGTCAAAAGTTTATAAACTGAGATGCTGAAGTTATTGGACAACCAGGAAACGTTTAGCTTGAATGAAAGGGAACTAAAAAGTTTAAAAGCTATTTTTGCACAAGAGGAATTAGAGGGTTCTACAAATCCCCCAAAGATAAAACTGGGATGAATAGAAATTATAGGGGAAAAAACAGGGTAAGGGAAGAGGACAGTACACAAATGTATCACCCTGAGGGCAAAGAAAGCTGGTGATGTGATGGAAAAACCATATTGCATGATCCTGACTCTCATGCCAACCATTGGACAGGACCATTAGTTCAGGGCAGTGTGGTTCTCTTCAGAGTAAGGTTAATGGCTTCAGCGTGGTGAGGGAGCTGCAACTATACATCAGTAAGTGAAATACTAATGAGCTACCTCTTTGCCAGTGTAGTTAACCTACTTTCTTCTTCCTGTAGATATTGTTGCACCTAAACCATCTGAGAAAGTTAGGAACATGGCATATTCTTAAGTCTTTCAAAACCAAAATCCAAACATTTTGGCACCTATGTGAGCATCAGACAACTTTCCCAGTTGGGAAGTTTTCCATTATGTTTAGCCTGGTTGTTTCTTTTATCCCTGTTGAGGTTACTAGGAAATCTCATGGAATCATCCTTGAATACAGTTTTCTTACAGGTTGTTCTCAGTGTGAGAGAAAAATTACTGATCATTTTCAATTAAAGGGATGATGTAGGTGAAAGATCTTTGAAAAGTATTAAGTGTAATAAAAGTACAACCTATCATTATCATTGTTTAGATTATATGACTATTATGTTAATTTGTTCTTTAGAGTTTACTCTATAATTTCTTAGACCTTGTTATTTTTCTGTATTGCATCTGTTCCTCTTCAAAATGCATTACAATGTCTCAGGCTGAATATATTAATGTGAACTAAAAATTAGATCATGGAAACACTACATGGTCCCCTTACCATCTAGCTCTGGTCTTTCAGAGTAAAACCTAAAGTAAAACCTAACAAATATAACTTGATTTTTTAGCGAGTGTTGATTTTGTTCTCAGATATATGGTAGTAACATGGAAACACTCTTGTGACCCTTGAGTTCTAAGATAATATCTACATAAATACACAACAAACAAAATATAGTGTAAAACTTAGTGAATGAAAAAAAAAAACCGCATCTGCTAAATCCCGTTTTTCTTTTCATTAGCTTAGTTATGTGTCGGATGAGAAGAGAGGTGAAGTTGGGAAAAGTTAAGGAGTGACTAAATTGAAACATGAATTTCTTTAACAGAGATTAATAGGGTATAAATAGGGGAGGAAATGACCACCAGAAAAATTTGAGGAAGTGCATGAATAATACTGGTATATATTTAGCCATTATTGCCTCTAAGAGCAATCCTTTTCTTTATGTTCCCTCTTTACTGTAAGGTACAGCAGAAAGCAACATAACATTGTAAAGCAATTTTCCTCCAATTAAAAAATAAATTTAAAAATTAAAAATACTTACTTTTAAAATTCTGTTATCATTCAAATTCCAGCAATCAAAGGAAACTGTTTTTGATGAAATGGGATGATTATGGGTCTTTGATTAAAAATGGAACGGCCAACAGGGCATGCTGATGTTATAGTTGCATTCTTTTCTACACAAGTTGTAACTTTTAAATGGTTTAATAACAGATTTATTTTAAAATACAGTAAGAGAAAACACCCGATCTCCATTATTGAGCACACACTGAATTTATTTTCTTGCTGTTAATTCATCTGATGGACAGCTGACTCTCCTGCCACATGGTGTTTATTTCCCAGACAGTATATCCTCACGCTTTAGGAGAAGGATGCCGTCTTGACCCTCAGGCCCTGGAAGGAGTTCTTACTCTCTGAAAGTTCTTAGTGTTGGGATTGATTCAGCAATCTCTGATCCTGGAAATGAGGAAAAATTAATCTCCTGACCTCATTAAGTCAAGTAATACTTTGTCCTGATTGCTCTCAATTACTTTGGATTTGAAAGTGAATTCTTGACGTTCCATGCTGGGCTTAACTTGTATAACAGAGGCCTCTTTAGATTTAGTTCTTGGAAGTGCTTGTATTATGTCTTTGCAGAGATGGATTTTCTTGTGTGTGTTAGTAAGGTAAGTAAAAATATAAAGGCTCAGGAAAATTCCCTCCATGTCAATCTTCTTCTTCATTTGCTTCAACTTCCTGCACAGAAACAGTTTGACACTGTTCTTTGACACTCTTCTTTCCTGAAGAGGTGCTCTTGATTGAGTAACACTTGCCCTTTCATTCCAGTGAGTCCTGTCTGCTTGGAATCATCTGGGCCTGCACCAGTTTGAAGCAAATTATCTGCCCTGAACATAAGAGAATCTGAAAGATGCAATATTTGTTTGATAAATCTTTTAAAAATTTTATTTTTATGTGTTACTGGGCCTTAGGGGTGTGATAAGAAAATAGAAGATTCAGGGGCAAAAAGTTGGAAGGAAAGAAAATGAGTTTATTTGTAAAAGAAGACTAGAATTTTGAAGGATTGGCTTCTCAAAGGCTACAAGGCTATTAAGGGATAAAACTCTCAAAATTATCCAGGTTAGAGGTTGTGGGCACATGGCAGAAGGAAAAAGAACAGGTTGTTCACTTTATTGTTACATTGTATCCATTGCAAAAGCATTGGGGTAGGGTTTAGAAGTTGTTTTTGTTAGGGAGACAGTAACTTACCAGAAAGAGCTCAAAGTTTTGTCTATTTGGGGGCGATGGCACCCCACTCCAGTACTCTTGCCTGGAAAATCCCATGGATGGAGGAGCCTGGTAGGCTGCAGTCCATGGGGCCGCAAAGAGTTGGACACGACTGAGCGACTTCACTTTCACTTTTCACTTTCATGCATTGGAGAAGGAAATGGCAACCCACTCCAGTGTTCTCGCCTGGAGAATCCCAGGGATGGGGGAGCCTGGTGGGCTGCCGTCTATGGGGTTGCAGAGTCGGACACAGCTGAAGTGACTTAGCAGCAGCAGCAGCAGCAGAGGCAGACACAGTATCCCTGTTTTTGTCTTTTGGTTTTTTATTTTGTGTGCAAAGTACCTTTTCTCTGACAATGGGCTATGGTGTGATTTGCATGCTTCATTAAAATGTGGCAAGTTTACTCTAAATGGAAAACTAAGTCTTTGCCTGTTGCTGCTGCTACTGCTAAGTTGCTTCAGTCCTGTCCGACTCTGTGCGACGCCATAGAGCCATAGACAGCAGCCCACCAGGCTTCCACGTCCCTGGAATTCTCCAGGCAAGAACACTGGAGTGGGTTGCCATTTCCTTCTCCAATGCATGAAAGTGAAAAGTGAAAGTGAAGTCTCTCAGTCATGTCCGACTCCTAGCGACCCCATGGACTGCAGCCTACCAGGCTCCTCGGAGGCAGCAAAGCCTAATTCCTTTGAATCACTAACTTTCACTGAAATCAGAGAGGAAGGTGTTTCCTTCCACAGTTCCTCCA
>NW_011494826.1:9051237-9086475 GCF_000754665.1 Bison bison bison | reverse complement strand
GTGAAAGTTAGTGATTCAAAGGAATTAGGCTCTGCAGCCTACCAGGCTCCTCGGAGGCAGCAAAGCCTAATTCCTTTGAATCACTAACTTTCACTGAAATCAGAGAGGAAGGTGTTTCCTTCCACAGTTCCTCCATTTGCCTTAAGAACAGAAGATACATGGTGTTTATTGAGACACAACTTATCACCCTATTGTAACTCACCACTTCTATCCACTGGCATTGGTTTCCTTTCCTCTTTACTGTGATTCTTCAGAAATAGAATAGCATTGGTGCTGCCTAAGGTTTTGTCCACCACACCAGAGAACAGGCTCATTTCATTCAATACTGATAATACACTGCTGCTGCTGCTAAGTCACTTCAGTCGTGTCCGACTCTTCGCAACCCCATGGACTGCAGCCCACCAGGCTCCTCCGTCCATGGGATTTTCCAGGCAAGAGTACTGGAGTGGGGTGCCATCGCCTTCTCTGCTGATAATACACTAGGTAGTTTTAAAATTGATTTGTGAGAGAAACTTATTTCTTCAGTAGGATGGTTAAGTATCTCCCATATAAAAGTAAATAGCACTATTTATTTCCTACTAAGAGAAATTAAACAAATGAAGAGGTGAGGTGTCTATAGCTAGCTGGCATTTGATTAGCCATTGTTAATAGTGCCTCTTGTCAATCTGGAAAATGAATGGTTTGAAAAAGGTTTATGTCAATCACTGAGAATGTGTTACCTTTGGCTGAAACACAAAGGATACACTAGGCTGGTTTCACCAAGGCTGGTGTGTTGTTCCAGGAGGCCTCTCCAATGCCTGCAGTTTAAAAATTATAAAGACTGTAAATTCTGACCCACAATGGAAACAGCACTGATAATAATGTTAATAGAATGAATCTGTTGCTCAGCCATTTAGAATATACTTATTTCCTATCTAATTAGATGAATGATTAACTTTTGCATGGAAGGATTAAAAACATAGTCCCATGACATCAGGAAAGAGAATCTGAATAACAGTCATTATTTGGAAACTGCCATTACTTTATCTCACTCAAGTTTTAAAAAATTAAGCTTCTCAGCTGTGAAACCCAGGCATCTGAAATATTTAGCTCACTTCCTGAGTGTCCTTAGCCATTAGTACTAGTGTGGGAAATACAATGAGCCCTTTGGCAAGTTACCCAGCAGCGTGTGTAGGAGTTGCTCTTAAAAATGCAATTGATCATTTGTTCCTATAAAATTTCTTTCACAGACACTTGCCTCTGTAAAAATGCATTTAACATTAAGAGTCTGACTTTAATCTGGATTTTTTGGTTTTAAACTCTTCTGAAAGAAGAAAAGGTGGGTGGGAAGAGAAAAAGAGTCAGGTTTGGTTGTGGGTGTGTTACATGTCTGCTACTTACTTGTAAAAGGATTAGTTCTCCTTTCTCTCACTTGTAACAAGACACAAAGAGCAATAGAAAAGATAATTAATAGATTTCACAGCTTATAAAAATCAGGCATCATCAGAGTGATTTAGGAGGAACTTACCAGAGTGAAACCACCACGACTGAATGGTGGGATGATTGATTTTGAACATAGGGACTTTGTGCATTTTAGTTGCCATAAAAACTGAGTATTACACCTTTCTTAGTGACTGGAAGGAAGGAAAGTCAGAAAAAACAATGATTAATGTTTACAAATGCAGAATTTCATGGTAGAATCAGCCTTTTCTTTTATGGTTCAAAAGTTCTGTGGTAATCAGCAACAGTCATTTATGGAATAAGGTCTTATGTCCGCCTTACCTAATGAGTTTATCCATTAATATATTAATGTTTATCAAGCAAGTGCTATGTGCAACACCACTGCTGAGTATTGAAATTTAAAATATAGCATCATCAGCCATAAGAGTTTGTTTAGTGCAAAAGCTAAGCAATTATGTGCCATCCAGTGTGATCCACATCGCTTCTTAGATGAGATCTAATTGAGGATATAGACATACCTTGCTGTAAGCATGTGCCAGCTGGAAATGAGACTGTTCAACCAGATATCATACAGAAGGGAGAGGCAGAGAGGAAAACTGAATACCCAGCACTTTCCAGGGCCTGGCCCATGAACATGAGTGTCTCGTCCATATAGTAGGTGAGCCCTGTGGTGGAGAAGGATGCCACAGCCTGGCATGATGGAATGTGGTGGACCAAGGGAACTGCCTGGCCACTGGCCTCTATCATATGGTCACAGGAACCCTCAACATCTTGGAGTTCTAGGTAGTAACTCCTTTCTTCCTAACTCCAAAGTGTCCTAATTGTTCAGGGCCCTCTGGCCATTGATGTACATTCCTCAGAGCTTGACTTGTTTGCAAGCACTTGATCTTTTTCTGGGCTTCCTAGGTGGCGCTAGTGGTAAAGAACCTGCTTGCCGATGTAAGACATGCTGGTTTGATACCTGAGTCGGGAAGATCTCCTGGAGAAGGAAATGGCAACGCACTCCAGTTTTAATGCCTGGAGAATCCCATGGACAGAGGAGGGCTACAGGCCCTGGGGTCACAAAGAGTAGGACACAACTTAGTGGCTAAACAACAATAACAACAATATATAAAATATAAAATCAAACTTCTCTACTTTTATAACATCTTCCATACTCCCTGGAGATATGCATGATTAACTGTTGGACCTCTTCATGGTCCTACAGAAGACATATTTTTACATACATGCACCCATCTGCTATCAGTGAATTAAAAAATAGAGTCTGGTTTAACTCTATCAATTAATCCCCTCCAAAATAAATTAAAGTATTTCTCAATTTTTCATGATGACCCACAGCAAGAAACACATCTTACATTCCAATGCAGTACACAGATGTCTGTGTATGTATCTATGAAAGATGGAAACAATGCATTTATGAATCAGAACACTTGACCTTACTATGTTCAGTTCACTCTGATGTTTTCTGTTCTATTTTAGTCTATCATTTTAAATTAAAAGAAAATGTCAGAGCAACTCACTGGATTGATATTATGACCAATGAATGGATTGTAACCTATAGTTTGAAAATCACTGATTTAAATGGTCCACCTTGGAGACTGGATTTTCAGACAATACCTTGGTTTCCCATTCCTCAGGTACTTCCTGCTTTTTTGGATGATGTCAAGTGTATGGGGGTGGCTCCTAGGACTTCAGAGTGATGGTCTCACAACTCCTCACAGGACACCTCTGGACTTGTGTACTTGACTGAGTGTTCACACAGGCTGTGTATCAGGAAAGGAGTAAATGCTGGACCAAAGTGTTTGTGCCATAGAAATTCTCATTTGCCTCATGGATTGCTTTCTTAGATATCTTCTGCTCATTGGTAGAATACACAAGTGCATATGGGGCCTAGAGACGTCCAGGTAACACCAATAGAGCATAAGGTGATACAGTCATTCGTGATGTTCAACCAGTCCACAGAGAGTGTCAGTGTCTCTACTGTTGCTAATCAGCATAAAAGGACACGTTTCCACTGCTTCAGGAGGCTGCACTCTAAGTGGCTTCTCTTGCCTGTGGACAAGGCCCTCTCTCCTCAGTCTGAATTAAAGACTCTTTCACACCTAGAATGCTTCCCCAGCTATGAGTCTACAGTTTTGGCTTGATCTACCTCTGTTTGTCCAGGTTCCCACAGCAACCCTCCCAGATCAACCAATGTATGAGTTCTTTGTTTTACAGTTTCCGAAGCCTGGAATGTCCTTTTCATTGTTCTCTGCCTGTTTATTTATTTATTTATTGGCCACACTGCTGGGTATGTGGGACCTTAGTTCCTCAAGGATTGAACCCATGACCCCTGCATTGAAGTGAAAGTTGCTCAGTCGTGTCCCCATGGATTATACAGTCCATGAAATTCTCCAGGCCAGAATACTGGAGTGGGTAGCTTTTCCCTTCTCCAGGGGATCTTCCCAACCCAGAGATCGAACCCAGGTCTCCTGCATTGCAGGCTAATTCTTTACCAGCTGAGCCACAAGGTAAGCCCCCTGCATTGGAAGCATGCAATCTTAACCACTGGACCACCAGAGAAGTCCTCTGCCCATTTACATTTTAAGTCCTGCTCATTCTCTAAGGGCCAGTACAAATCTACTTTTCCAGAAGCCTTCTGACCTGCTGCTAGGCATGCTGAATTAACAATCTTTGTCTGGGTTTTCACAGCACTTTGCTTTTATGTGCTTAGTTGCTCAGTCATGTCTGACTCTTTGCAACCCCATGGACTGTAGCCCACCAGGCTTCTCTGTCCGTGGGGATTCTCCAGGCAAGAATACTGGACTGGGTTGCCATGCCCTTCTCCAGGGGATCATCCCAACTCAGGGAACCCAGGTCTCCCGCATTGGGAGGCTGATTCTTTACTGTCTGAGCCTTATAACTCTTATTTAATACTTAGTATTATAATTGGCTGTTTACTTTCTCTGCTAAAATAGAATTCACATTCTCACTCTGGCTATGAGTCCTTCTATGATATGGACCTGCTTACTCTTCTTCACCTCATACCACTCTCCCCTCTGCCCATTCCACTGGCTCCCATGTACCTTCATAATGCTTTCTAGACACACCAGGTACATTCCTGGAGTAGGGGTAAGGGGAATCAAACTCTTCCCAGACTCTCTGTATGACTAGCTTTCTTTTGTCTTTTTTTTTTAAAAGATATTATTTATCATATTTTTATTTATTTATTTTTGGCTGTGCCAGGTCTTAGGTGGGCACACAAGGTCTTTGGTTGTAGTATATGAACTCTTAGTTGTGGCATGTGGGATTAATTCCCTGACCAGGAATCGAACCAGAGACCCCTGTATTGTGAGCACAGAGTCTTCCCATTGGACCAACAGAGAAGTCCCTCTTTTAAAAACAAGTCCTTTCTTGGCTGACCAGCTAATCTGCAATAGTTACCCTATTACTCTTCAGTACATAAACCCATTGTAGTTTTATAGCATTTATCACTACCTAATTTTCTTATTTGTTCATTGTTTAACTAGCTCCACTATATTTTAAGCTCCGTGAAAACTGAACTGGCTTTTGCCTTATTTAGTGATGTATCCTTGTTGTCTAAAACAGTGCTTGGTACATAATAGGTGTTTATTAAATGTTTGTTGGATAAATTAAAATGATTAAAATATATATTGTTTAATGAAAAAGTCTATGCTGTTCTTCTTTAGACCTTTATAATTCTGAACGCATTGGCCTGAACATGTTATTGGAGCTCAATAACCATTAATGACTGAAATAATCCATCTTATAAGATAGTAAAGAAATGAAAAAATGAACAGTGGTAATCTCAGAATCCCTCATAAAATGTGTTGCTGTATTATATAGTCAATGCAGACATAATTACTATTGTCAAAAACAATAAGCCAAATGTTAATTTAGCATCTACTATATGCAAGCCACTTTAAATTGCATTTTCTAGTTTTATTTTTTGAGCAATCATATGTATTATTGTTTTCTTTGGTGCATTTGGTAACTGAATTCAAAGAGGCAAAATAATTTGTTATATGGTGACACAGTAAACATAAAAATGAGGATATGGCCTAATTGTCCAGTCCATGCTATTTTAGTTGTTGTTCAGTAGCCAAGTTGTGTCTGACTCTTTGAGACCCCATGGACTGCAGCATGCCAGGTTACTCTATCTTTCCCTATCTCCTGGAGTTTGCTCAAACTCATGTCCATTGAGTTGGTGATGCCATCCAACCATCCCATCCTCTGTTGCCCCATTCTCCTCCTGCCTTTAATCTTTCCTAGCATCAGGGTCTCTTCCAAAGAGTCAGCTCTTCACATCAAATGGCCAAAGTATCGGAGTTTCAGCTTCAGCATCAGTCCTTCAGGATTGATTTCCTTTAGGATTGACGGGCCTGATCTCCTTGCTGTCTAAAGGAGTCTCAAGAGTTTTCTCCAGCACCACAATTCAAAAGCATCAATTCTTTGGTGCTCAGCCTTCTTTCTGGTCCAACTCTTACATCTGTATGTACACAAATAAATAATATTATAAAAAACTTGGGAAATTAAAAACATATATTGCTGAAAACAGCTGTCTTACTTTGAATTATTGGTGCCATTTTTACATTTTACCTATTAAAATTTTTTCTTTTTTTTGCCATTTGGTATGCAATATCTTAGTCCCCAACCAAGGATCAAGCCCACTTTTCCTGTACTGGAAGAACAGAGTCTTAATGACTGGACCACCAAGGAAGTTCTCAAATTTTGTTTTTTGGTTTTTTTTTGAGACTCTTCTTTTCATACTTATCTATTGATTTCAATAGTCACAGGAAAGAAGTAACCATCTGCTCCTTTCATATTAGCACTCCCATTCTTAAGCAAGTCTGCATGGACACCCCTCATGGTATTGTGTGTTCCACTGATGTGTTCATTTTTAGAACAGAATGTCATGATCTCACATGTCTCAAAATGACTTTAATGTGGTTTTTAAGTAAGTACTCATTTTCTTTTTTAATGGTAGTATGAGGCAATATTTTTAAGGGATAAATGACAGTTTGGAAAAATGTTTACTTTTGTTGCATGTCACATGTTCAGTGCCAAATTTGTTCGTTCTTTGTCCTTGGTACAGGACTGACAACTCAGGCAGAAAGCTCAGGACTCTGCAGTCACCACTGGGTGTACCCCTTGGTCCTATAGCTCTGGCACTTGAAACTGGGCCCTGGGTTGTGCATAGCAAAGGCCCCAGTCCACTTGGCAGGCGTGCTTTTTTGTTTTTTCAACTTTCCTACATTTTTTGAACTATCATTAAAAGTCAGGAGTTTCTCTTTCTCTTTCTCTCCCCCCTTCCACTTTCTTTCTCACATGCACACTTCTACTGATTTCTCTCAAAGAATTAAAATACATACCAACACCTACTCACATCCGAGTGGTAGTAACCAACAAGAGCTGAGTCTACTTTCTCCTGTCCTCCATCTTGGGGAATCCTTATTGGTTTTAGTCTTGCTTTTCTTTTCATCCAGCCCCTCTAGATTTAAGTTTGAGACTCTTAGAGTCACTGAAATTTACTGGCAAGCCTTCATGGTCACCCTTTCTAAATCGATTGCAGTCTGAAGAGTGTTAAAAAATGAACTGATGATTTTTCTGCTGCTCTGCCATTCCTACATCTGGACAGGCTTTCCCTGCCTCTACCTCCTGGCTTCCCATCCTGGATTCATGTTCGAATCACCTGGCAACTTTTTGTGATGCTGGGACCCAACCACCTTAGAGAGGCTGATGGAGTCTAGGCATCAGTTTTATATAAAAATCTCCCCTGGTGTTTGGGATCTGCAAGCCGGGTTGGGAACTGCTTGTTTAGTTGGTGCTTTGTATAAATTTTATTTTATTGAGTAATGCACTGAACCAAAACAATGAAAAATTCTAGTATGTAAGCAAATGAAACAAAAAGGGTGTAATTATCACCAGAAATAACTGGATCAAAAAAGAGACTGGTGAGCAGATGGACTCTATGAAATGAGATGGGACTCTACATCTCACTGCCCTGCAGCAGCCTGGAAACCTGTATCAAGGCTTCCCAGCTGTCCCAAGACCTGTTGGCTCCTATTTGATTAATATCAGAAGGAAGAGTCCCTGATGATACCGTAGAAATTTAAATTTAGTTCCCTTTCTCTGAGATGAATCTCTTTTAATACAATGTATAAAGATATAAATTTCACAATCAGAGGAAAGCTTCAGAAGGATTCACCTTAATTTTCCTATAAATTGCCAGTTTCTCAAATATTTTCAGTTCTATTTAGGTAACAGATTTTACTTGCGAATTTTTAGCTCTTCATTACCACTGTCTACAGTGAAGACTCTGTGAAACTCTGTGCTTATGAATAGATGCTAATTTTCATGATTTATATTTATTGTTATAGATAAAAATTTAATTTCAAAATGATTATTTTTTTTTCCAGTTACTATATGAAGCTATCCCCTACATGGATCACAGCCTACTTGTGACAAAGGGGCTTACATAATTCAATGAAGCTATGAGCCATGCCTTGCAGGGCCATCTAAGACAGATGGGTCGTAGTAAAGAGTTCTGACAAAACGTAGTTCACTGGATGAAGAAACGGCAACCCACTCCAGTATTATTGCCTGGAGCACCTCACAGACAGTATGAAAAGGCAGAAAGAGGTGACACTGG
Organism: Bison bison bison; assembly: GCF_000754665.1. Lineage (NCBI taxonomy): Eukaryota > Metazoa > Chordata > Mammalia > Artiodactyla > Bovidae > Bison > Bison bison. The sequence goes on along the minus strand of NW_011494826.1, from coordinate 9,078,383 downwards.
AAGATGAACCCCCTGGGTTGGAAGGTGTCCAATATGCTACTGGGGAAGAGTGGAGAGCAATTACTAATAGCTCTAGAAAGAAAGAAGCGGCTGGGCCAAAGTGGAAACGGTGTTCAGTTGTAGATGTGTCTGGTGGTGAAAGTAAAGTCTGATGCTGTACAGAACAATATTGCATAGGAACCTGGAATGCTAGGTCCATTAATCAAAGTAAACTAGACTTGGTCAAGCAGGAGATGACAAGATTGAACATCAACATCTTAGGAATCAGTGAACTAAAATGGACAGGAATGACCAAATTTAATTCAGTTGACCATCTTATCTGCTACTGTTGCCAAGAATCCCTTAGAGGAAATGGAGTAGCCCTCATTATCAACAAAAGAGCCCCAAATGCAGTACTTGGGTGCAATCTCAAAAATGACAGAATGATTTCAGTTCATTTCCAAGGCAAACTATTCAACATTACAGTAATCCAAGCCTATGCCCCAGCCACTGATGGTGAAGCAGGTGAAACTGACTGGTTCTATGAAGACCTACAAGACCTAGAACTAATACCAAAAAAATAGGTCCTATTCATCATAGGGGATTGGAATGCAAAAGTAGGAAGTCAAGAAATACCTGGAATAAAAGACAAGTTTGGTACTGGAATACAAAATGAAGCAGGGCAAAAGCTATCAGAATTCTGCTAAGAGAGTGCACTGGTTATAGCAAACCCCCTTTTCCAACAACACAAGAGTTGACTTTACATACAGACATAACCAAACGGTCAATACTGAAATTAGATTGATTACATTCTTTGTAGTTGAAGATGGAAAAGCTTTATACAATCTGCAGATCCTAAGACCTGGAGCTGATTGTGACTCAGATAATCAATTCCTCATAGCTAAATTCAGGCTTAAACTAAAGAAAACAGGGAAAACCACTAGGCCAGTCAGGTACAACTTAAATCAAATCCCCTATGAATATATAGTAGAGGTGACAAATAGATTCAAGGGATTAGATCTAGTAGACAGAGTGCCTGAAGAACTATGGATGGAAGCTTGCAACATTGTACAGGAGGCAGTGACCAAAACCATCCCAAAGAAAAGGAAATGCAAGAAGGTAAGGTGGTTGTCTGAGGAGACTTTACAAATAACTGAGGAAAGAAGAGAAGCAAAAGTCAAGGAAAAAAAGAAAGATACACCCAACCGAATGCAGAGTTCCAGAGAATAGCAAGGAGATAAGACGGCCTTCTTCAATAAACAATGCAAAGAAATAGAGGGGAAAATGGTAGAATGGGAAAGACTAGAGATCTCTTCAAGAAAATTGGAGATATCAAGGGAACATTTCATGCAGAGATGGGCACAATATAGGACAGAAATGGCAAGAATCTAACAGAAGCAGAAGAGATTAAGAAAAGGTGGCAATAATACACAGAACTATCCAAAAATGTCTTAATGACCCAGATAACCATTCTGGTGTGGTTATTAATCTAAAGTCGGACATCCTGGAGTGTGAAGTCAAGTGGGCCTGCAAGCATTACTACAAACAAAGCTAGTGGAGGTGATGGAATTCCAGTTGAGCTATTTCAAATCCTAAAAGATGATGCTGTTAAAGTGCTGCACTCAATAGGTCAGCAAGTTTGGAAATCAGCAGTGGCCACAGGACTGGAAAAGGTCAGTTTTCATTCCTATTGCAAGGAAGAGTAATGGCAAAGAATGTTCAAACTATCATTCAGTTGTGCTCATTTCACATGCTAGCAAATTTGTGCTCAAAAATCCTCCTAGGTAGGCTTCAGCAGTAGGTGAATTGAACACTTTCAGATGTATAAGCTGGGTTTTGAAGAGGCAGAGGCACCAGAGATTAAATTGTCAACATTTGTTGGATCATGGAGAAAGCAAGGGAATTCCAGAAAAATATCTACTTCTGCTTCATTGACCATGCTAAAGCCTTTGACTGTGTGGATCACAATCAACTGTGGAAAATTCTCAAAGAGATGGGACTACCAGACCACCTTACCTGTCTCCTGAGAAACATGTATGTGAGTCTGGAAGCAACAGTTAGAACCAGACATGGAACAACCAACTGGTTCAATATTGGGAAAAGAGTGTGACAAGGCTGTCTATTGTCACCCTGCTTATTTAACTTCTATACAGAGTCCATCATACGAAATGCCAGGTTGGATGAATCACAAGCTGGAATGAAGATTTCTGGGAGAAATATCAACAACTTCATATATGCAAATGATAACACTCTAATGGCACAAAGTGAAGAGGAACTGAAGAGCCTCCTGATGAACGTGAAAGAGGAGGGTGAAAAAACTGACTTGAAACTCAACATTCAAAAAACTAAGATCATGGCATCTGGTCCCAATCCTTAATGGCAAATAGAAGGCAAAAAATTGAAAGCAGTGATAGATTTTATTTTCTTGGGCTCAAAAATCACTATGGACAGTGACTTCAGCCATGAAATTAAAAGGTACTTGCTTCTTGGAAGGATAATTATGACATACCTAGACCGCATATTAAAAAACAGAGACATCATTTTGCTGACAAAGGTCCATATAGTCAAAGCTATGGTTTTTCCAGTAGTCATGTATGGATGTGAGAGTTGGACTCTAAAGAAAGCCCAGTGCTGAAGAATTGATTCTTTTGAATTGTGGTGCTGGAGAAGACTCTTGAGAGTCCCTTGGACTGCAATATGATCAAACAAGGCTGTCCTAATGGAAGTCAATCCTGAATATTCATTGGAAGGACTGTTGCTGAAGTTGAAGGTCCAGTACTTTGGCCTTATGATGTGAAGAGCTGACTCATTAGAAAAGACCCTGATGCTGGGAAAGATTGAAGGCGAAAGGAAAAGGGGGTGGCAGAGGATGAGATGGTTAGATAGTATCACCAACTCAATGGACATGAATTTGAGCAAACTGCAGAGGATAATGGAGGAAGAAGGAGCCTGGCATGTAGCAGTCTATGGGGTCGCAAAATGTTGGAACAACAGCAATATGAAGCTTTGTTAAATCAGTATATGCTAATAAATGGCTTACCATTAAATCCTATAATCCTTTTATAAAAACATTTTATATTCTTGAGAATACACCTTAAATAAATTTTAGATTCTGAATATAACCTCTAGAAAATATGATATATCCCTCCAGATGTGCAATAAATTTCTACTAATTGAATACCAGAATTCATTTTAATATTAGCAACATTTCATCACAAATAATATTTTATTAATAAAGCATTCAAAATTAATTTCAACCTCAATTTTATCTAAGTAAATAGCTGAACCAACCCAGTTTCTGCATTATTAATTTTTTATGTTAAATACATTTTATACTTGTATTACATTATTTTATGAACTAGTCCTATTATAAATTTTAACTTTGCTTTTAAATCACATATTTATAATTTAGCTCTGTTTTTGACAGTAATATATATTAAAGAGTATTTGAAATTTATGCAATTTAAGAATTCTGTGATTCATATTTTCCCCTTAGACATGTCTAACCCAATTTTTCCAATTTTCTGAGACTTTATTATATACTTATTTATTAATCAATCAAATCACTATTGGAGAAGGACTTTATACAGATACAAATAACATAAAGCAATAAAATTGCAGAAAAAAGAAAAGAAAGATCTATAAGGAAGTGAATTTATAAAATTGTAATGTTAGTTTCCTGGCTTGTGGAATGTCAGCTTTTTAAAATTTGTAATTTTTTTGTGATTTCCTTTTTCATTCTAAATAAGTCTTCATACCCAATTTTGTGTGTGTATTCTTTTTTTTTGTATTTCATTTTCTCATGAGATCTCTCCTACCTTCCCTCTGCTCTCTGACATGTGTAAGCTTCAGGCCCACACAACCTAAATTCACACAGACTATCTCACATTTATCACATACCTCTGTGAGCATCATTTAATCACTTGTATGTTATGGGAGATACAGTCAAATACAATATCACCTAATATATCATTACGCTGTTTATAATTATTCTAATGTACAAAGCTGACACTACTAAGGAAAATAAAAATGAAGTTATTGCAGCATGGTCTGCAGTAATTATTCCATTCTTTTGAAGCTACTAGCAAACCACACATTACAGAGCTTTGCCAGGATTTGATATCTGGGGTTCTTATCAAGATTTAGAATCTGTAATCTATTTATTTAGAAAAAGAAAAAATAAAACAAATCACAAATCTAAAAACACTACAATATAAGGGAAAACATATAACAATTCTATATGTAACTTTTGCATACATCTTCACAATGCCCTATTTTCCTTCATTTTCTGGTCTGCTTATTCTTTGACTGTTTTTTCATATGGGAATACTCTGTAATGTCTTTCTAGCAAGAGGACATGAAGATAATTGTCTATAGCATGGTTAATTGAAATTTATTTTGGTAATGCTTTGCAATTTGTAGAATTGTCAAATTTGCGAAAACTATACTTTTCTTTTATACACGACCTGTTGGAAGGATTTTCAACAGATTAACTTTTGGCTCTCTAGATTTCATGTCTTGTTTTTCCTCTATTCCCACATGCTTTCTTTACTGAGTGCCATAAGACACATGTGACAGAGGGGAAGATGGAACAGGAAGACCAAAAAACTGATGAAAGAAATCAAAGATGACACAAACAGATGGAGAAATATACCATGTTCTTGGGTTGGAACAACCAGTATAGTGAAAATGACTATATTACCCAAAGCAATCTATAGAGTTAATGCAATCCCTGTTAAACTATCAATGGTATTTTTCACAGAACAAGAACAAATAGTTTCACAATTTGTATGGAAACACAAAGACCCTAAATAGCCAAAGCAATCCTGAGAAAGAAAAATGGATCTGGAGGAATCAATCTTCCTGACTTCAGACTATAATACAAAGCTATAGTCATTATGTATGGCACTGGCACAAAGACAGAAATATAGACCAATGGAACAAGATAGAAAGCCCAGAGATAAATCCATGTACCTATGGGCACCTTATCTTTGACAAAGGAGGCAGAAATATACAATGGAGAAAAGACAGTCTCTTCAACAAGTGGTGATGGGAAAACTGGTCAGCCAGTATAAAATAATGAAATTAGAACATTTCTTAATGCCACACAAAAAATAAACTCAAAATGTATTAAAGACCTAAATGTAAGACCGGAAAATATAAAAGTCTTAGAGGAAAACATAGGCAGAACATTCTCTGACATAAATCACAGCAAGATCCCCTATGATCCATCTCCTACAGTAATGGAAGTAAAAATAAAAATAAATGAATGGGACTTAATTAAACTTAAAAGTTTTGCACAATGAAGGAAGCTGTGACCAAGATGAAAACTGTTTCCCCCTTAGAAAGGGGGAAAATAATAGCAAATGAAACAATTGACAAAGAACTAATCTCCAAAATATACAAGCAGCTCATGTGGCTCAATACCAGGGAAACCAACAACCCAATCAAAAAAAGTGCAGAAGACTTAAACAGACATTTCTCCAAAGAAGACCTACAGATGGCTAATAAACCTATGAAAAGATGCTCAACATTGCTCATTATTAGAGAAATTCAAATCAAAACTACAATGAGATATCATTTCACACTGGTCAAAATGTCCATCATCAAAAAAAAAAAAAAAAAGCTTTGATAAACCTAGACACTGTATTAAAAAGCAGAGACTTATTTCGCTGCCCAAGGTCTGTATAGTTAAAACTATGGTTTTTCCAGTAGTCATGTATGGATGTGAGAGTTGGACCATAAAGAAGGCTGAGCGCTGAAGAACTGATGCTTTTGAACTGTGGTGTTGGAGAAGACTCTTGCGAGTCCCTTGGACTGCAAGGAGATCAAACCAGTCCATCCTAAAGGAATCAACCCTGAATATTCATTGGAAGGACTGATGCTGAAACTGAAGCTCCAATACTTTGGCCACTTGATATGAAGAGCTGACTCATTAGAAAAGACTCTGATGTTGGGAAAGATTAAAGGCAGGAGGAGAAGGGGACAAAAGAGGATGAGATGGTTGGATGGCATCACTGACTTGATCGACATGAGTTTGAGCAGGCTCTGGGAGGTGGTGGAGGACAGGGAGGCCTGGTGTGCTGCAGTCCATGGGGTTGCAAAGAGTCGGATATGACTGAGCTACTGAGCAACAACAACAGATGACCATCAACAGATGAATGTATAAGGAAGTTGTGGTGCATACACACAATGGAATATTACTCGGCTATAAAAAGAAACACAGTTGAGTCAGTTCTAATGAAGTGGATGAACCTAGAGCCTATTATACTGAGTGAAGTTAAGTTAGAAAGAGAAAGACAAATATCATATATTAATACATATATGTGGCATCTAGAAGGATAGAACAGATGATTCTACATGCAGGGCAGCAAAGGAGACACATACATAAAGGACAGAATTTTGGACTCAGTGGAGGAAGGAGAGGGTGGGATGATTTGAGAGACAGCATTGAAACATACACATTACCATATGTAAAACAGATAGTAGGAGTTTGCTATATGAAGTGGGGCACACTGGTGCTCTGTGACAACCTAGAGGGAAGAGACAGTGAGGGAAGTGGGAGGGGGGTTCAAGAGGGAGGGGACATCTGTGTACCTACGGCCTATTTATTGTTGATGTATGGACTTCTCTGGTGGCTCAGACGGTAAAGTGTCTGTCTACAATGCGGGAGACCTGAGTTTGATCCCTGGGTCGGGAAGATTCCCTGGAGAAGGAAATGGCAACCCAGTCCAGTACTCTTGCCTGGAAAATCCCATGGACGGAGGAGCTTGGTGCAGGCTATTGTCCATGGGGTCACAAAGAGTCAGGCACGACTGAGCGACTTCACTCATGGAAGAAACAACCATCACAATATTGTTAAGTGATTATCCCCTAATTAAAAAAACTTATTAGAATTAAAATGTCTTACTTATACTGATTCTACCAAAACCTTGACTACATGGTCACTTCACTAAGTGTCTTAGAAGGGATCTATGCAAGCAAAAGGCCCTGAAAGCTTAAAATTTACTCTCTCTACTGTAAAATCTACATCTAACAATAGAACTAAAATACAAAATAATCTAAAAATTCTAGTCTGAAACAGATGAAATTTAATTCGATATAAGTAAAATCAAATAGCATCAAAGTATTAATTTCATAAGCATAAGTTAAGAGGTGCATGGTACTAGTTCAGGGGTTTTAGCGGACCTTCATTTTATTAGGAACCAATAGTATGATGCAAGCATACAAAAAGCATAATAATAGACCACATTAACAGAAATTGTTTCCAGATCATAAGATCTAATAATCCCTTAAAAAGCTGCCTTGGTCAGAAAACAACTGCAATATTATATTCAATTCTGATGACATAATTTAGGAGGCATAGTGACTGATTAGACTGTATCCAGAATAAGCCATTCAAGCTGGTGAAGGCAATTTGAATTCATGGCACAAAATGGAGTGGTTAATGAACCTGAGGATGTCAGATGGGTACTTAATGGAACAAGATACTACCTTTAAATACTTGAGTTGCTGTCCTATAGAAGAGAGTTTAATACAAAAGTTGTCCTAAATTGTCAAAGTGGACAGGGATAAAACTAATTTGCATTTTGTCTCACAGTAAGAAGTCATTTTCTGATAATACAGTTGTTTGCAATGCACTTGGTCATCCCTTGAATGTCTGCAGTAAGTGAAGTATGGAAAATGGAACAAGATACATATGTTGAATAAGGGATTTATGTAATGATAACACTTAGGTGGCACTTACACCTTGCCAGGAATTCTTCTAAATACTTGCAAAGGGTGACAAGCAGGAATAGATGGCTCCCTTAATTTTTCTCTTATATTTTGTGGTTCTGAGAAAGTGATTTTAAAAGATCATTCCTTTGGCTGACACACCAAGACATTGCTATATTTTTTCCCATAGCAATTCCATTTTCATGTCTATCAACAAGCATTTCTGATTGGAATGAGCCACCTTAGGACTTTTAAAATGTTATACATTCAAGGTCTACTTTTAGGAAGAAGTGGGTCAGAGTTCCCATTACTTTTTATATCATCAGTCTTAGTTTAAGACTTTCGTATAATGGGTAGGAGTATAGATTCTGAAGCCAGACTACCTGCATCTCAACTCCCCCAGTTGAGCTGTATGTCTTTCTGTGCTTCAGTTTCCTCAACTATAACATAGGGACAATAATGGGACCACTTCATAGGACTGTTTGGGGATGAAATCATTTATTCCATGTCAGCCACATAGAATGGTGTTGGGCACATAGTAAGCATTTCACAATTTGTTTTAAGGTCATTAAGTTCTGTTTGCTTCCAATGTCTGTCAGTAACATCACTTGTTTTTATTTTTCTCTGCATTCATTCATTTCACACATATTTGTAATGAGTGCCTAAAACAGACCAGCACTGTGCTAGGAACAGAGAATTTAGTCATGGATGTGGCAGACATGGTCTCTGACTTCATGAAATTTATAATCTAGCAGATTTTTATGTAGCCAATGTCAAAACGAAGGAAAGACATTTTCTAGTATCTTACCAATCATACTTAATAAAGATAATAAATAGCATTCCCCAAACTTTAATTCTACTAAAATTATTGGCATGTATATTTGTGTGTTTTCTTCCTTTACCAAATTTTTAAATCAGGACGCAAATTAAAAGACAGCAGAGATCAAATGGTGCTACCCAGGACTTCCCTACTGGTCCATTGGTTAAGAATCTACTTGCCGTGGCAGGAGGCATGGGTTCAATCCTTTGTCCAGAAGATTCCACTTGCCACAGGGCAACTGAGCCCATGCAGTACAACAACTGAGCCTGCATATAGCAGCTACTGAAGCCTGAGCACCCTAGTATGCTCTGCAACAAGAGAAGCCACCACAATGAGAAGACCACATGCCGCAACTAGAGAGTAGCCCCTGTTTACCAAAACTAAAAAAAAAAGCCCACGCACAGAGGAAAAAAAAGAGAAGCCTTACTACCCCATCTCTCCACAATCATCCAGTCGGTCTGGTTATTATCATTGTTGTTGTTGTTGTTTTACACTGTGCCTATTGTTACAGTTATTATTATTATTATTTTCCTAGTAGATGAAAATTGCTGGAAAAGTGAGAATTGAAAGGATTGAGTTCTGTAACTTTCTCCTCATTGGTGAAGTTCTACCAGAGGATACTGCTAATTTTAAGCAATCAAGTGAACCACTGTGATCTATCAACAGTGAAAGATATGTGAGTAATAGTGAGAACACTGGGGTTTATAGCTTCTTGGTTAACCAAAGTCTTTAGCAAGCTCTCCAAGGGCAATCTCCTTTTTGGTAGAGACCAAATCCTTTCCCAGACTTTAAAACACTGTGGAGTCTTTAAACTATTATTGGCAAGTTGAGGGATTCTGAGGTCTTCTCAAAAAATGTTACATGCTGCTAATTGAACTGTCCTCTGTTAACACTTTAAGTAGAATAAATAGACTTATGTTCCTGGGATTTGAGCTTGGAATTTCTTGGACTTGTGTAAATGTGAAAGCAGCTACTCAGATCTTAGAGTCATTTCCTTTGTATTTCAAGTTCAAATTGGAAGCTCAGTTTCTAACATGCCTTGGCAAGTTTTTCTTCTCTGAAATTAACACGTTCAGTTTAACACCAGTTAATCAAATGTCATATTATTTTTTATGCTATTAACTTTGTTTTGCTACATACCACGAACATGTGTGCTTAACATTAAATTTGAATTAAAGTGTTATTTCGGAAAGAGTTTCTTCCTCTTCTTTTCTCATTTCTTGAGTGAAACCATGGTTTTGTGGCAAAATTACTATGACAAACCTGTGATTTTCATTAAAAATTTTAGTGACATTCTTTCCTAATTATAAGTATAGAGTGAGTGGGTCCAAGAATTTGTGTACCAATTTCAAAATGTCAGCTACACCCTTGTTTTTATCTGTTTGCTCAAGCCAGTTGGATTCTTTGAGGTCTTGAAAGAAACACATTTTCTTTTGATTACTAACAGTGCAGTGGACTTGTTAAGTGCATCAATCAAACAAGTCAATCCAATCCAGACCCCAACTTTAGACCACTAATGTACATAGAAAGGGTCTTTTAATTAAAAATAATTATTGTGGTAAAATACACATAACAATAAAAATTTGCCATTTTAATCATTTTTTTAGAATGCACTTTAGTGGCATTAAGTACATTCACTTCGTTGTGCAACTGCCACCACCACTACCATCCATCTTTAGAACTTTTTCATCTTCCCAAACTGAGCCTCTATCCCCGTTAAACAGTAGCTCCGTATTTCCCCTCCTCCCAGCTCCTGGCAACCACCATTCTACTTCCTGTCTTTATGATTCTGAGTGTACTGGGTAATTCATGTTAATGGACGCAAACCACGTTTATCATTTTGTGTCTGGATTGCTTCACTTTAGCATAATATCTTCAAGGTTCATGCATGTTGTAGTCTGTGTCAGAAGTCTCTTCCTTTTTTAAAGGCCGATTAATATTCCATTGTATGCATATGCCACATTTTGTTTATCTGTTCATCTGTTGATGGATGTGTGGCTGGCTTCACCTTTTGGTTATTTCTAATAATGCTGCTCTGAATATGGCTGTACAAATATCTGCCCAGGTGCTTGTTTTCAATTCCTTCAGGTATATACCCAGAAGTGAAATTACTGGGTCATATAGCAATTCTATTTTTTAATTTTTTGTGGATCCATAGCAGCCACACTATTTTTTACATTCCGACAGTGCACAGCGTTCCAATTTCTCCTCCCCCTCACCAACACTGTTATTTTCTAAACAGCCATTTTAACAGATATAGAAGGTTTTAAAAATATATATTGGTATACTATTGTGGCTTTTTATATGTATAAAAGATTATAAAATTGAATATTTATTACTGTATATAAGTGAAAATATCAAATTTCCTAATTATAGGTTCTTATTTTCAAGTTTTCTTCAAATACAGTATTCTAATAAATAACACATCCTAAGTATAACAGAAAAACAGACTCATTGAATTACAATGTCTAAGAAGTTGAAGGAAGAAAAAATAAGACAGTGGAAGACCTGCAAATTGATCTAGAAAACTCATTCCAAGTGGTATTTAAAATGTACCAGTTAATGGTTGAATGTTTGGGTATTTTTCAAAACACACAGAATATGTTAATTATGATGACACTTTATTAACTTACATTAAATAAAAGAGAAAAAAACTTAATCACCCACTTTTTTTTGAAGTCAGAATGTGTTCAGCAATGTTTGATTTTTGAGCTATTTAGTTAAAACTCTGTAGCTGTGGTTTTGCGAACACATTCAGCATATGACAAAACATTCCTATATTTATGCTCTTTTTTTTTTCCCCTTGGGCTTTTCACCATTTTCAAGGTTCATTACCCTGACCCGAACTCCCAGTTTTGCCCTGGTAGAAAGTGGATTACTTCATTAGCAATCCAGAAGTGCCAGGTGAAAATCTATCTAACATCTACCTCTCTGGAACAAATATGTCCAGGTTACTGGTAATATCCACATGTGGTATCGTTTTTCTATTATTTGGAACATACAGAACTAAATTAATAACAGTTCTTACAAGACCCTGGGGGTTTGTGTAAAAGAATTTTGATCTCCTTAGGAAGGGCTCACCAGTACTCTCAGGAGAGATGCACTTGACTTTTGACCTCTTTTCAAAGGCACCTGTGTGAGCTTTTAAAATCCACTACCACCAATTATCCACTTTCAACCTGAAGTGTTTAAACCTAGGGCCACATTAACTGAGCTTAGCACATAGCCATGTCATCGTAGACTTCCTGATGTGAGGCGATGTCTTGACATAGTTAAAAGGGAGTTTAGGGATGGGGCATGAGATTAATCAGGTCCTCCTACTGACAGCTTCAAACAAAGAAGCCTTTTAGCCACCTGGTTTGTGTCTCTCACACCTGCATTCAGATTGCTGGGACAAAGCTTTGTACCATCGCCTTGATCCCCGTTCTTTTCAGGTACTTGTTTGTGGCTACGTTGCTTCGCTTAATGGCTCTTTCCAAAAGACAGTCTAGAAGATGCAAATAAACAGCTTCGTCTTTCAGGAAAAGCAGTGCTGGGAGAACTGTAGCCATTTAGGAAATCAGTTCATAATGGGCATTTGAAATGCCGTGTATCTTTCTTGTAGATTTTGGAAAGGAGGCCACAGCTTACAGTATATTGGAGTGACGTACATTATTCTTTCTTCTGCTACCATTTTCTTGGAAATTTAAACCAGGGTGAATATAGATTTCTCTCTCCGTGCTTCACATCCCTGTTAGTTGACTTCTTTGGCAGTAAACGTGGCTTTAATTTTAGTCTCTGAGCTTATTAAATTTTTAAATTTTTTACTTATGGTGCAAAATACTTAAGCATGGTAGTACTAAGTTATTCTAGCATACCAGGAGAGTAACTCTGTGAAAGTTAAGATTCCAGTTGTCTAGCACAGCCTGTTAGCCTTCACACACTGCAGAGTTTCAACAACAGCCTGTGTCTGCATTGTTCACTGTAACCAAGTAATGCAGAAATATTAGAGGCCTAGTTGACTTCATATTCTATGCCTGGTTTAAATCACTGATGTTGTAAGATCTGGCCATGGACTAAAAAAAAAATTCCAAATATTTTCTGGTTCTAGTTTTTGGGTTTTTTTTTCATACGAAAAGTAAAACCATACAGGATTTCTTGATTGCACAATGAAGCACAGTTTCAGGGCCATGCTAATAATTTATCCCAGTTTAGCCTTAACGGAGTTATGCAATGGCTATTTCAGATATACTCATCCAAGCCATTTGATCTCAAGGTTCAAGAGTCATTTTGCTGAATAAAGAGTCGAGTCTATTCTTCAGCATGTGTTTGGCAGGGAGGGCAACCTGCTGCTCTCACATGGAGAACTGAATTTCTTCAAATTTCTGTTTTCCGCTGTTTTATCTGCTACATTTCTCCAATAGCTATCTGGTGCTATATCAATAGTAACGGTGGTATTAATAATAATAATGAGAACAGCAACAGACACAATAACAACCAAGAATAACTCACACAGTATGCACTGTGTGCCGGGTATTATGCTAAAGATTGCATGTGTTTCAGCTCAGGCACTTCTATAAGTAACCCTTTGAGAGAGATACAATATGCAGTTTAGTGATGAGGAAACAGGCCCACAGAGGAAAGTGGCCCAAAGTCACACATCTCTTAAGAGGGAGAGGCAGTTTCTGAACCCTGGCATTCTGATTCTAGAATCCATGCTCTTAATTAGAGTACTGTCAGAAATTTCCCACATCTGTGCTAACTAGCATATCCACACTTCATATTTAAGAAATTAGTAGAACAAGGGGCAACTGCTAGAGATTGTGTGGAAGAGTTTGGAGGATCTTTACTTTCTAGTCTTGATTTTATATGAAGTGAGGAGAAAGGAATGTGATGCTCCCTCCCACCCTACATGCACCTTTGATGATAACGAAAGTTCCTTTCTAACACCGTGAACTTGAATTAATAGATGTGAAATAATCATTTCCTTTCCACTGATTTTAGAAACATTGGTTTCTCAAGTCTTCTATTGGAATGTAAGTGGTGTTATAAAAAGGTTGCCAGGGTGATGTTTGCAGATTGATGACAACTATTTATAGTTTTATAGTGTTTTTAAGTTGGTGATCTATCTTCTTTTGCAGTTAATGTCTCCCATCTCAGAAAGTGGGAGGAGTCTGCACCGCCTGGGGAAGGCTGCTGAGAAGAAAACAGGTTCCGCGCATGTGTGTTAATGTCAATCTGTTTTCAATTTTTAGGCCTGGGCTCAGTTCTTTCTACTTCTGTTTCACAAAGAAAATGTGGTGGGAGAGGCACTTCCAGTAACAAACAGGTGTACCATGTCTGAGGCAGATTTGCCCAGTGACACACTCTTTGTGGTGGAGTTTTTGTGCAGACACAAATGGGTATCAAATGGACAACTATAGAGGTCACCAAAATGATGCTTCAGGAAGCCAGAGGGGAAGGGAGACAATTGCCATTTCAGTCCTGCTGTAGATTGAAATCAGCATCAGATTTGTTCCCCAAACCTTCCTTTGCGTGCCATGCCCCCCACTTCCCATCAGCAAATTAACAAGCCCAGAAAGGAGTTTAGAAACCAAAGCTGGAAAGACCTCTAGGTCAAGTCCTCCATTCTTTGTCAAGCCAGGGTCAGCCTCCTCACCCCTTGAGCCCTTTCTAGTTCTTCCTCTACTTGAAATTTCTCAGGTCTGCATTTTCCTTTCTTTACCTTTATCACATTACTTCTAGTTACAATCTCTTTTGTCATGCCAGCTAATTCACCTCTGTCCTTTGCAGATGACTATACCATCTTAGTCCCTCCTTGGATTTCATTCTTTTATCTTCCCTCCTAGTAAGTCTACCCCTTTGGCCATCCAGTAATTCTTTTTGACTTGCTCCGAACTCTACACACTGTTCATCTTTCTCCCTGTGAGGTCCTCAAAGCTTGAATGGACCCTCCTGAGTGTGGTTTCACCCTGGACTGTGTAAGGAAGCCAGTATTACCTCTCTTTCTTAATATGGACTAATTTTGCCTGCATCTTCAAAAAGTGCTCTAAGAGTTTACTTTTGCTATGAGATTGCCTTTATAGAGAGGAATCTTATTTAATTATTTATAATCTTTCATCTGTGCCTGGAAGTATACTACTCTCTAAATCAGCACTGTCCTATAGAAACGGATAGTAATTTAAAAAAATGGACATGTAATTTTAGATTTTTTAGTAGTCACATTAAGAAAAGTAAAAAGACACGTGAAATTAATTTTAATAATATTGAACTTAATGTAACTAATTATTTCCATATGTAATCAATATTATAAATTATTAATAGGATATTTAAATTCATTTTTCTACTAAATCCTGGAAATTTTGTATGTGTTTTTCCCTTATAGCACATATAGTACTATATATTCATTAGCAGTATAGCATTTGGTCTATATTTAGATTTCATAAAATTGACTATTGGAGAAGTGGATTTACATAGCAAGTTGTTTTGAATATACTTGAAAGTTCTCCAAGAACTGAATTATTAGCTTTTCAATTTAAATTGTAACTAGTTAAAATGAAATGAAGTTGAAGTTCAGTTCCTCAGTTGCAGTAGCCACATTTAAAGTGTTTGGATATGACTGCTGGCTGCCACTGTGGACAGCAGAGCTCTAAGTCTATAATAATCCTAAGAACTTCCATCTTAGAAGTAGTTCAGCTCTCATTTCCCTAAGGTGAATCTCACTTTTAGATTCTTGATCACACGAACTTTTTGGAGGAAGGCGGTATTACTTTTGTTTCTCCCTCTGATTTTTATGAGGCATTTATCCACTTCATTGGGGGTTTTTTGTAATATATATTCTTGTATGTTAGAATGCAAGTGGTATGGTTTTTAAGTGCATTATGCTAAGATGCTGTATATGGTATATGCTATATAATTAATAACCATCATTAAGAGAGCTTAGAAATCAGGAAGGAAAAGACCTATAAGATTTGAAAATAGTTGCCTGGTCATTGCTTTATACTGAAATACAAATATTCTTTCTGTACTTTGTCATAGCAATGCCAATGAAACTTACAGAATAAATGGGGTGACCTCACAAGGTCCATCAACATCTGTGTAGCTTAGGCAAAGGACATTAAATCTTACTGCTTTGCTGACCTCTGCATCACACATTTATTAACCTAATAATTCAGATGGTGTTGTAGGACTCAAATTATGACAAGCAATATTCTTTCAAACCAATGCTTTGGAACAGAAATAATTTAAAGTGCTGGGGGGTTCCTAGTGACCCCAAAGAGGCACCCTGAAATTTATATTATAAATAGAAGAGTCTGTGTAGCAAAAAGTGGGGCCAGGCTTTTATCCTAGAAAGACTTAATAAATTTGGCTTCATTAATGCTATCATACTAGCTGATTAATACTATTAATCAAAACAGTTCTGTGTCTCTGTCCTTCTCCTGAACCTGGGTCCTGCTTTTTCAAAGGACGTTTACTTGATTCAAAGCGAGGGGAATTTTTAGCTTATCTATTTTATTAAGAACTGTTTCCCAACTCCCCCTTGAACCTCTCTCTCCATCCATACATGCAAATCTCCTTCCTTCCCATTACACAAGTGTGCACACGGCAAACACTTTTCCTGAACTGATATTTCACTTGTTTTTTTTGCAGTTCTGTGGCTCCTATGGTCTCTGTGTTTTCCACCCTCTTCACATGTTAGGTTTTAAACTTGCTTTCAAAATATTTCACAGGGTTCTTTTTTTTTTTTATTAAAGCCTCAACATACTAAAATCAGAGGAAAATAAGAGGAGACAGTGGCTGGAGGTGCCACAATTTTGTCTAAGTGGCTGTGAATGCATTTTGGAGTGGTTTGCAGTATCACGAGTCCTTTGCAACATTCAAAGTGGACATTGAACAGGAGGATGTTTATTTAACATGGACACCTCAATATCTGTGAGTCTTTATGTTTGGAAGGCTTTGGCTTTTTCTTCAACAAGAACCCATTTTATTGCAGATCTCTCACCTCCCTCGCAACTCCTCCAAACTCAATTTTTCCCCTCCAGCTTCCCGCGATAGTCTTGAAATTACCAGTGTTTCAGCTAATAACAATACTGCTTCAGATGTATTTGATATCTAACAGTTATGAAATTACTTTAAAAACACTATCTTATTTCAAATTCACAGCAACCTTTGAAGAGTGTGTTCAGGAAAGACAGATACAGTTATTTCCATTTGTTAGGTAAGAAATGAAAGACTAGCAGCTAATTTGCCTGCCTCAAGACACCCAGTGGAGCCAAATTTCCAATGGTCTTTTGATTAGAAGCCCATTTCTGTTTTCACCCATCTATTCATTCATAGTCTTTTTCCAAAGGGTCTGGAGATAACTGTTTCTCAGCTTCACAACATTTTCTCTACACTGTACTGCTATGAAAGAGACCCCATTCCCATCTTATACAGTATCCTTGTAGGATAACGTCTACAATCCTTGTTAAGGGATGAGCCCAGAAGAATCTCCACTTTACTAGGCTATCAATTGCAGGGGCCTACTTGAATTTTACTTTTGGGTAACTATGGATGAATTTGATTCTCCACCGAATTAGTTTATCCAAACCTATTTTCAAGATGCCAAAAAATGTGTTTTGTCCTAAGCACTAATGTGAATGAGTAAATTTTCTTCCTGTATTTTAGTTCAAAACAAATCTGTGGGTACATTCATGTTATTTGAAACAGTAGATTAAAAGCACTGACTTTTATTCACTTTATAGTTCTCAGTTCAGTTCAGTTGCTCAGTCGTGTCCGACTCTTTGCAACCCCATGAATCGCAGCACGCCAGGCCTCCCTGTCCATCACCAACTCCCAGAGTGTACCCAAACTCATGTCCATCGAGTTGGTGATGCCATCCAGCCATCTCATCCTCTGTCATCCCTTTCTCCTGCCCCCAGTCACTCCCAGCATCAGGGTCTTTTCAAATCAGTCAGCTCTTCTCATCAGGTGGACAAAGTATTGGAGTTTCAGCTTCAGCATTAATCCTTCCAATGAACACCCAGGACCAATCTCCTTTAGGATGGACTGGTTGGATCTCCTGCTGTCCAAGGGACTCTCAAGGATCTTTCCCAACACCACAGTTCAAAAGCATCAATTCTTCAGCGCTCAGCTTTCTTCACAGTCCAACTCTCACATCCATACATGACCACTGGAAAAACTATAGCCTTGACTAGATGGACCTTTGTTGGCAAAGTAATGTCTCTGCTTTTGAATATGCTATCTAGGTTAGTCATAACTTTCCTTTCAAGGAGTAAGTGTCTTTTAATTTCATGGCTGCAATCACCACCTGCAGTGATTCTGGAGCCCCAAAAATAAAGTCTGACACTGTTTCCACTGTTTCCCCATCTATTTGCCATGAAGTGATGGGACCAGATGCCAGGATCTTAGTTTTCTGAATGTTGAGATTTAAGCCAACTTTTTTCACTCTCCTCTTTCACTTTCCTACTTTATAGTTCTGCTGCTGCTGCTGCTGATGCTAAGTCGTTTCAGTCATGTCTGACTCTGTGCGACCCCATAGACGGCAGCCCACCAGGCTCCCCCATCCCTGGGATTCTCCAGGCAAGAACACTGGAGTGAATTGCCATTTCCTTCTCCAATGCATGAAAGTGAAAAGTGAAAGTGAAGTCACTCAGTCGTGTTTGACTCTTCACGACCCCATGAACTGCAGCCTACCAGGCTCCTCCATCCATGGGATTTTCCAGGCAAGAGTACTGGAGTGGGATGCCATCGCCTTCTCCAACATTATAGTTCTACCCACATGCAATTCAGATATATGCAGATCATTGTTTAATAGGTCATCCTTCTTTATTTGCTTACATTTTAGGCCAGTGAATCACATATTTTAAATTAAATTTTGTTACCCTGACTTATACGTAAAATATAGAACAAAACTCTTAGTAAATTTGATTTCTGCCATTGTCATCACTGAAGAGGCAAGTGCTCACTCAGGGTCTTTCCTTAACAAATATCTGAGGCAGGTGACGCTGTAAATAGGCCATTGGATGAAGCATTTGAAAACTTTAAAGTGCTGGTCAGACACATTTGAACATCATTGTTAAGGAGACGTGACCCCCATATAAGGGAAAGTGGACTGGGAGTCAGCTGATCTGACTTTGGTAGATTTATCTAACTTCTTTGAGTATCAGTTTCCATCTGTTCTACTTTTATTTATTTTTTCACATTAATTTGTGGTAGAAATAATTTTAAGTCCAGTGGTCTGAAAGTTACTTGGAAGCTGCAGTTTTATTGTTGTTTTTTTAAAATTAGCTTTATTCTCTGGATATTTAAAAAATATTTATTTATTTTATTTGACTGCACCAGTCTTAGTTGCAGTATCTGAGATCTAGTTCCCTGACTAGGAATCAAACTCTGACCTCCTGCTTTGGGAGCATGGAGTCTTAGCTACTGGACCACCAAGAAAGTCCCTGTCTGGGTATTTATATTTTCAGATTGTTTGGTGATTCTTTCTCCCCACCCATCACTCTCCCATCTTAATTATTTTTATTTATAATGCATCATTTGTATATTTTTAAAGCTTAAATTTAGACCAATATTCAATTAATATTTAGTCACCACTCTTAGAGTTTCCCAATGAATCAGGTATAAGGGATCTGTGGAAATTATTTATCTGTTGCTATGAAACTGCTTGGTTTCCTGAGTGTAATCCTGAGAGCTCAGGTCACATTAAGAAGGTCATTCCTCCGGCTGGCATTACGTATAAATAGTGAATTCTAGGATTGGCAAATTCAATATCTCTTCCATTTTTTAACTTAAAAAGAAAATATTTCAAAATGCTTTTGTAATAGCATTATATACCATGACCAAGTGGGATTTATCCCAGAAATGCAAGGCTGGTATAACCTCTAAAAAACCAATCAATGTAATTTATTGATAGAATAAAGGGGGGAAAAATCCACATTATTATATTAATGGATGCAGAAAAAGCATTTGACAAAATCACATGTCCTTTCATGATTAAAAACACATAGCAAACTAGGAATAGAAAGGAACTTCCTTAACTTGATAAAGATCATCTACAAAAAGCCTACAGTTAATGTAATTCTTAACAGTGAAAGACTCCCTTCTTGTCATTTCTATTGACAATTGTACTGGAGAATCTAGCAAGGTCCATTTAAAAAAGGAAAGAAATGAAATGCATCTGAATTGGAAAGGAAGAAGTAAATCTTTGTTAGCAGATGACATGATCTTGTATGTAGAAAATCTTAAGGAATCAAGCCTGGTGTGCTGCAGTCCATGGGGTTGCAGAGTCAGACATGACTGAGTGACTGAGCTGAAGGAATCAAAAAGAAGGAAATAAGAAACTAATATGATGTAGTATGTTAATTATACCACAAAAATACAAAACCAAACAAAACCTCTAACCCCAGATAAAACAAATGAATAAGTTTGACAAAGTTGCAAATTCAAGATTACTATTCAAAAATAAATAGAATTTCAATATAAGGCAATGAACATTATTAAAATAATATTAGGGAAAATTCCATTTATAATAGCATCAAAAATAATAAAATACTTCAGTAGAGATTTAGCAGAAGTCCAAATTTTGCATTCTAATAAATACAAAGTGTTGTTGAAAGAAATCAAATAACTAAATAAATGGAAAGGCATTCTATATTCATGGGTTGGAAGATTTAATATTATTAACATCCTCAAATTGATGTATAGACCAATTTAGTCCTTATCAAAATTCCAGTAGCTTTTTTGTAGAAATTAACAAGGTGATCCTAAAATTCATATGGGAATGCAAGGGATCCAGAAAACAAAGTTGGAGGACCCATACATAGTGATTTACTTACTGCAAAGCTACAGAAATCAAGGCGATATAGTACTCACGTAAGACAGACCTATCAATCAATTAAATACAGCTGAGAATCCAGATCTTAAAACTCTTAGGCTTATGAATTTTGACAAGGATGCCAAAACTATTCAATGGAAGAAAGATAGTCTCTCTTTCTGGGGCAACTGGAAATCCACAGGCAAAAGAGCGAGTGCAGATTTCCTTCCTTATGTGTGCTCAGTCACTTAGTCGTGTCCGACTCTTTGTGCCCTTTTGGATCCGAGCCTGCCTGGCTCCTCTGTCCGTGGAGTTTTCTGGCAAAGATACTGGAGTGGGTTGCCATTTCCTCCTGCAGGAGATCTTCCAAGGATCAAACCAGAGTCTTTTGCATCTCTGCATTGCAGGCAGATTCTTTACTGTTCAGCCATTGGGGAAGACCTCCTTCCTTATACTAACCCCCAAGTTAACTCAAAATGGATACAGACCTAAATGTAAGAGCCAAACTTATAAAACTATTCATGAAAACACAGCAGCAAATTTTAAAACTTTGGTCTGGGCAAATCTGACACTGAAGTACAAGTAACAAAGGAAAAAAAAATAGATAACTTGGACTTAAAAATTTTCATTCTGCAAGTGATAGCATCAACAGAGTAAAAAGACAACATGGATAATATTTGTACGTCATATGTCTGATCAGGGACTTGTATCCAGAATATATGAAAAGCTCTTACAATTTAGTAATAAAAAGACAACAATTTAAAAATGAGCAAAAGCTTTGAAAGATATTTCTCCAAAAACGATACTCAAATGGGAACTGAACACAT
Organism: Bison bison bison; assembly: GCF_000754665.1. NCBI lineage: Eukaryota > Metazoa > Chordata > Mammalia > Artiodactyla > Bovidae > Bison > Bison bison. Next base: position 9,057,244 of record NW_011494826.1, on the reverse strand, counting down.
TAAAGGATACTAAAAATCTTTAGCCATAATGGAAATGCAAAACCAAACTATGAGATGCTATTGCATACTCAGTAGATGGCCATAATAAAAACACATATAATAGTAAGTGCTGACAAGGATGTTGAGAAGTTGGAACACTCATATATTGATAGTGGGGATATGAAATGTTGTAGCCACTTTGGAAAACAGTTTGGCAGTTCCTCAAAAGATTAATTGTAGAGTTACTATATTCCCCCGCAATTGAACTCCTACCTAAACACCCAAGAGAAAGCAAAACATATATCCACATAAAATTTTGTATACAAATGTTCATAGTAGTATTACTCATTATAATCAACAGTAGAAACTATCCACATGCCCATCAAGTTATGAATGGATAAAATAAAATGATGTGTGCTCAGTATGTCCGACTCTTTGTGACTCCATGGACGCCCACCAGGCTCCTCTGTCCATGGGATTCTCCAGGCAAGAATACTGGAGTGGGTTGCCATTTCCTACTTCAGGGGATCTTCCCGACCAAGGGACTGAACCTGTGTCTCTCGTGTCTCCTGCATTGGCAGGCGGGTTCTGTCACCATTGTGTCACCTGGGAACATGTTCATATAATAGAATATTATTTAACAACAAAAAGAAAGAGAAATCTGACATATGCTATAACATGTATGAACCTTGAAAACATTATGTTAGATGAATGAAGTGAATCACAAGAGACCACATATTGTATAATTCTACTCCTATGAATGTCCAGGATAAGGAAACTGATAGAGAAAGGAAGCAGATTGGTGGTTGCCTAGGGCTGGGGTAGTTGGGGTGGGGTGAGGTGGGGGATGGGGATTGACTCTAAATGAGTACAAGGTCTCATTTGCAGACAATGAAAATGTTCTAAAACAGATGGTATTGATGGTTGTACAACTCTGTGACTGTAAACTGTACTATAAACCACTGAACTGTACACTTTAAAGGAATGAATTTTATTCCTTGTGAATTATATCTCAAACAACTTTTAGGGTTAAGGTGGATGGATCAAGATAAGGTTGTCTCAGTTCTACCAATTTGGAGAACATGTTTCAAAAACACTGTTTTTGAAGCCGAACATTTTCACAGAAAAGCTGAACTTTGGGGTAGAAGGGAACATACAAAAATGAAAAGGAGATTCCAACTAGCTTAAAGAGCCAGGGAAGAGGATCCCCTTAGTAGAAATTTCCCCTAGGGGAATTAAGAAGTAAGGTGCCTAAATGGCTGATGGGGGTGAGGGAGAGAAATCTAAAATGAGTGTGTATGTGTGTGCACGCTAAGTTGCTTCAGTCGTGTCTGACTCTTTGCAACCCTACTGACTGTAGCCTTCCAGGTTCCTCTGTCCATGGGGTATTCTTCAGGCAAGACTACTGAAGTGAGTTGTTGTGCCCTCCTCCAGGGAATCTTCCTGGCAGGGATCGAATCCCTGTCTCTTATGTCTCCTGCACTGGCAGGCAGGTTCCTTAACACTAGATGTGGACTGTTTGCAAGAGGAGTTCCCAAAGACTGTTGAATTTGGGTGACAGGAAAAAAGAGAAATGAACCCTTCACCTTGGAGAAAGTGTACTAAGCCTGGGAGGAGAAACTGTGAAGAGAGGAGGTGAGCTTTCCTGTTTGTCCGTTGTTGTATTTCTCTAAAGCCCTGTCTTTCCCAGCTTGCTTTTAGATGGGTGTTGCCATCTCTGTGGCCTCCTCACAGAGACTTAATGCTGCTCTGGAAGGAGGTGCTCCAAGAAGGTTCTTGGGGAGTCTGGTTGACATAGTGGTCGTAAATACACTTGAGAAACTGGGTTTCATCAGCAACACTCTGAGCACCCGGGTACAAACTCTGGATGGATGTTGTGCAAATGTTTGGCAGAAATACGGACTTTCCTTACTTTTAGGCATATCTGCGGCTTTTTGATACTGTAAACAACTGACACAGCCATGGAGGAGTAGTGTATCTGAAATTGTTTATACAAAAGGATTCCATCTGTCAGTCTGTTTACAGTTCACATGTGAATGGGCAAAACCTTCATAATAACCCGGCAAAAAAAAAAAAAAAAAATCTGGGATTTGCTGCAAATAATGGTTTCAACAGGGTGTATTGAGAGTGTTCTTCCTCCACGAAGAGCGGCTTGCTTAGAAATTATGCTTCTTGAGGGCTTTATGGCAATTTGGTGTCCTTTAAAATTAAAAATTGGGACGCTGGGACTTGCATTTGGGGTTTCTGTACATCGGATTGTTCAGTGCTCTCCAAAACCAGGCAAGAGAATTGGACCAGAAAAGTGTTTTGCCTGAGGCAAGGTCAGATGCTGATCTGAAGGCACTGAAAAATCTTAACCATAAAAGATCTTATGAGTCCCTGGTGTAAGGGAGTCCTGCTTAGCTTGTCCTTTAATCCTTCTTTTTGGTCCTCTTAGAGTAACATTTTTATTAAGCATTTGCGGCTCTTAACCCCTGTAGCCGGACCACGTCATTTGGTTCATCTCCCTAGATGTGGCCAGAGATGTAGGCGCAGAGAAAACACTAAAATAGGGACAGGAGTGTTTGTGTTGTGACTTGCTAATAGTGTCTGGGTTTTTATTCTGAAGACCATGTTCTTTTAAACTTGTCTATAGTTATTGAATGTGGAGTATCATGATTTAAACCTTCACTGGGTATGAGATTTCAAAAATGAGGCCATTCAGTGAATGAGACAAAAAGGTTTTCAAGTTAAAATTTTGTTTGAAAAGATAAATGAATAATCATAATCACAATTCAAAATTTTAATCATTGACCCACATGAAAAACAGATCATCAAAGAAAGAAAAGTGCCTGGAAAATGAAACATGAGGGGAGATCTGCCTTCAAATCACCTTTGGAGTTACTTATCTGTACACGTCATATTGTAGGTTTTCTTTTTCCTTTTGGCTTTCCTATAAAATCTCAACAGAGATTTGAAATATCCTCCCTTAGTGATGTTTTCGAGAATATTAGTACCTCCACCATCAGGGCATTTTTCCTAGCATCTAATCTAATACCCATGTATTGCTTATTTGGCATATATTCTTTTACTTCTTTTTTGTTAATAGGAAATTATTTTTTATGTTATTCAATTTATATTGGTTCAAATCTTCCTTTCTTGCTGAATTGTACTCTTGGCAGATCATAAATCCTTAACTTTATAGCATCACTGACATAGAAAAGATTCAGGCACATGAACCTCATTCAGATTAATGAGAATTTTTCCTGGAAATATCCTTTGAATTAACTGGGTATTTTGGCATGTCAAAATAGCTTTATCTTCCTCTCATTCCATTTTGTTTTCTTTCTTCCTTCCCTTTTATTTCCATTCTTTCCACCATTTCTTCCTATTCTTCTCACCTCTCTTCCCTTTACAATAATACATTGAGGCCCTTCCTTATGATGGGCACTAAGACAAACCCAACCAAAAGTTCTGTCAAGTGGCTCCTAGTCTGATGTGTTAGACATTTAAACATATCAGAGCTTGAGTCTATCAATTACAGCTAAGGCGGCTGAGCTTACAGGTTGAGAATAGCCATTTGCTTTGTAAAATATGCCTTATCTCTCTGGTGGCTCAGATGATAAAAAATCTGCCTGCAATGCAGGAAACCTGGGTTTAATCTCTGGATCAGGAAGATTCCCCTAGAGAAGGGAATGGTAACCCACTCCAGTATTCTCGGCTGGAGAATTCCATGGACAGAGGAGTCTGGTGGGCTACAATTCACGGGGTTGCAAAGAGTTGGACATAAAACCCACACTATCCTCAATCCAGAGCCTCTCAAGATATATTCTGAGGTTTTTTAAGTCATTATTATCAGAATAAAGAAAAAGGGGCTAAGTGGAGTAGAAGAAAAGGAAAAAGAGGGAAGAAAAAGAGATATGTATTCAACTCCACTCCAGTACTCTTGCCTGGAGAATCCCATAGACAGAGGAGCCTGGTAGGCTGCAGTCCATGGGGTTGCTAAGAGTCAGACACGACTGAGCGACTTCACTTTCACTTTTCACTTTCATGCATTGGAGAAGGCAATGGCAACCTACTCCACTGTTCTTGCCTGGAGAATCCCAGGGACATGGGAGCCTGGTGGGCTGCCGTCTCTGGGGTTGCACAGAGTCGGACACGACTGAAGCGACTTAACAGCAGCAGTGGCAGCAGCAGGAAGAAAAAAATAATCTGGCTTCCTTGATTGGCTAAAACTGAGGTCATTATCTTCTCTCCTGAGGATTCCTACCCCCAGCACTTATTACCTACTTGCCACATAGTAACTGGGAACCATCTATGACTTTTCTCTCTAGCACATCACTCCATCATGTATCCTGCAAATTTTGTCTCCTAAAATTGCTCTTCGTCTCTCCTCTCCAGTGAATCCTATTAGAACTTCTAAATTCAGGTTTTCACCCTCCTTCATGGATTCTACTAACCACCCTCTAATTGTTCTCTTTGTTCTCTTCCTCTTTAATCCATCCTTCATTCTTTGCATAAAACCCCTCATTGCCTGTAGCAGTTTTTCAATCTTTTCTGACTAATTTTCCGTTTTAAAATTATGCAATCTCTTAATACTTCTTGGAGGTTCTTTTAAAAATGATGTTATAATGTGTGTGGTATACAATAATGGAGCTATTTTAGGTAAATAAAATCTTATTTTAGCTTATTTTATTAATTTCATTTTGATTCTAGTCTCAATAGTTCTATTGATTATTATAGAATAGAATGATTCTATTCTTTATAAAGAATAGAATCCATTTTTACGTGAGTGCTAAGTCGCTTCAGTCATGTCTGACTCTGTGAGACCCTATGGACTGTATGTAGCCCACCAGGCTTCTCTGTCCATAGAATTCTCCAAGCAAGAATACTGGAGTGGGTTGCAATGCCCTTCTTCAGGGGATCTTCCTGACCAAGGGGTTGGACCCACATATCTTACATCTCCTACATTGGCAGGTGGGTTCTTTACCACTAGCACTCCATTTTTATACTTTTTAAAATCTCAGGATAATACATTCAAATAAGTTGATTTTTCCCCTTGTTTAGCAATAAGGAACATTTTTATTTTGGAGGCTAGGGAGGTTAAATGTTTTCAACCAAAATATTAGAAGATTTTTCAGGGTGCATTTTGTGAAGCTATTATTTATTACCAAATTAAAATTTTTCATGACCAAATTCTCACCACTTCAAAAAATGGTTTTAGATGAATTGTGTTTTTTAAAGTAATTTAAACAGTTTGCACAGACTTCTTGATACTTAGCTGACGTTTTCTTCAGTCATGATGAGAAAGAACCAGAAAATGGCTTTTTTGTTTGTTTTGCACAATACATGAAGCCTCTAACCTCCTTTAAAGAAAGAAGATGCTACCCCACTCCCATCTTTTTCTCCATTTTTCAAGGGGAATATGTACCAAAATATCAATTACCAAATAGAGAGCAAGTCAAAGCCTTTGAATAGATCAGGATATATTTGAATTTAAATTTAAATAAATAGTTTGCAGCAATGTAGGTTTACTTAACAATTTTCTTTAAATTCAAGGAATCTATGCTGCTCCTTGCAGTCCAAGGGACTCTTAAGAGTCTTCTCCAACACCACACTTCAAAAGCATCAATTCTTCGGCGCTCAGCTTTTTTCACAGTCCAACTCTCACATCCATACATGACCACAGGAAAAACCATAGCCTTGATTAGACAAACCTTTGTTGGCAAAGTAATGTCTCTGCTTTTCAATATGCTATCTAGGTTGGTCATAACTTTTCTTCCAAGGAGTAAGCGTCTTTTAATTTCATGACTGCAGTCACCATCTGCAGTGATTTTGGAGCCCAGAAAAATAAAGTCTGACACTGTTTCCACTGTTTCCCCATCTAGTTGCCATGAAGTGACGGGACCAGATGCCATGATCTTAGTTTTCTGACTGTTGAGCTTTAAGCCAACTTTTTCACTCTCCTCTTTCACTTTCATCAAGAGGCTCTTTAGTTCTTCACTTTCTGCCATAAGTGTTTGCTCATCTGCATATCTGAGGTTATTGA
>NW_011494826.1:9050329-9051137 GCF_000754665.1 Bison bison bison | reverse complement strand
CTCATGATATACTCTGCATAGAAGTTAAATAAGCAGGGTGACAATATACAGCCTTGACGTACTCCTTTTCCTATTTGGAACCAGTCTGTTCCATGTCCAGTTCTAAGTGTTGCTTCCTGACCTGCATACAGGTTTCTCAGGAGGCAGGTCAGGTGGTCTGGTATTCCTATCTCTTTTAGAATTTTCCACAGTTTATTGTGATCTACGCAGTCAAAGGCTTTGGCATAGTCAATAAAGCAGAAATAAATGTTTTTCTGAAATTCTCTTGCTTTTTCGATGATCCAGCAGATGTTGGCAATTTGATTTCTGGTTCCTATGCCTTTTTTAAAACCAGCTTGAACATCTGGTAGTTCATGGTTCACTTATTGCTGAAGCCTGGCTTGGAGAATTTTAAGCATTACTTTACTTAAGGGATTGAGTAAACGGAATACTTTCATTTTATTGAAAACTCTCTCTCTACCTGGTCTTCTGACATGTTCACACATACAAACAACATTAAATCAAACAGGTAAATAAAAATACTCAAGAAACAAAAAGGGTCCCAGGGAGAAGAGGACAGGGCTGCTCCTTGGAAGGTCAGAAGCATGTGCTGGGTTATCTGTTCAGGCTTCCTCGTCCTTAGCAGGTGAGGTTGGGTGGGGGGGCCTCAGACACACAAGGGAGGTGTGACCACAGGAACCAGTTTCCAGAAACTAGAACTCTCTGGGCTGAGTGGTGAGCCCTCAGGAAGGATGGTCTTGGAGTGATGTTGGGGGCAGGGGGCTGGGGGGAGCGGTGGGATGAGAGGAGGATGGATGAGGTGAACTTC
>NW_011494826.1:9046824-9050229 GCF_000754665.1 Bison bison bison | reverse complement strand
GCTCAGCCTGGGCCGTCAGTCCTTCCACTCCTCTGCCTCCCCGCCGCCTGCCATCCACCCTGGAAGCCTGGGGCAGCAGCTTGCCTCCTCCCGGAGAGGACCCTCCCTAGCACACTCATCAGAAAAACACAGCCGGGCCCATTACCTCAGCACCGGGTGGGGCCTGGAGAACAAAACAGCCCCTCACTGCTGTGAGTGGGAATGATTCAACTCCATTCAGGAATGGGTCAAGGGGGAAAATCCACCACTCAAACCTAATAATTTTTGCCTTTTGTTTACAAAGAGTTTGAAATGTGAGTGAGGTAGCGAGCCAGAGCTGTTACAATCTTTTGCTTTAAAGGTGCCCCTTCTGAGGATGCCTTTGATATTTCTTTGGAGTTACTTTTTGCCTTTCTATACTCATCTTTAAAAAAGGAAAAAAAAAAAAAAAAACTGCTTTAGTTTTTAATAGTCCTTGTCATGATGCTAAGGGCCAGACTCCAGCTGTTCTTCCCAAACCTCTGGGAGAGGCCTGGTTACATCTCGTTCTCGTAAATCTTGACTCCAGTTCTAGCAAGTCTTTAAGCCTGACCCTGACATGCCCAGGCAACAGATGATTAGAAACAGGAGAGGTGGAAAAGTCCACTGCCAAGTTGTGTCCACTTCAAAAATACATCATCTGGCAACAGCCATTTCAACATGTGGAGTGAAGTGGCACGGGTCTGTCTGCATGAAGCAGTGCAAGGTTACAGACTCACGATTTTACTTTTCTATTTTTATATGACTTTCCTGAGAAGATCAAAGTCAGGGCAAGTTGGCTGATTTGCTGACAATATCTGGGCCCATGGAGAGAGGCCTCTGTTATGTGTAAAACTGTACTTACCTGTGGTGTTTTGTGATGGAGATATATTTTAATAGATATGAAATAAATTATTTATCAATACATATATTTGCCAGCATATGTTTATTCGTATCAACTATGACAGCTTATTAATAATAAAGGTTTATTGGTTTTACTCAATATTTAATAATGTTAAAAATGTGATTAATAATTGAATGTTCACCAAAATCCTTGGGTGGGGCTGCGTGACTCTTTCTTTGAGTGAAATGACACAAGTCAGCTCCTGGCTGAAGTGGTTAAAAGCTCTTACTTGACCTCTTCAGCCCTCTCTTTTTCCCCTACTTCAACCAAGGATACTACGTATTTATCTGGTGAAACCATCTGATAGAAGCTGGTAGCTCTAAACCCCCATAGGGAGCAAAGCTGTTATGGAGAGTCTTCAAAATCTAAACCGACTTTATGTGAGCAAGAAATAAATGTTCATGTGTAAGCCACTGAAATTTCTGCTACTGCAGCATAACGTAGCCTATCCTATCTAATACTTCCAGCATCTCTCTGAAGAAGAAAAACTATGTGAAGGGGAGGAATTAAGTGAAGTATGCAATTATAGAGATGGCATCTTCACATCCTCAAATACCTGAATGGAGGAGTTAGTTATCAAAGGAACATGGGTAAGAAACCATGAGAAGGTGGCACCATCCCTATATTTCTTATGGAGTATAAAAGTAATATTAAAACATTTCAATGTTTAATATGTAAACTATTGGCCAGAAATCAATGAGACGTAAATTGGTACAACATTTGTGGAAGGCAATTGAGTAATATACATGAATAATTAAATTGTGCAGATCCTTTGCCCCAGCAATATCACTTCTAGAAATAATTCCTGAGGAAATCATTGGATAAATGTGAAAATGTATGTGTTCAAGAAGGATTGCTGCAAAATTAGTGGGAAATTAATAATAATAGGGAATCGTTCAAATATCTAATTCCTACATTTCTACTTTGGAATACTATATAGCTTTAACAATAAGGAAGCAAACTTATATACATAAATATGGAGTGCCCATCTGCCCACTCTGGTAGGCAGCTTCTGAGATGGCCCCCAATGTCCCCTGCCTCCTGGTAGTCATGGCCAGGTTTCATCCCTTCCCTGTGAGTGTGTGTAGTCACTTGCCTGGTGGCTCAGATGGTAAAGCGTCTGCCTACAATGTGGGAGACCCAGGTGTGACCCCTGGGTTGCGAAGATCCTCTGGAGAAGGAAATGGCAACCCACTCCAGTACTCTTGCCTGGAAAATCCCATGGATGGAGGATCGTGGTAGGCTACAGTCCATTGGGTCACAAAGAGTCGAACACGACTGAGCAACTTCACTTTCACTTTCTTTGAGTGTGGGTTGAATCTAGTGACTTGCTTCTAATAAATTGTTGTTTTTCAGTCACTAAGTCATGTTTGACTTTTTGCAACCCCATGGACTGAACCACTCCAGACGTCCCTATCCTTCACTATCTCCCGGAGTTTGCTCAAACTCATGTCCACTGAGTCGGTGATGCTATCCAACCATCTCATCCTCTGTCATCCCCTTCTCCTGCTTTCAATCTTTCCCAGAATCAGGGTCTTTTCTAATGAGTCAGCTCTTCATATCAAGTGGCCAAAGTGTTGGAGCTTCAGCTTCAGCATCAGTCCTTCCAATGAATATTCAGGGTTGCTTTCTTTTAGGATTGACTGGGTAGATCTCCTTGCAGCACAGGGGCTCTCAAGAGTCTTCTCCAGCACCACAGTTCAAAAGCATCGATTCTTCGGTGTTAAGCCTTCTTAATGGTCCAACTCACACATCCATACATGACTACTGGATATGGCAAAAGTAATTGGATGACATTTTTGAGATTCAGTTCAGTTCAGTTCAGTTGCTCAGTCATGTCCGACTCTTTGCGACCCCATGAATCGCAGCACGCCAGGCCTCCCTGTCCATCACCAACTCCTGGTGTTCACCCAGACTCATGTCCATCGAGTCGTGATGCCATCCAGCCATCTCATCCTCTGTCGTCCCTTTCTCCTCCTGCCCCCAATCCCTCCCAGCATCAGAGTCTTTTCCAATGAATCAACTCTTCGCATGAGGTGGTCAAAGTACTGGAGTGTCAGCTTTAGCATCATTCCTTCCAAAGAACACCCAGGGCTGATCTCCTTTAGAATGGACTGGTTGGATCTCCTTGCAGTCCAAGGGACTCTCAAGAGTCTTCTCCAACACCACAGTTCAAAAGCATCAATTCTTCGGCGCTCAGCCTTCTTCACAGTCCAACTCTCACATCCATACATGACCACAGGAAAAACCATAGCTTTGACTAGACAAACCTTTGTTGGCAAAGTAATATCTCTGCTTTCAAATATGCTATCTAGGTTGGTTATAACTTTCCTTCCAAGGAGTAAGCGTCTTTTAATTTCATGACTGCAGTCACCATCTGCAGTGATTTTGGAGCCCAGAAAAATAAAGTCTGACACTGTTTCCACTGTTTCCCCATCTATTTCCCATGAAGTGGTGGGACCAGATGCCATGATCTTCGTTTTCTGAATGTTGAGCTTTAAGCC
>NW_011494826.1:9043829-9046724 GCF_000754665.1 Bison bison bison | reverse complement strand
TTAGACTTTCATCAAGAGGCTTTTGAGTTCCTCTTCACTTTCTGCCATAAGGGTGGTGGTCATCTGCATATCTGAGGTTATTGATATTTCTCCCGGCAATCTTGATTCCAGCTTGTGCTTCTTCCAGTCCAGCGTTTCTCATGACGTACTCTGCATAGAAGTTAAATAAACAGGGTGACAATATACAGCCTTGACATACTCCTTTTCCTATTTGGAACCAGTCTGTTGTTCCATGTCCAGTTCTAACTGTTGCTTCCTGACCTGCATACAAATTTCTCAAGAAGCAGATCAGGTGGTCTGGTATTCCCATCTCTTTGAGAATTTTCCACAGTTGATTGTGATCCACACAGTCAAAGGCTTTGGCATAGTCAATAAAGCAGAAATAGATGTTTTTCTGGAACTCTCTTGCTTTTTCCATGATCCAGTGGATGTTGGGAATTTGATCTCTGGTTCCTCTGCCTTTTCTAAAACCAGCTTGAACATCAGGAAGTTCACGGTTCACATACTGCTGAAGCCTGGCTTGGAGAATTTTGAGCATTACTTTACTAGCGTGTGAGATGAGTGCAATTGTGTGGTAGTTTGAGCATTCTTTGGCATTGCCTTTCTTTGGGATTGGAATGAAAACTGACCGTTTGAGATTAGATTTCCAAAAGACCAGCTTCCATTTCCCTCTCTTTTATTTCTGTGCTGTTAGGGAAGGCAGCTGCCACACTGCAAGCTGAACTATTGTGATATTGGGATTTAAAATAAGAAATACATATAGGTCTTTGTCCCCATACCTGGAAAGGAGCTCCTAAAACCTTTCGAATTTCCTACAGGATGACTGCCATAAAGGTGTCTTCTGTTTTACTAATGAGGGGACTTTTGCAAAGCACTTAGGTAACTTAAGGATAAGAACTAGTTCTCAAGGGATCCAACCATGTGCTCAGAGGGTTGGAACATTTAGCCCCATCCCCTGACTTCTGGGGAGGGGAGAGGGACTGGAGGTTGATACACTCACCAATGGCCAATAATTTAATCAATCATAACTATGTAATGAAGCCTCCATAAAATCCCTAAAAGACATGATTTGAGAGCTCGCAGGTTAGTGATCACGTGGAGATTTCGGGAGAACAGCACACCAAGAGGGTCTCTGGGAGCTCTATGCCTCTCTTCCATCTGGCTATCCTTGAGCTATAATAAATGAGTAATCTAGGAAGTAAAACACTTCTCTGAGTTCTGTGAGCCACTCTAGCCAATTAATCAAAACCACGGAAGGGGTCATTAGAAGTTACAACCTCTAGCTGAATGCTAGAAGCACAGGTGACAACCTGGACTGGCAACTGGCATCTGAAGGGGGGTGGTCTTCACTGTCTTCAGTGAACTGAGTCCTTCACTTGTGGAGTCTGGGGCTATCATGACTGAGCACGCACATATGCACACCAACTGATACCAGAAATGCCTACCATAGGCACTCAGACTTGGGTTTCCCAGGTGGCGCAGTGGTAAAGGATCTGCCTTCCAAGGCAGGAGACACCAGAGACTTGGGTTGGATCCTTGGATTGGGAACATCCCCTGGAGAAGGAAATGGCAACTCACTCCAGTATTCTTGCTTGGGAAATCCTATGGTTATAGAGCCTGGAGGGCTACAGTCCTTGGGGTCGCAAAGAGTCAGACACAACTTAGCAACTTTGTGACACCACGGACTATACAGTCCATGGAATTCTCCAGGCCAAACTACTGGACTATCCCTTCTTCAGGGGATCTTCCCAACCAACCCAGGGATCGAACCCAGGTCTCCTGCATTGCAGGCGGATTCTTTACCAGCTGAGCTACCAGGGAAGCCCTAAATAACAACAGCATTCAGCAAATATGTACTGAATACCGTATTCCAGGCATCATGCTAGCTCTTTGGGGTCCTTCTTCTCACAAAGGGTGAGTCAAAATATTCATATTAAAAAATATAGCACATTCAAAAATATGCCAGAGAGGCCTACAACCCAGGATCAGTTATATGGGCAGGTGTTGTGGATTTTAGCCCTATCACACCAAGGCAATTGCAGAGGAGCTGGCCCTGGAAAGAGGAGTTTTGCCTCTGGCCTCTGACAAATATGGCAGCTGGGGAAGTGGTCTCAGCATGCACACAAGGTCCTGGATTAGAACGAGATAGGAATTTTTAAATTAGCATTACTATTTTCCTCTCATCTCATTGTATTTATTATTAACATTATGCATGCACTTGTTAATAAAAATTCATAAGTATTTAAGTATATAAAGTGAAAGGTAAAGTCTGCCCCATTCCTGACATCTATCCCATTCCAAGGGGTGACCTATTTATCATTTATGTTCTGAAGTCTTGTTCCTCTATTTCATGTTTTATAAATTCTAAGTGGTATCTGCCTTTTATGAAAGCTGAGGAATTTAAATCACATAATCTTCCCCTTTCCCTGTTCTCCTTTTCCCAATTTTGTCTTGCTACATTTTCACTTGTTCTTTTTGTTGAAAAAAAAATGATAGAGTTTAGGAAGGGAGGCTGACATCAAGAGAGCAGAGAGAGCAACCTTGTGGGAGAATCCTGAAGTGAGATGGTATTGGTGTGTTTAGGAGAAAGAGTTGTGGCTGAAGCAGAGGGAAGGAGAGGGAGGTGGTGAGAGGTGAGGCTGCAGAGATGGCCAGAGGCTGCATGAAGATTCTATTCTCTTCTAAGGGCCCTGTGAAGCCACAGGAAAAGTTTTGTATAGGTAAGAGACCATCTTATTTTGAAAAGTGCATTACTTTGGAAAGATTATTCTGACTGCTTTGTAGGGAAGAGGTTGGCATTAGCCAAGAATGAAAGCAGGAAGCCTGGCTCCAAGGTGATGGCGTTGGTTCACAGAAAGGAGGTGGCTGTGGAAGGAAGAGAGAGGCAGGGTCCAT
>NW_011494826.1:9041136-9043729 GCF_000754665.1 Bison bison bison | reverse complement strand
GCAAGTCAATGTACATTGTGGAGATGGTCATGACAGGTTGGTGGAAGACAGGCTGGGAAGGGAAGTGTCAGAATGACCCCTATATTTTTGTCTTCATGGTGCCATTTAGTGTACCAGGGAACATTGGAGAAGTGGCTGCTCTTTGAAGAAAGATTCGAGCAGCTCACTTTGAGATGCCCAAGAAATAGTTAAGAAGAGTTGTCCGCTTGGCAGTTAGATTGTGGGTCTGGAGTGCAAAAAAGAATTCTGGGCTGGAGATAGCAATTCAGGAATGATTAGCTAACAGGTAGTTTTTAAGTCTATAGGAGAGAAAGAGGAGGGAGAATGAAGACAGAGGTTAGGGCTTAATGTTTGAGATAGTGCTTCAAAATATACTGAGCATTAGGTCTGAGACAGAGGAAGCACTCGATAAATAGGTTATCATTATAACTTATGAAAACAGTTGTTGCTGCTGCTGCTATTATTCTTCTTAGTGGAGAAAGTGATTAAAACCGGGAGGGCATGGTCACAAAAGCGAAGAGGAGAGGTGTGTAGAGGAGGACGTAGCCAAGCCTGCAGGGTCAAGAGCTAGACGTGTTGAATTAGCAACACTTCACCGTCCGTAAAGGGTTGGACCCATGGGCTCTAACTTGCTCTGGGTCCTGAGGGTGCAGCATTCTTCCCGATTCACTTACTGCTGTTACTTAAACCACCAACAGTCCTTTGCCATTTAAACCTGGTCTGGGCAACCCCCAGGGCCTTCTCAGTTGTCTGAGCATGTTCTCATCTATACCCGAACCAACAGAGTGAAGAATCTCTGCATTTAAGTGGAGACGAATGTGTTCTCATTTTGTTCAAGATAGGGTAGGACCTAGATGCAGATGGACTAGGGCTTCTTACACCAACCGTGTGATTGGAGGGACTCAGAGAAAACTCCCACCTCGCCTCTGGTTCTTCTCTGCTTGGGAGAGGGAAGGAGGAGGGACAAATTCAGTGAGGACCTGGACTAGGAGCTGGTGATGCTGAACTCATTCCAGTGAGGCCTCTGGGAGAAGGGCTAAGACAACTGAGAAGTGCAGCCCAAGACCTTGGAAACTGTAGGTGTTTATGTGTCCACATGCTTGTGTAAATATGATGAAGGGGCAAACTACAGTTGTGGCATGGGAAGATACTAGAAAGAAGAGGAAGAGTCACTACTTAACTTTCCTTAGAGGTTGCTCTGCTGCTGTTGCTATTTAGTTGCTAAGTCATGTCTGACCCCTTTGTGACCCCATGGACTATACCCCCTCAGGTTCCTCTGTCCATGGGATTTCCCAGGCAAGAGTACTGGAGTAGGTTGCCATTTCCTTCTCCAGGGGATCTTCCCAACCCAGGGATCAAACCTGTGTCTCCTGCTTGGCAGGCAGATTCTTTACCACTGAGCCACCTGGAAAGCCCCAGAAGTTGCTCATCAAATCCCCTTTGCAAGTTGGATGAACCAAAGTATCTAAAGTTCAGACCTGTCCCAGCTCTGAGGGAGGGGCATCATCTGACCACATGGTCTCATTACAGTCTGCTTCCCTGGGCACACAGTGAGATTGGGACTTCTTGATGCTATATATTATACAGGTGGCCTTGTTTTAAGAAAATCCAATAAATAAAAAATTAAATTCTTGATTCACTTCCCTGAATTGGAATCTGATGGAGGGCAAAGGTCGTGTCTTATATTTCTTCCACATCCTTCACCCATTAAGCCCTCTATAAATACACATTGTTTCTGTACTAAATCATTCATCTCAGAGCTCTTGGAAATAATGAGCTCCCCAGCACTCGAAAGATACATTTCTATTTTCAAAGATTTCCTGGCAACTCTTTATGGGTGTATCTATTTTTTAGTCAAAAATACATCTGTAGACAATTTTAGTCCAAGTGCACATATAACCAGACAGAATCAAATTCATGCATTCATAATGACTTATCATGGCATTGCTCAGCTTGGCAATTTTATTTTAATAGGCAAATATGTACTTTATAATCAATAATAATTCTATTCCTAGGTGCATAGGAGGAAAAAGGAGTATAGCACATACTGCCTATAGGAAACTGGGATTTTCAATTTGAGTTAAATTTTCCAGGCAAACAGCTATAACCTTTAAAAAACTTTTCTTGGCTTTTAGAAGAACAAGTTTCTGGGACTCTAGGACCTGCTTAGAAGGGAAAATGAATCTGCTGAATACAAAGAACTTGCATAAATTCCAGGTGGACAAATTCTTCTCTGTCCCCATCCTCTCCCCCAGTACAGCAGAGATAACTCGTCTGGTGGCAGGGTCCTCAGTCTCTGGGGAGCGAGGAGCCTGGGGCCTGCTATGGGGTGTGCTGACTTGCTCTCCTTAGGCCCAGATTCTGCCGCACATACACCTCCCCAGCAACCTGGCACCACCCACGGGAGCCAGAGGAGTCTTTATTTTGTACAATTATCCAAAAGTTAAGAGGCCCTTTCCCCTCAAATCTCTGTATATTTATTTTTTTATTCTTTTTGGAAGAGTAGATTCTAATGTCTGCTACTGTTGGGCTTCTGGTTGGGTTCATGGACTTAACCTCCCTTTTGGCATTTCTGTTTAATTCCAAGGAGCGA
>NW_011494826.1:9036538-9041036 GCF_000754665.1 Bison bison bison | reverse complement strand
TCCTAGCCTATAAAAAGCTGGATTTGTTTTGCTTGTCTGTTTTCTAACTCCTCTGGGTGTGTGTCTCCTTGTGCCATTGCTGTAGTACATTATGACCACAAATATGCCTCTCCCCGATGGAGTGCTGTGTGGCGTGTTCCAGAGAGACGAGCTGTTTGAAGTGAATACGTTCAGTCCGTGAGCCACACTAAGAACAGACTTTTATGCACTTATACCTGTGTGGCCACCCAGGCTGTGAGTGTCTTGGAACTTTGGGGCTCGTAATTTAAGGAAACCACTTTTATGCATAAATGAGAAATACATCCCTGGTTTGTGCATCACTGCGGGCTGGGCCGTGAGGAAATGGCAGCCACACTCACAGAAGGAACAAGAAAACCACAGCTTTGCCTGCAAAATTGGCTGCTTGGAGCAAAGTGTGCTAGCACATTGGACAGGTTATATGCTCAAATTTGCTAAATCGTTTATAGGAATCTCTTCTAAAAACAGAAATCTTTCCTTAAGCATTTGTGTTCTGAATTAGACACAACTCTGTTTAACCTTCTTTAGTTTTTATTATTATGGTGGAGTGCAGGTGCAAGTGTGGAAAAGCAAACATTTGGGAATAGCTATGGTTTTTTTTATAGAGCAGCAGGGCTCAGTTTGCAACCATCTGATGCTTTGCAGTGGGTGAGCAAAGGGCTTAAAACAGTACCTTCTCTTTAGGACAGTGAGGTTGTAAAATATAATAATAACAAGTTGTTATTTTGAATTGTGAACATCAGTAATGGAAAATGATGACACCAATTCCCTTTAGGCACAAAAGTGTCACAGAAGTCTTTTGTCATGGACTGTTACTCTGGAGGGCTTCCCAGGTGGCACAGTGGTAAAGAATCCAACTGACAATGCAGGAAACATGGAATCTATCCCTGGGTTGGGAAGATCCCCCGGAGAAGGAAAAGGTGATTCACTCCAGTATTCTTGCCTGGGAAATCCCATGGACAGAGGAGCCTGGCAGGGTACAGTCTATGGGGTTGCAAAGAGTAAGACATAAGTTATTGAATGAAACAACAAAACATTACTCGAGTGTGAGTGGGAGCTAGCTGCAGCTGGCCAAGAAGAGGGTCTTGAAACACAGCAAAAGATAGAGACTTGGCCTAGGTCTGGGCAGGTGAGGAGTCAAATTCTGCCAAGGTAAAATGAGCAGGTAGGTTATAGTATGTAGAAATACAGGTATTAGAGAGGTTGAATGCTGTGTCCTCAGGTGGAGGTCAAGTTTTCTTTGCTTGCTTTCATGCTTCCTGTTGAGGGTGGATAGATCTGAATTTTGTGGTAAAAACAAACAAAAAAAACCCTGCCCGCCAATGCAGGAGATGTAAGAGACGTGAGTTCAATCCCTGGGTTGGGAAGATCCCCTGGAGAAGGGTATGGCAAGCCACTCCAGTACTCTTGTCTGGATAATCCTGTGGACAGAAGAGCCTGGCAGGCTGCGTTTCAAAGGGTCTCAAAGTTGGACATAACTGAATTGACTTACACGCACAGACCTGAGTTTACAGGTTCTAATTCTTAGCTGAAAGGAGATGAGAGATCTGTGGGTCATGACAATGATGATGACCACACTGGTGATGATAGCAAGAACTTAACCCAATGATTACTATGCTCACTGTTCTAGCATTTTAGCTCATTAATTCTCACAGGGACTTATAACATGGATGCTAGTGTCATTCCCATTTTACAGATGTGGACCAGGAGACAGAGTTTACAAAACTTGCTTAAGCATAATAAATGATGGAGCCAGGATTGAACCCAGGCAGTCTGTCCCCAGAGTGTGAGTTGACACCCATAACTAGATTTCTTGACATATATTGCCCAACATAACTTGGTTAGCCTATTAAATACTTTTTCTGAGAAACCTACTATGCAAGTTGACTTGGAAGCATAACATATCAAAAATACTTTTGTTCTTTCAGCAAATGTCTCTGGCAGCTGGGAAAATATGAAAATAGTCAGCCTCTGTGATTCAATGTATAAATTGTTTCCATTCTTATTTGCCTCAAGAATGTCCTTTGAATACTTCTTTTGCACTCCTCCTCAGCGCACACCGTGGCTGAGCAGTGGAAAGAGATCTCTGGAAATCTCTTCAGACATTTGATTCTAATGTACTTAGCTCTTAAGCTGATGGTGGAGTGGCCATTAGAATAATAACTTATTACTTTCTGCACACTGACAACACAACAGACACTATTCTAGAATTTTTATTTGTGTTATCTCCCTTAATTTTTGATGTGACTGATGAGGCAGGTATTATAATCCCAGTTTTACAGATGTGGAAACTGAGGCACGAGTTCAATAATTTGCCTGCTCTATGTCCCTAAATAAGAAAATTGTAAATCTTGGATTTGAACTTATGTCAGGAAGACTTTAGAGTTTTTACTCTTTACCACTGCAATACTGGAGCTTTAGAACCTGGTGACATGGATCTGGATAACAATGTGAAAATTACTATGTCAATTTCTCAACTGTAACAGAAAGAAGCAAAGTTTGCCACCCCAAAATATCTCTTTGCCATGTGGATTATTTCAAGCTGAAAACAGCAAGTCCAAAAGATTCAGAAAGAAACTTGGACCTCCCCTCTCAGCTAAATAATTGAGATAGAAGGTCTATTTTGCAATAGAGTTCTCATCAGAGATATCTGTACAGAATCTGAGCTAAGCCTGGTAGGGGAACCTTTAGGCACGTCCTAGAGATCAGAGTCCATTCTGCATCCTGTTGTCTCTTAGGGAACAAAGCATAGCAGACATTTGTTTACCAAGCATGTGCTTTTCTGTCTTCATGTGAATTGCCTTCCTTCCCTTTGAAGTCCCAACCCCCCTGCCCTCATCCTCATTTGTCTTTAGCTGAAGATAGCATGTAAGGTGAGGGTTTTGGCTAGTTTGATGAGTTATTCAGTTCTCCTGAGTCTCTCCCATGTATACATGTTATTAAACTTTTGTTTGATTTTGCCTATTGATCTGTCTGTCTCCTGTCAATTTAAATAGACCAGCTAGAAGAAAGTAGAGGGTAGAGGGAAATTTCTTGCTCCTTGACAGTAACTGAGAGATTTGTGATGGTTTTGTAGTGTGTCAACTTGGCTAGGCTGAACCACATTACCAGAATTCATTTTCTTGTATGTTTCTGGTGACAAAGGAACTGAAGGAAAATTCTTGGGAGATTTGGAAGACTAAAGAGAAGCATCAGCCATCCTGTAGCTTGCAGGTATTATTGCTCATCTGCTGAGTCACTTTATGATGGGTGTGGAATAGCAGCTAGTTTGCAATGCTCTCCTTCCCTTGGACCCTGCTTAAGTTTCTCTGTCTTCTGGGCCAGGTATGTGTGTTTAGCTCTGTGATGAAGGGTCTAGCTCTGTTCGTCACCAAGGTCAGACACAGATTTTATCTACCCTTGAGGGGTTTCAGCTAGTGCTTATGGCTTCCAGCCTCCCCTTGGTATCCTTTACAGCCATTCTCTCTTTCACCCTGTGTATGTCTCGCTCCAGCACCACAGGTAGAGACAACAGCCTCATAGGGACTGTTTATCTAGGTCCCCACAATTGCACAAGGTCAATTCTCTGGAACGAATCTCTACTGATTCTGTTTCTGTGATTGAACCCCACTGATATGGTCCTCTGCAGGTCATCCTTACCATGTTCCAGCATCAAGACCATTGCTTAGGCTCTATATTCTATTATGCTATTTTATTTGATTCTTATCTATGAGTAGGATTGCTGATCCCATTTCACAATTTCACAGATGATGAAGCTGAGATCTTGTGAGGTGTGATGGCTTTCCCACAAACTGGACAGGATTAGGGATGTTAAAGAGAAAAACCATTGGCTCAAACTGGTGTCACTTGCACGATAACCCATGATATCAAATCTCCATAGAACACCTGACCTAATTTAAAGTTTCAACCTTCCCCAGGAATGTGATTGGCCAGTCTGGAATTTTCAGGTCAGCACCAATGAGGTAATATGTCTCACGGGCCCTTTCCATTCCCCACCCGAAAGAAAGAAGAGTTGGTCTGTATGATAGACCTTCACCCTTATGCCCAAAAGAATATGACCTGGCCCGAAACAATCTTTTCTTTTCTATTGCTAATAGCTTCCTTGCCACACCCTCCTGCCTATAAAAACCTTTCATTTTGTACACCCTTTCTGAGTATGCTTCTATTTAGTAGCTGGGATGCTGCCTGATTCATGAATCATTGAATAAACCCAATTTGATCTTCATATATTTACTCAACTAAATTTTGTTTTTAGCAGATTCAAAGCCATTAGCCCTGGGAGTTGGGTCCTAAACTTATCCTTAGAAAGCGTCACTACGAACAAAACTAGTGGAGGTGATGGAATTCCAGTTGAGCTATTTCAAATCCTGAAAGATGATGCAGTGAAAGTGCTGCACTCACTATGCCAGCAAATTTGGAAAACTCAGCAGTGGCCACAGGACTGGAAAAGGTCAGTTTTCATTCCAATCCCAAAGAAAGG
>NW_011494826.1:9028806-9036151 GCF_000754665.1 Bison bison bison | reverse complement strand
AGAGTACATCATGAGAAACGTTGGACTGGAAGAAGCACAAGCTGGAATCAAGATTGCCGGGAGAAATATCAATAACCTCAGATATGCAGATGACCACCACCCTTATGGCAGAAAGTGAAGAGGAACTCAAAAGCCTCTTGATGAAAGTGAAAGTGGAGAGTGAAAAAGTTGGCTTAAAGCTCAACATTCAGAAAACGAAGATCATGGCATCTGGTCCCATCATTTCATGGGAAATAGATGGGGAAACAGTGGAAACAGTGTCAGACTTTATTTTTCTGGGCTCCAAAATCACTGCAGATGGTGACTGCAGCCATGAAATTAAAAGACGCTTACTCCTTGGAAGGAAAGTTATAACCAACCTAGATAGCATATTGAAAAGCAGAGACATTACTTTGCCAACAAAGGTCTGTCTAGTCAAGGCTATGGCTTTTCCTGTGGTCATGTATGGATGTGAGAGTTGGACTGTGAAGAAGGCTGAGCGCCGAAGAATTGATGCTTTTGAACTGTGGTGTTAGAGAAGACTCGAGAGTCCCTTGGACTGCAAGGAGATCCAACCAGTCCATTCTGAAGGAGATCAGCCCTGGGATTTCTTTGGAAGGAATGATGCTAAAGCTGAAACTCCAGTACTTTGGCCACCTCATGCAAAGAGTTGACTCACTGGAAAAGACTCTGATGCTGGGAGGGATTGGGGGCAGGAGGAGAAGGGGATGACAGAGGATGAGATGGCTGGATGGCACCACTGACTGAGTCTGAGTGACTCAGTCAGTGGACGTGAGTCTGAGTGAACTCTGGGAGTTGGTGATGGACAGGGAGGCCTGGCGTGCTGCGATTCATGGGGTCACAAAGAGTCAGACACGACTGAGCGACTGAACTGAACCAAACTGAAACTTATTCTGATTTTCAGTATCGTGACTTTTCAAACCAATGGGCATACACTTGGTATTAGATCTTGTTGCCTGAGTCAGTCTTCTCTGTCTGTAGTTTGAACTGAGATTTGTCAGAGAAAGTCAAGTTATAATAGAGCTTGATTTGGCATTATCTTCCATCTGTGTTTGAAAATAATCTGCTTTTACAGACTGATTTTTTCCGTCCCCTCAAAATTCATATTTTGAGATCTTAACCCTCAATGTGATGGTATGAAAAGTTGGGGCCTTTGGGAGGTGATTAGATCATGAGGGTGGATCCCTCGTGAATGCAGTTAGTGCCCTTATAAAAGAGACCCTAGAAAGCTCCCTTGTCCCTTCTGCCATGTGAGGACACAGTGAGAAGACAGCTATCTTTAAATCAGAAAGTTGGTCTCACCAGATACAGAATCCACTGGCATGTTGATGTCAGACTTGCCCAGCTTTCAGAACAGTGAGAAATAAAGTTTATGCTGTTAATAAGTCACTGGGTCTGTGGTGTTCTTTTATAGCAGAACCTGGAATGACTAAGACACGTGCTGATGAATTTTTTCATGGCTCACTCATACTGTTTGCATTCTCTTGTCTTTCACGGCCAAAAGCGTTACTGTCTAGGGCGAGGGAGCTTAACAGTGCTCTTTCCTTCTGATCAGGCACCTTGAAAAGGAAACAGACCACTATGAGGAAAATCAATAATAGAAAGTCTTCTGGCAGCTTATAAAACAGAAGTACTATATTTACATGGTGAAATCAAGATCAAGCTCAAAAGGACATCAACCCATTAATCTCTTGCCTGTAGACAGACAAAACTATTGTTATGGGCATGCTAAGTTGCTTCAGTCATGTCTAACTCTTTGCAACCCCATGGACTGTAGACCGCCACGTTCCTCTGTCCATGTGATTCTCCAGGCAAGAATACTGGAGTGGGTTGCCATGCCCTCCTCCAGGGGATCTTCCTGGTCTAGGGATTGAACCTGCATCTATTATGGCTCCTGCATTGGCAGGCAGGTTCTTTAACACTGGCACCACTTAGACAGAGAAAACTCTGTTGTTATAGTCTTCTTTAAAACTGAATCTTATCTGAAATGTCTTTGAAATGATTCTTGGCACACATGACCACACATAGTGCCCACTAGAATGTCAGCTATATGTAACCAGAGATTTTGTCTTGCTTATGATGGTCTCTAGGTTGCACAGAGTCAGACATGACTGAAGCGACTTAGCAGCAGCAGCAGCAGCACCTGGTATGTTAACTGTGCTTAATGCACAGTAAGCACTTAAAAAACATTGACTGAATAAAGGATACATAAGAATCTGAAAAATATATGCACGTATGTATTTTTTCAGATTCCTTTCCATTTTAGGTTATTACAAGATTTTGCATATAGTTCCCTATGCTGTATAGTAAAGTGGTATTTAACTGAATTGAATACAGAGAAATATTTTTTAAAATATTTATTTATTTTTATTTATTTATATGGCTCCACTGGGTCTTAGCTGCAACACACCAGATTTTTTAGTTCAGCATGTGGGATCTAGTTTGTGATCAGGGATTGAACCCCGGGCCCTCTACATTGGGAGTGTGGAGTCAGCCACTGGACCACCAGGGAAGTTCTGAGAAATCTTTGCAGATGAATATTTCCCTCTTGGGGCTTCCCAAGTGGTGCTAGTGGTAAAGAACCCACCTGCCAATGCAGGAGACATAATAGACACGGTTTAATCCCTGGATTGGGAGGATCCCGTGGAGGAGGGCGTGGCAACCCACTCCAATATTCATCCCTGGAGAATCCCAAAGACAGAAAAGCCTGGCAAGCTACAGTCCATGGGATAACAAAGAGTTGGACATGACGGAAGTGACTTCGCAGGCAGGCAGAAATTTATTTCTCTCTTGTGATGATAGCCGTGGGCTGAGTGGCTATTTCATCCAACTGTTTTAGAACACACGTGTGTTCGATGTGTCTACGCATGTGTACACATCAGCATGTGTATATACACACAGATGTTTACTCCTGTGACAGATCTCTTTCCCAAACACTGCATTGTAATCCTGAAAGGGGTTAATACCTCCACGTGCAGGAGCTTCCTTCTCAAATGGCCACACTGCCATCCATATTACTGACTGGAACTCCTGACTGTTTTTGAATAAAGGTGATAAAGGTTAATAAGAAAGAGTAGGTGAGGCCACATGGAGGAAAGAAAAGGAAGGGAGGAGGATTTTGAACAGCTTCCAAGCTGAAACCTCTCCATAGATGTTAAATGATAAAAAATCTCCTTAAAGTTTTAACAATGGAATGAGAGGGAAGGAATTTTCAAGATGCAAGCCTCAGGCCCCCTCTGTGTTCACGCAGAGCCTTTAGGAAAAACTGCTTTCCTGAGTTTGCTGTCATGTTGCAATGAAATGAACAACATAGTAAAAGGGATAACTTTAAACTGTGGGGACTGGCTAGTCTCTTTTCTCATTGGTTCCCTCTCCCACCCCCTTCCCTACTGTTGGTTTCGACTGCTCTGCGTTATTGCTCTGCATTGTGAGTCATCCTGGTCCCAGTCCACATTTCCTTGGTCATTGCACACACTACCCATGAGCCTGAATGCAGCTATTAAGTCCAGGGGTTCTCATTGGTTAGAAATAACGGGGTTTTCTAGTGCTGTTACAAAGCTTATCTGCTCAAGTTGTTTCTCAATATCAAATCACAGTAGAGAAACAGAATTTCCCTGCTTAACACAGGTAGGTTTACACTTGGGATCATTGATGACTTAAGCAAAGACTTTCCACCTACAGCCAAGTGATTAATGGCTTACCCATCTGCACAGAAAACCAATGTTTTAATCTTGGCTTGAAGGCATCATATCACCTGCAGTTTCCAAACAACCACATATTTCCCTCAAAGTAAAATACCAAACAAAGAGAATGAATGCTTGCAAGTTAGCTTTTTATTCCTCTCCTCCGTTCAGCAAACTGGAGGAACTTGTTGCTTATGTTACTGGTTCTGTGTGACTCTGGAGAGGGCCCTGAGAATGTGGCCTGATTTAGGGTGTATTGTTCCCATGTTGTCTTCTTATAGTTGGAGAGGAAAGTCCCTCCCTGCAGCGGTCATCAACACCAATTTCTTTATCAGTTAGACCTAATCATGTAACTAGACACGAAGAGTTTTTGACTTTCCTTGGAAACTGGAAGAGTGTTTTCTGAGGCAAATAAAATGAAAGCTTAGACATTTTTCTGTCTTTTATTAAATTTTCCATCAATTGGATCTATCCTTGAGTATCAAAGATTGCTTTCTATTCAACTTCTGGTCTAAAAATACTAAGCATACACTCCTCAAGTGTTAAGTGAGTGCTAAGTCGCTTCAGTTGTATCCAACTCTTTTGTGATCCCATGGACTGTAGCCTGCCAGGCTCCTCTGTCTAAGGGATTCTCCAGGCAAGAATGCTAGAGAGGGTTGCCGTGCCCTCCTCCAGAGGATCTTCCCAACCCAGGGATTGAACCCCCTGCCTCTTATGTCTCCTGCATTGGCGGGTGGGTTCTTTACTGCTAGTGCCATCTGGGAAGCCTATATATCATATATATTTATAAACACACACACACATACATGATGTGAAGTCATTTCTATTTTGAACAACATTCAGACTGGTGGTCTGCCTCAATGTCTAAAGAAGAGTCAACAGGCTACTTGAATTGTGCCATTGCCTAAGCCCTCCCGGAGAAGGCAATAGCACCCCACTCCAGTACTCTTGCCTGGAAAATCCCATGGACAGAGGAGCCTGGTAGGCTGCAGTCCATGGGGTCACTAAGAGTCCGGCATGACTGAGCGACTTCACTTTCACTTTTCACTTTCATGCATTGGAGAAGGAAATGGCAACCTACTCCAGTGTTCTTGCCTGGAGAATCCCAGGGACGGGGGAGCCTGGTGGGCTGCCGTCTATGGGGTCGCACAGAGTCGGACACGACTGAAGGGACTTAGCAGCAGCAGCTGAGCCCTCATTAGTGCTCGCCTAGACCGCTGTGATCGATTCCTGACGAAAGCACCTGCTTTCCCCCTTGGCTCCTGACAGCCATTTTCTACACAGTAGCCAGACCAATTTAGAAAACTGAACCAAACCATGTCACCCCACCCCCTGCTTTATCACTTTCTTTTTGCTTCCACTGAAATAGGAGTAGAATCCAAATGCCTTACCACTGTCTACACAGCCCTGTGACCTGCCTCTCTCTCTAACCTGTCCTCCTAAGGATACCTGGTGTTTATTCTATACCTGGATACAGATCCCTTTTGCCTCAGGAGCCCTTTCACTCTCTTCCCCAGGCTTCAGCAAGGCTTGTTTTTTTCTGTTCATTCAAATGTCTTCAGCTCAAATGACATTTTCCAAGGGAAGACCTTCCTACTCACCCTGGCTAAAGTACCCCCCTGACTACCCCCTCTGTCCTCTTACTTTATTTCCATATTCTTTAAGGAATTTGGTGCTGCCTAAAATCACCAGATGTACTACCTATAAAAGTGTATATTGTGTGGTACCACCACAGGGATTCATGCCATGAAGGCAGTGCCCTTATCCACTTTTCCGTCACTATATGCGGTGTCTATAATGATACAAACATATTCTAGGGGCTCAGAGAATTATTTGATGAGTGGATAAGTAGATTAATAATTTACTTTAAAAGTCATGTTGTGTAAATTCGTTGATTTGGCTCCAGCTTTTTTATTTTGAAAAACTTTAATCATAATTACCAGTGCTGATTGGTACTTAGGGAATATTTTAGTTGGAAATATTGTTCAAACATTATTCCAAGGAGACATTCCCTTAGCAACATCTCTGACAAGCAGTCATCTAACTTCTATTAAAATAGCTCCAGTGTTGAAAACCTCACTCCTTATTTATGTAGCGTGTTCAAAGGTTAGACAACTCTGTTTTTTTTTTCCCTGTAAAATAAAGTAAAACCTTCCTATTATGCTAAATCTTAATCCTAGTTCTGGCCTGAGGGGTTTTACAAGATAAGTCTTTTCCTCTTCCACACAGAAGAATTATCCCATGGAGGCTGCTCTTGGCAAAATTTCTTCTATAACCTCAGCGATTCCTTACGTGACACTTCACTGTTGTAACATTTTTCAGAAAATGCCTGCTTCCTTCTCCTTTCCCCTGAATGCATTCTTCTTTGCCAACATTCCTATTAAATTCTGCCACCCATTTGTGGAGCATAATATAAAGCCACCAAGCATGGGAAAGAAATCAGGGCTCTGAAAAATCATTGAAAGACTGAATGTTGTGAAAGTTCCCTAATTATAGACTTAAGGAAAGGAATCATGAGAGACCACCAGACTTCTCCCTTTATGCTAACATGGAGACAGAAAGGCTTTGCAGGTGTCACTCTTGCTCTGTGGATCCTCAGTAGGAGAGCATTCATTCTAGAAGAAAAGGCAGCCCTTACTTCTTGATCGTATGGTTCCTCGACATCTTCAGTCCAAAACTGCAACAAATATAGATTATTTTCCCTACACTTAATATTGCTTCAAAGGCCCCAGTTCTTTCCTTCCTGGTCCCTTCCCAACTTCAGTAACAACAACAGTACAAAAGCTGGATTCATCATAGGAACAAAGTGGTGACTCTACTTCAAACAGAAAAGTGATCAAATGGATAATCTCTGCCCCTTGGATTTCTCTGAAATTGCTTTGGTTTGTACACTTGGGATGGTGTGTGAATTACCTGGCTGTGTTGAAATGGCTTGAATGGATTCCAAGAAACCGCTGAAGTTGGAGTAAAAATCAACAAACAAACAAAAAATACTTTAAAAAATTTAAAAGTAGCAGGCCAAGAGATGTTTATTTTTTTCCCCCTGTTCCAAATGAGTAGGTTTCTTAACATCTATTTCTGTAGACTTAAGTTCCTGTTTGAAAACTAAAATCAATTGGACTGTATTAGTGGCAGTAATTATTTCATGAGAAAATAGAGTTCTTCAGTGCACAATACTGACCCATTGTGGGGTAACTGATTTTATGAAGATAATGTCTTGGGGACCCTGGTGCTGTTGGCATATGGGCAGGGAGACAGAACGTGGCTTCACAAGCCTAAAAGGGACATGATGCCCTCAGACACATTTCAGTCATTGAAATGCTCACCGCCAGCTTCTTAGTCAAAGCACAGAATTGGACAACATTTCCTACTTCCATACACACCTCTTGGCTGGCCTCTAGGACTTGGACAAGTGATTTCTTTTCCCATCCAAAGCTGCCCTTAATCTCTATTTAAACCAATAAAATTTTACAACAATAATAATGGTGGATAGAAGCTCTGAAATTGACTGGAGTTATACCTCTGAGGGCCTCTTTGAACTAGTTTTCCTAATAGACTCCAGCTCTCCTGGTACTTCCTTGAAGGTCCAGTGGTCAGTTGGTGTGGAATCCAGACTTCACTAAGATGGAAATCACAAAAGAAACCACTTCAAATTTTTTTTT
>NW_011494826.1:9025790-9028706 GCF_000754665.1 Bison bison bison | reverse complement strand
CTTTCGAGGTTATTCATTTGTGCACATTTACAGGAAAAGAAAGATTTTAATATAAGGAGTTATCATTGATTCTAGACATTTGTGGTTAAGGATTCCCAAAGGGAGAATTTAAAGATTCTTGATTTTTTTTTGATGGTCATAGTGTTTTAATGTGAACTTTGCTAATAAGTTGTCCTCGATGGAATGAGGAAAATTGGGGAGGGGTATATGCAAGAAGATAAATGAGACAATAGTGATGTGCCTGAACCCAGACCTGCTGTAGAGACTGGAGTGAGAATTCGAGGACATGAGCTAAGAGGATTGGTAGAGTCCAAGGAAATTGTTGTATCATCTGTTTAATAGTTCTCCAGGGAGAAGATGAACATTTTGCTAGAAGAGAAGCCAGGGCAGATTTATTTGGTAATGTGTGGCCCATCTTCCACAACTGGAGAAAATTAGATCTCCATCCGTGAGGTAGAGCTGGCAAGTGTGTGTTGGAGATCTTTTCTTCATTACTGGAATGTCAGTGTGCAGTGTCAGACCCTAGAGCTCCCAACGCCAGTATGAGAAATCAAAGATAGATGCAGCTTACAAATGACATTTCTTTGCTAAAGATGGTGGACATTTCCAGGAGAGCATTCTATTGTTATTTCTCATGTAGAAGCTTTTTAACTTACGAGTTCTTGAAGAATCTGTATAGGGTGAGAGGATAATAGTGTTATAAAAGTTGCAAGAGTTCTGGTCACTGGTGTTTGCGGTCAAGATTCTTAAACTGAAGTCTTTATCTTAAAATCAAAGAGTGAATGCAAACAGAGTCACTTGTGAGGGAATGTTCTGTCCCAATTTTCAAGCTAGTACTCTAGAAGGAATGTAAAACAGAGTGAAAATTACACATAGAAGCAAACGTCTGTTATCTTCGTAGACAATTTCTTCTACTAGGATAAATCCAGGCCACCCATCATTGTAAGTGATGGAAAGATGAGAAGACCTGGTAGCTTTAACATTCCTCTGCAGATAGCCAACATTACTTTGCTCTACTCTTGTTTTTAGTAATTCAGTCAGGCCTATCATTGTGCTTTCATTAGAGCTGACTTTTGCTGTGTCTGTGTGGCCACCTGGCATCTTTGCTCATCTGTGTATCGCCTCTGAGGTTAGCTTGGGTTTCCATCTCTACTCTGTCACTTGCAGGTCGTATGGTGGCAGGGCCGTCACTTATTTTAGCCTACTGTTAGCCTGGAAAACAGAGCTTGAGGCAAAACTCTAGAGGGAAATGCCATGCTAGAGAAATAATAGTGAAAGAAAAAGACGCAGCATAGGAGGAAGAGCAAATATGAAGGGATATAGTCCAAGCTGGCCAAAGCTTTGTAACTATTTGGGTTGATCGTCCCATCTTTTAGGACATCTTCAGGGTGCCATATAAATGATCAGAACTGTCTGAGAACAGTTTATCTGTGGGAAGGGGGAGAGAAGGAGTCACCCATCAGCTCCCATCTCCCGTAGGTCAGAGTTTGCCCACATTCCTCTGCACTTCTCGGTTGTACCAGCTGGTCCTCCCAGAGCCACTGTGGAAGGCTGGACCCATGAGAGCCACTGCCTTTCCACATCCTGTAGGACCAGGCCCACTGGCCACGTGTATGAACACCAGGAGGCCCTAGTGACACCTCATACCACAGAGATGAAAACAAAGCCTTCTGCAAGTGGCAGAAAGCTCTGGTGGGAGGTGGAAGGAGGAGGGATGTCCATAATGACATCGGTTTCCAGGAACAGCTGCTACAGCATGCCCAGCTGGCCTGGCATACAGACTGACACCATGAAGACAGATGAACCTTCCACATACAAAGATCCAGAACTCTCCTTGTAACCTACCAGGCAATACTGGGTCCTGGGCAAGCTTCCTGTCGGTCATGAGCAAAAGGAAACTGTTACTGAATTAGGTTGTATGGACCTTGCTTGTTGCCTCAGCAGGGAAAGCTTCTATTTCCATTTGGGTTGGAGCAGCCAGTAACAAAATCTGAATTAAGCTTGCACTGAGATTGCAGTGCAAAGGAGAAAGAATGGAGAAATAGGAACTCAATTCACAGATCAACTTCTCCCAGCATGGCAAGAGGGATTTGATATTAATGAGTGAAGCCAAGGGAGGAGGAATGAGGCTAGTGATAAGGATGTGTATGCATTAGTCTATTGGGGAAGGGGCAGTGCTTTTGTGATGGGGTGGGGTGTCACCTCCTTTAATGCTTCTTCGGTCCTTAATGTCTGGTCATGGCTGCCTGTAGTGTGTCATTTAATATGCTGATGTGGTAAACTCAGTGTTATTGTGAGATTCGGGGT
Source organism: Bison bison bison (assembly GCF_000754665.1). NCBI lineage: Eukaryota > Metazoa > Chordata > Mammalia > Artiodactyla > Bovidae > Bison > Bison bison. Next base: position 9,026,399 of record NW_011494826.1, on the reverse strand, counting down.
CTGTTGCAAGTCAGATTCACCACCATCTTGATCCCAGCTGGTTCCATCCGATTTTTTGTTTGTTTGTTTGTGTCCCTATAGCTTGCTTTCATATCTCAGGACCCTATGAATTACAGGTTAATGTTAACTTCTGCTAAAGGCAGAAGTTGACAGATTTTGAGCAAGGACCTGGCATAACTTTGGCAAATGAATTATTTCTGAATGAATCTAGGGCAGGAAGTAGCATCATTTGCATCTGGCACCTTACCTAGCCTTTCTACACCTTGGTTTCTCTACAGGTAATGAGTAGTAGCTATCGTTTCCTCTTCTCTCCACAACATCCTCTCTCTCCAACCACAAGCCTCACTCAGCTCTAAGTTTGAGTGCTTGGGGTCTCTTACCCTTGGGATTTCGTCTTTTGCCAGGCTTTCTAAATTGCTTCACTGATGGTTTTCAAGGATCCTAGCAACCATCCTCTTAACTGAATGGGAATGACTCTTGCGTATTCCTTACTTTCAAAGAAAAATAGATGAGCATGCTATTTAGATTCTCTGCAGCCATGAAATTAAAAGACGCTTACTCCTTGGAAGGAAAGTTATGACCAACCTAGATAGCATATTCAAAAGCAGA
>NW_011494826.1:9001476-9025690 GCF_000754665.1 Bison bison bison | reverse complement strand
ATCTAGTCAAGGCTATGGTTTTTCCTGTGGTCATGTATGGGTGTGAGAGTTGGACTGTGAAGAAAGCTGAGCACTGAAGAATTGATGCTTTTGAACTGTGGTGTTGGAGAAGACTCTTGAGAGTCCCTTGGACTGCAAGGAGATCCAACCAGTCCATTCTAAAGGAGATCAGCCCTGGGTGTTCTTTGGAAGGAATGATGCTAAAGCTGAAACTCCAGTACTTTGGCCACCTCGTGCGAAGAGTTGACTCATTGGAAAAGACTCTGATGCTGGGAGGGATTGGGGCAGGAGGAAAAGGGGACGACAGAGAATGAGATGGCTGGATGGCATCACCAACTTGATGGACGTGAGTTTGAGTGAACACCAGGAGTTGGTGGTGGACATGGAGGCCTGGCATGCTGCGATTCATGGGGTTGCAAAGAGTTGGACACAACTGAGCGATTGAACTGAACTGAACTGACTAAATGCTTTTTTGCTTTTTTGTTTAACAATGATCTGACAATGACTGCATTTGGACAGTCTTTCTGAAATACTGTGAGCATCGATATTGCCAGTTTTGTCTCTTAAGAGGAAGTGTCTCTTATGAATGGCAGCGGAGTTTTTCATAGGAGCAAATGTATCACAACTTTTGGCTGTTGACACTGAGGAGGTAGGAATACTCTTTACTGTTACTGTTTTTCTTATTTTGATTTAATATTCATTGATGTCACCTTATTTCCTGACCCTGTTATCTAAGGAGGTTTTTCTTTCTGTTTAATCCCATGGTGTGAGTCCTTAATAAGGTGACAAGCTGCCCAACAATAGAGAAAGGGGCGCTACGTACCTCTACCCCTCAACTGCACAGAACAGGGCTCAACAAGTCAGGGATGTGGATTGGGTCCCAGGAACAAGCACTGGATCAAGGTATGAGGAAATAGCCATCTGGGTTTCAAAGAGAGGACAAGTCAATGGGTGATTCTGGTTCTCTGTCCTTAGGGAATTTAACATGAGCACAGGCCAGTGCTGCCATTAAAGACAAGGGACTGCCTTCAGGTTGGCAGATGAGAGACAAAGCCAAGAGTTAGGAGCTGAGTAGAACCAGAATGAGGCAAGATCTGGAGCAATACAAGAAAGTTTTGGATAATTGTTAAGAATGAAGCCAGAGCATGATAACCTAACTTTAATGGCCATTGGCTGGACAGACATCAGTGTGGGAGACTGGTGACATGGATTAAAGTATAGTACCTAATTGGGATGGTCTTCCCAGATGGCTCAGTGGTAAACAGTCTGCTTACAATGCAGGAAATGCAGGTTCAATCTTTGGGATGGGAAGATACCCTGGTGGAGGAAATGGAAACCCACTCCAGTATTTTTGCCTGGAGAAACCCATGGACAGAGGAGCTTAGTGGGCTACAGTCTGTGGAGCTGCAAAGAGTTGGACATGACAGTGAGCTCACACAAACCCATATATACCTAACCAGGGTAGATCTAATGTATGACCAGGACTGCTATCTAGAAGGGATCTTTTAATAAAAGACATACCTCCTCTCAGATCTCCAGCTGCACACAAGCACTGAGCTATTCATTAATGGAAAATAAATATATATGTAAATGATTCCAGTTTGGTCAAGGAAATTATATAGCAGCAGGTGGAATTTACCCTCTTGCCTTGGTTTTCCCCCTCCCACATGGTATATTGGATTGGTCAAAAAGTTTGTTTGGATTTTTCCATAATATGTTACAGAAAAACCTGAATGAACTTTTTGGCCAACAATACATCTCTCATAGCTGGTAAATGCAAAACTGCCTTTAGCACCCCTCTGATGTGTACACATTGGCCCGCTCTTGCCAGAGGCAGAAAGCCAGCAAGCCTTTGTTTTGTGCTGTCTTAGAGTATTTCGTGTTCCCTTGGACAGAGAACCTCCTCTTCTTGCTTTTGGTATGGGGACTTTTCAGCTTGCAGCTTGGGTAAGGAAGCCATGTTTGGTTAATGTCAAATTTACTCCAAACTTGGCTGGCCTCAAAGTTCATGTGGTGGAAACTGTAGCTCCTCCCATGGTTTGGATATTTTACATCTACACATTACATTCAAAAAGCCAAAGTTTAGACTCATGGAAAAAAATAGCTAAATTGATGACTAATTTTACATCAGAAACTTTCAACCAGAGGAATAGTGTGCTACAGAGTAAGCAGAACTGCCCCACCCCTGGCCCCCTGCCCTTTGCTTGGATCAAGGAGATTTTCAAGTGTCTCTTTGAGAGAGGGTGGAGAAGGACGGAGTGGAGGCCCAGCTGTGTGGACCCACACAGCAGATGGTCCTCGAAATACAGGCGGCCTGAAGTTACTCTCCACTGGGCTCTTCCGACTGAGCTATTGAGTCATGCCGCCACTTGTCATGCTGAAGAGGATTGTTTAGGAGGAAAATGCGGTGGTTTTTCTTGCTTAATATATCTGTACTAGGAGGTCGTGACCCATCTTTCTTACTGCACACACTTTTATTTATACACCATAAGGAATAATTTCCAACTCACTCTCCCCACGCCACTCCTTCGCCAGAACATATAGAAATGTCCATGTTCGAAATAAAAAGCTCTTGCTTTCTTGGCTGAATATCAAGATTTTTGTAGATTGTCAACTCCTTAAGAGGGGAGAAGCATAAAATCCAGCTGTAGAAACCCAGAAGTGACCTAACATGATCCAGGTGTTTCTAGTTTTCTTAGGAAAGGAGGCGAATGTCTATGCAATGCCTGACCAACCGTATCTGGAGGATACTGCCCGATAACACAAAGTTGCTGCTCATGGTTTCAATGGGGGCTGTGAGTGAGTCCACAGTGTGTAACAACAACATGAGATTTATCAACATTGGTTTTATTCTGAAAGCTTGTACCCTTATATGTATCCAACTCCCATCTTATTCAATGCTCATAAAATGGATTTAAAAGCAATAAACTTGTAAAGACAACATGGTGGGATGGAAAATGCAGAGAGTGGGAAGAAATGGGTTTTAGCCTCACTTCTGTCACTTGTCAGCCATGTATCTGGGGACAAGTCTTCAATCTTTCTGAGCATCATTTTTTAATCCATAAAGCTAAGAAAATAATATTTTCCCTTCATATCCTACTAGAAAGTAAAGCGTTGTGTTGGGGGCAGATTTATTTTCATGGATAACTTGGCTAAAGCTATGGATAAGACATTTAGCAGTCTGAAGGCTTATCTGCTCTGTCTGTAGTAACATTCTGACCCACCGTTCATGAACCACGTATGGTCTACTATATTTTTAGGTTGTATTTTTTTAGTGGTTAAAACTGAACTGGTTTGGCAGAACTACTTCTTCAGAGTGAATAACAAGCCACCTGCCAAAATCTTCCTCATCCATCCTCAAATGCCACTTACTTCTCAAAGCAACCCAAGCCCTTTTAACCTGGAATGAGTCCCAGTGCTGGCTATTTCCACAGCAGGTCTTTGGTTAGTCCTGACCATAGCTAATGGTCATCTGGCAAAATATCTTCCTTCCAGGGCTGGAATCTAGCTGTAGTCATCCTTATACTTGCCTACCTTGCCTTCTAGAGTAATATGCATGTAGGTGTATGGTGAACACTTTCTAAATTGAATTACTTAATTTTCTTGGTCGGGTTGGCAGGGGAGAGGGAAATGGTGGCGGTTTCTGTGCAGCATCTGGTGTTGGTGGAGGATGGCATAGGGAAAGAAAAGCAGAGTAAGAGCCACTGAACTGGATGGAAATTCAAGCTTTGCCACTGTGCTGTTGTACTGTGGCCTTGGCCAAGTCACAGAACTCTCTGAACCTTTGTTTCCTTTTCTTTATAATGAGAGAATAGGATGAGCTGGTCTTTAAGGCTCCTTGTTTTATGCTATTTTATCTAAGGTAAGGTGCTGAGAAGAACTTCAAGCAATTCAAGCAATGTTTTAAAATGGTAGTCAACCAATAGGGTGATTCCAAAGCAATAGAAATCTATTCTATTTTGAGTGGTACGCATTATTTTACATAAATAAGGGATTTTACATAAGGGATTCAGGGTAAGGAATTCATCAAGTATATCTGTGGACAGTTTAAAATTTAAAACCTAGCATGATATGCATAATCCAAGAATATAGTAATATCCACTTGGTCTATTGTACAGATTGCAAAATATATTATAGTAAAAATAAATACGGATTCAAATTTTAGTGAAGTCTTTGAATTTTGGTGGTTATTATTTTTTAAATTTTACCATATATTTTTTCTTCATACTTTCACATTAGAACAATTTGGAGTTATCCATGAAACTTGTATCTTTTAAAATAGCACAGGTATGAAATGTATCTTTATTAGTAGAAAAGGAAAGAACTCTTCCACATGTGTTGGTTAGTTTCAGTTTCAGACTGCAGGACTTTGTCTTGTGGAGTCAAAGCAAATTTGATAGGTACTTAATTGTAATCTTAGGTGGTATGCACTGCACCAAATTATTTTATTGCTGGGTCCTTTGTAATTTATTGAGACCATTGTAATACGATCTTGTAGGATCATATACATACGTACATAAACATTTCACTTCTCTTTATATCAATTGTACTGAATCTGCAATGTAAATTTGGCAATCCAGTCAACTTTATGATCCTTTTATCAAGATTGATTTTCCATCTATCTTCTTAAGGACCAAGAAAGAAACTCAATAAATTTGAAGGCTGTTTTTTTCCTTCTTCTTTTAAATGCAGTGAAATCTTAACTAGATGAAGTCAACCCGTAAATGAGTGAACTATTTCCATTGTCCAGTTGTCCAAGTAAATTTAAAGCAGAGGGTGTTTTTGACAGCTTTGTTAGTGTAGCTCTCTCTTTTTTTTTTTCCTTGCTGGTAATTCAAGCATAATTGAGGTCTAATGTTGAGCTTTAAATATGTTCTTGAGACTTGAAAAGGAAGCTTGATGAGGCGTGTACGGCAGCATAACCTCTCAATTATTCACACATTTATATGACTGTAATCACCAAGGCCTCTCATTGTAAATGTTATGAACACTTTTATAACCAGACATTGATATGAGCTAATAGGCAGTGAATTGCAACTCAAATGGTGGAACTACAAATAGTAATCAGAATATGGCCAGGGTCATCCATCATAATTAACATCATCATCACTCATTTCTAAAATCTCTGATGCTGTATCAGGTCACATTTGAGAATTAGCTAAGTAATTGCCAAAACTTGAACTAAAAAATAATTGCATGTGTTTGACGATGACTCTGGAGCCCCATAACTACTCACTGACTTAGCTGAGGACAAGGAAGACTGTTGTTTTTGTGACTTGCTCTTTCAGATTTAAGTAATTTAGAAGGTCTCTGTCTATCATTCAGCACGATCTAACAGCTGTATTTACTAAAGTATCCAAATTTGGATTCTGCTGGTGTAACAATAGCTAACAAGATGGGAGAAAATCCTGCAAAAATGTTATTTAGTGCCCCTTACCTCGTTTGTCCTTTCCTCCATTCCTGCCTCCTATCAATCAATTGAATCTTTCAACAAATACTTTTAACAATTGAGTTATGGGCCAAACACTGTACTAGGCACCAAGGAAACAACACAGGCATACTCTCTCACTACGCTTGGAGAGCTTAGGCTTCAGTGCCAGAACCAAGATTTTGAGTATTCCTGAATTAGTCTTATCCTGAACACAATCTCTAAGTCATAAAAAAAAAAGAGCAATGGGTTGAAATGCATTCTGTTAGAATTTAAATCTGGGTAACCACTTCCTTCTCCTTCCATGGTAGATTGAGAATAGAGATGTAAACTAGAAGATTGCTGGTCATTTTTGTTTCTTTCCTTGAAACAGTTGTAGAGATGGCTGAGAAGATAATAAGGGTCTAGGCAGTTGCTTAAAAACAACATTTTGAAAGAACTCCAGACAGTCTTGCTGTACAGTTTTCCTATTTCTTGAAAGCTCCTGGCATAGGCAGCAATGGAAGTGTCTATTTCAAGATTAAATGAACAAGAGGGATTGTGGGTGTGTATGTGTGTTTTTGGAGATTGCATACTTTAAATTCTACCATGGATTGAAAATCACATATCATTTATTAGGAATCAATTAATGTAAGCATTAAAAAACCTGGACAGCATATTAAAAAGCAAAGACATCACTTTGTTGACAAAGGTCAAAGTTATGGCTTTTCCAATAGTCATATATGGATGGATATGAGAGTTGGATCATAAAGAAAACTGAGTGCTGAAGACTTGACGCTTTTGAACTGTGGTGTTGGAGAAGACTCTTGAGAGTCCTTTGGACTGCAAGGAGATCCAACCAGTCAATCCTAAAGGAAATCAACCCTGAATATTCATTGGAAGGACTGATGCTGAAGTTCCAATACTTTGGCCACCTGATGTGAAGAGCTGACTCATTGAAAAAGACCCTAATGCTAGGAGAGGTTGAAGGCAAAAGGAGAAGGAGGCGACAAAGGATGAGATGGTTAGACAGCATCACCAGCTCAATGTTTGAACAAACTCCAGGAGATTGTGAAGGACAGGGAAGCCTGGCTTTCTGGGGTGCAAAGAGTCATACACAACTGAGCGACTGAACAACAACAATGTAAGCATAGTTTTGGGTAACAAATAATCAATAAGAGCACCACAGGGCTTGGCTCTTCTTTTCTAAGTCCCTTCTCACTAAGGATTGTTAAAACCCAGACCAAGGATAGCTAATGAAAGGCGTTAATACAGATACCAAAGATAATGACATACTAATAGCAGCAGTATCTATCTCCCTGACACATGCTGCTTCTCTTGGGTCTTACAGTGGCTGCTGTTTCTCTTCTGAGGGTCACCCTTACTCTTCTGTATGGTTATTTCTGTGTCAGGGCCCCAACAACTTTTTCTCCAGGTTTATTTGACACACAATTTTGTTTTTGTTGTTGTTTGTTGTGCTGTGCTCAGTCACTTCAGTCGTGCCCGACTCTTTGCGACCTATGGACTGTAGCCCACCAGGCTCCTCTGTCTATGGAATTCTCCAGGCAAGAATACTGGAGTGGGTTGCCATGCCCTCCTCCAGGGGATCTTCCCAACCTAGGAATAGAACTCATATCTCTAGCATCTCCTGCATTGCAGGCAGTTTCTTTACCCTCCAAGCCACCTGTGAAGCCCCTATTGTTGTTTAGCTTTAACCTATTTTGTTCCAGAGATACCTTGCCCCACTCATTTTAGTGTGAAAAATGCTTACTTCTAATTACTCATTAGCAGGCACTGCTGGTTTTTTTTTTTTTTTTCTGTGCACTCTTATTATCCGAGTAATTTTCTTTTGACCAAAAATACAATGGAGAAGACTTATACCTTTGAATTGTTTCCAGATTGAAGTGAAAACAGAGTTCTCCATTAGTGGGGAATACAGCTGCTATCACCCGACCTACATCTGCTCTTAAGTATCCTCCCCACCAAAAGCAGCTTCCTGGTGGAGTGTTTTGAGTTTCATGCCCTCGATGTTATGAGCTGTGCTTGAACAGGTCCTTTCACAGCCACTGCCCTGATGAATCAGTGACTCCATTGTCTGACAAGACCAGGTTGGACTGATGGGGTACGTTGGATCCAAGGATGGCCTGTCCATAGTCTTGTTGCTTATCTCCAGCAGGGGTGTCTGGATGGATAAGAGGAGCCATCCTTCCTCTGCTATCTTGCTGGAAGTTAGAATTAAGGAAATACAGAGTGCCTGATGAGGTTAGCTTAGAAGCCCCAGGGTAGACTTGGAATCATGGCAGGAATTACAGGTTGAAAACTTGAGGATGAAGAGCAAGAGAATAAATGGGGAGAACAAAGCAGGGATGCACCAATAAGGTGTGAATGGGCATCTGTGAAGTTCTTGCGAGGAAGGGGAAAAAGGCAGACTCACACGCAAGCTCATGGACAGACACAGAGCAACAACCACTGCAGTTCCTGACCCCTTTCTAAAGCTTCCAATTTCACCCACGCTTTTTACTTTGGAAAGAGGCACTTTTGCCCCTTATGGCCAAACATCAGTGAAGTGTGATGAATGTTTGTTGAATATTACAGCATTCTAATTAATAGCATTGTAGTAACAAGTCAGTTAAAAATATCCAATGTAATCACTGCCCTCCTGCTACCACTTGCCATCTGCAAAATCTTCTTCTAAATGCCTTAAGATTAGACTGTAGCTGGAAAACCACTGGAAACGGTCTTCTCCTTTGTCCATGCTCATTAGAGAAAATCAGATACCATCAATATCAGAACTTGGGGATCTGTATTAAGTAGTTCTTTGTCGTTTCATTTTAGCGAGTGCTTTATGGGACTAGCAAGTTGTTATATATGACACAAAAATAGGCTATGATGTGTTTTTTTTTTTTCAATTTAAACTTAAAAAAAATTTATTGCAAGGTATTTGCCTTACAATATTGCACTGGTTTCTGCCATATATGATGAAATATTTTGCTGAATACATGATCTGGAGACCGTAAGACACTTGTGTTTCATCCTCATGGTGTGATACCTACCAGCAGATTATCTGAGTGAGGAACACCATGTTCTGAAGGCAGTTGAAAATAGAACTCAATCCTCTGTGGGGCTAAGTGGAAGAAGTATATTTTTGAGCATTTGCATGAATAACTACCTAACCCTTCATTTGTGTGGTTGCCTATCTCTGTAGAATATGGTTTGGCACAGGCATACACTAAAGCTTTAATCTTGGCAAGTGTAGGATATCACTCACGAGTAAGGTAGGTCTTCCTGAACAAGTTGCTATATAAAATTTACAGCATCCATGCTCACTCACGTATTTCTCTTATGCAGTGTGTTTATCTTCTTTTATTAGCTTTTCATGCTTGTGCAGACATTGTTCTTTCCTTCTGTCATCTTCAGTTAACATGGAAGGAGTGAGTAGCTTAGGTTGGGGTGGAAGCTAATGTCATCTGTAAACATAAGAAGGTGAAAAACTTCTATGGACATAATTCATGTGGTCCAGAGTAACAGGTGTTCATGTGTATTTTTAATATCTATGTACTTGGTCATTGTTGGTTTGTATTCCCTACCCAGCCCCTCCAACTACACACACACACCCACAATCCGCCCCCTCACAACACGCACACCCCAACCTAACACTGAGTTAGGAACTGTGTTTTTGTTCAATTAAAAGGGAAATTTTCCTGGGGTAGAATACTTCTAATGGTTTTCTTTTTTTCCTTTATAATTCTAAATTACAGCAGGCACACTGAATTCAGGGCTGGAGGCAGCCACTGTCCTAAGCAGAGGCTTTATCTGTCTCATCAGTCCAGTGGGAATGCCATGAGAGGGTCCGTGACCTGGGGCCCTTTTTGCTCTAATAATGGCTTAACACTCATAAAAGATTTTTAATGGCTACATGAGACATATTTAAATATTAAACGCCATTCCTCTTGGTTGATTCACAAACCCCAACGAACAGGTCTCCTTCGTCGCTTCCAAGGCTAAAGAAATGCGCCTGGCTTCTCACGCCAGAGCGAGCAAAACGAATGCAGGGACAGAAACTCCTCCGGTCCGCCCTGCTCACCCAGCTGCCCTGCGGGGTCGACCCGAGCACCCCACTGCCTGGCGCACTCTGATTCAGAAACGAAACTGCTTGATACCCATGTCTAATCCTGCTCCAGGAGAATGAGACTGATCCCCCCCACCCACCGCCGCATAGGACCTTTTTGCTTTCGCTGTAATGTGGTTCCTTTGTTCGGGTCCCCCCCAGCCACAATGCAGCATCCTATTGGACGGATCATACCCCTTCTTGACCAGCACTTGGTGCTTCTAAGTTTGAATACACCCGCGCTCGTGGGTCATCTGTGTCGTTAGGTTTCAGGAAACTCTCCAGGACTCTGGAGACCACGTTGTGCTTTTCTCAAAGCCTAGTGATAGAAGGTAACAGCCTCACCAGACCCGGTCCTGTTTGCTTCCTTAGAGCCTGTCCTCCAAGGTCAGAGCCTGGCATCCCCTTGCCTAATCACATGATGACCCTGGCTTCCCAGGTGGCGGTGGTAAAGAATCCACCTGCCAAAGCAGGAGTCCCTGGAGACACGGGTTAGGTCCCTGGATGGGCAAGATCCCCTGGAGAAGGAAATGGCAGCCCACTCCATTATTTTGGCCTGGAAAATCCCATGGACAGAGGAGCCTGGCAGGTTACAGTTCTTGTCATCGCAAAAGTGTCTGACATGACAGAGTGACTAAACAATCTGCATTCATGACAAGACCAGAAAGAACTGTATTTGCCTTTTTTATTCTTGCCTTCTGCTGTGGATGTCAGGTTTATATCATTTGGAGATGCTTTTATTTACAGAAGAGTAAGACTTCCTGTGGGGAGTAGAGTTGCCTGGGGAAAACCATGATGGAAAGGTACTTTCAAGTAAGAGCTGAGGCTGTGTGAGCCCAGAAGCGCTTCGGGTTTGGCAAGCTCTATGGTATTTTTTAAAAAATATTTGGGGTACAGCAGAGCCCAAAATGTATTTTGCTCAAAGCACCGTTTCCCTTTCATTTTCCAAAACTGTGTATATTCTAGGGAAATTTAATCTGTGTACTTTGGAACCATTTAACCTTCATTCATCAAAACATTGCAAGGTAAATACTAGGTCTGGGTTCAAGAAATCTCTTGAGTTCTTCGATAAGCAGTTTTTTCCTTTGAACTCGAAAGTAAAGTTTTGCCAGCTTTGAGTGAACCCTGAACCCAGGGCAGGCCAGAGATTACTTCTCAAATTATCTCCCTGCCAGTCTGTGGAGCTCTACATGCATCTAGAACAAAGCAATGATGGGGACAAGGCTTTTGGGGGTCAAGGCCTTCAAAACAGGCCTTGGACATTTCTGGGCTTTTCCTCTGCGGCCTCCAGGCACTCCTTTGGCTCTGTCAGTATGAGATCTCTCTGGTACAACCACAGGTCCAGGTTAGTTCTGGCCCTACCCAGGCCTGGTGCTCTGAACCTCCCAATCCTATCTTTATTTAAAATTCTATTTAGTCCATCATGGCATTTAAGTCATTTATTTTTATTTTTAAAACATTGCGTTGAAATATTATCTACCTTGATGACTGAGTTTTTTGTCTCCCTCTTACATTTTGTGCCTCACTTACCTCATCCTCATTCCAACCTTTCCTTGAACCCAGGGCTTCCCCATCTTCTTCACTCTGTGATTCACATCAACCATGTGTATGGCTTCCAGACAAACAAACAGCTCCCACTTTGAGGGGTTGGTGCAGGGATGGGGGGCTTGGGCAGGGGTTCAGTTAATCTTTTTTTTTTTCATTTTTTATTATTTATTTTTTTAAATTAAAAAAAATTATTTTAGTTGGAGGCTAATTACTTTATGATATTGTAGTGGTTTTTGCCATACATTGATATGAATCAGCCATGGGTTTACATGTGTTCCCCATCCTGAACCCCCTTCCACCTCCCTCCCCATTCCATCCCTCTGGGTCATCCCAGTGCACCAGCCCTGAGCACCCTGTCTCATGCATCGAATATCGCTCATCCGCTTGAGGCAACCCCGTATGCAGTGTGGGTGGGCATGGTGGTTGAGAAATTTTGCTTAAGCCTACTCCTGCCTTTTAGTTTAGCTCAACTCTCTCTTCAGTTGGTCTGTAGCCACTGTCTTCAGCCATCTGCTGTTGTCCCATCTGTCTGAGCTAGTGCTGAGGCCATGGGTTTGTAATCGCCCTCTTGTCAGGAAGTTATCTATATAGTGCAGAACAAGATTGGAGTAGACACTTACTAAGAGGACATAGTCTTTTTCTTTAAAAATGATTATTTAATTTTAATCTTATGCAGTTTGAAAATAAGAAACATTCTATGGACTCTCTTATTCATCCCGGTGATATCTAAGGGTAGATCCTAAGCCAAAGGAAAGGGAAGAAATTCGTGTTCACATGGAAAATTGTTGTCAAGACTGGATTTAAATTCAAGGACTTTATATTCATAGTTAATGGCTTCATTATCATTGTTATTTCCATCAATGGTTGAGTAATACCAGACCCTATGTTGAATCTCTTCTCAGGTGCATTCTGTCATTTAATCCTTACAACAATCTGAGGTCAGAACTATTATCCCTGATTATAGACTAGACGATGGGTTTTGTGAAGTTCAGTACCCTCCTCAAGATCACTCTGATAGGGGATCCAGAACTTTCTAACTCTTGTTCTTACCCATACCTCTGTATGCCTCCTTCTCAGGTAGTCTACACACTGGAAAAAAGTCCATTTCCATACTTTTCTGGGACATGCTGATAGCATAGTCTTTCACGCTAAGACACTGGATACATAGGATGCGATATTTCATTTATTGAAGTTTTTATTTCAATTTTGTTTTCATATTATAATGAAAAAATGCTCAGAGTCTAAATTATAGCAAAGTCGGTCACTTTGCTTTCCCATGTTTGTGCTTAGTCGCTCAGTCGTGTCTGACTCCTTGTGACCCCATTGACTGCAGCCCACCAGGCTCCTCTGTCCATGGGATTTTCCAGGTGAGAATACCGGAGTGCATTGCCATTTCCTTCTCCAGGGGATTTTTCCAACCCAGGAATTGAACCAGGGTCTCCTGCATTGCAGGCAGATTCTATACCAGCTGAGCTACCATGGAAGCCCCCCATGTTCAGCCTTCACAGTACTTCTCTTCTAGAGTTCAGAAACCAAAGTTCATCCAGACCACTGCTCTGATCCAATTTGTGCATGTCTAGGTGGAATCAGGAAATGGCAACCCACTCCAGTGTTCTTGCCTGGAGAATCCCAGGGACAGGGAAGCCTGATGGGCTGCTGTCTATGGGGTTGCACAGAGTCGGATACAACTGAAGCGACTTAGCAGCAGCAGCAGCAGGTGGAATCAGACAGACAGCAATTTATTATAAAAGTTTTGGGTTTGGGTTGAGGGAGAGAAATGCTAAAGAATTCAAGTTCATCCAGTAATAAGAATGTCTATCCACTCTCCTTAAAATCCTGAGTCTAGACCTCCTTTTTATTCTTTACTGGCTACTGCTCTGAGCAGGCTACCAACTCTACTAGAAGTTCCCGTTAGATCTACGTCAATCTTGCCCTTCTGGGAGGGCTTTTCCTCTGAGCTCCTTTGAGGGTTTTCCTCAGACTGTTTCTTCAACCAAGGCCCCAGTCTGTAGACGTGGCCTCTTTCTGGGATATCTGAATTAGAAGACATGGTACCCTGGGAACGGCCAGGTCTTGCCCTCGTGTTGGACATTCCCCCACTCTATCTCTCGAAGTTCAAATGAAGAGTCTTTTAAGAAGGAACTCCTTAGCTAACAAGGCAGCTTAATGGGCATGGGATTGAGAACACAGCAGCCTGTGCCCGGAACTAGTTATATAAGCAAGCCTCCAAGAGAAGACAGAACATGGTTTTTTACAAATTAATAAGGCAAAAAGGCTACACTCACTAGTGCCACAGCTGGGAACCAACTATGAGCAATGCATTTCTCATGCTAACAAATCCAAGCTCTTTGGAAAACAGATGCTGAGCCCTGGGACTGGCACTGGATCTCCCCTGGCAGGAACTGCAAGATTCAGTGATGGAAGGGTATCTAGGGACCATTTGTTCATAAACAGAGCTGAGGGCCAGCAACCTGCTTTCATGCCCCGCCTGGGCTGCACGGATGGACCCCTTCCATGCAGCGTTTCCACAGCAATGAAGGCAGACATGCGAGGCTTCTGCAGCCCACGCTCAAGAGAAATAATTAAACAGTTTTTCTTAACCTCTTGAACTTTTCATTTATTATTGCCATCCATTATGTCTACCTTCTCAAATCGCAGAATCCCGAAACTGAGCTCTGGGGTCAAGGGTTTATTGTTTAATGGAGATAGAACATTTTGTAAATTGCACGAAGTCACAATGTTTATAATAGAAGCTTCTGGTGTACTGAATCTTTTCCATTTAACAAACAGTGAGCTTTGACATGTGTTCTTCCTACATAGCAAGAAATTTGGGGTAAGTGCAGTACTGGCATGAACACGTTACCAAATCTTTCCTGTAAACCAAGTGACATCCGCAGTCAAATAAAAACATTCCTTCCACCAAATACCAGGAAATGCTAAAAGTATCACTATTCTTCTAAGGTCATGCTAAACTGAAGTTTTGGCTTTTAGAACACAGAGTAAGGATGAAGAAGGCCAACATTTTTGTCCAATACACATTTGCTGCTACAAATCCTCAGGGACAACCTCCTGGTTCAAATATGAACATGTGTATGGGCAATTTTTCCTAGGATTTAACTTTCAAATGAAAAGTGTAAATATTTTAAGAAAATGTACAAATGTTAAAAAATATTCCTGTTGTCTCTGTTTTTACTAGAATTTGTACTTTCAAATCAGAAACGGATTTGCTTAAAACAAAGCAAACATCCTCAAAAATGTACCCAGCCAAAATAACCAATGTATAAATACCCAGGATTAACAAAAAAATGAATATTCTTCAGTAAAGAAACAAGAACTGAAAATTTGGGGGAAATGATGAGAAAGAATGTCTTAAACCTAAAATTTTAACCCACTGTGCTGGAGATCTAATCAATATTTTTAAAGGAAACTGTGTGTATTTCTTCTGGGGCTTCATGTAGTTGATGCTACATAAAATCTTTTGGACCAAATGTAGCTGATAAAAACCAATGTAAAAAGTGACTTTCCATGAGTAATTAGCATAACAATTTTCTTAAAACTTAATAATTGGTTTGTAGCACCGGATGTATTTTTGTCTCATTTTTATGAGGTCAAAACACATAAGTAATTAAAGTTTACATTTGTACTGGTTCAGAGAGATTTCCCTGCAAAGTTGACCTCTCCCAAGATGACCTTTTGAGGGAAAGGCTCACTTAGTTTTTTTCTAAGTTTCTAAAATATTTTATAGTATTTAATGGTTGTTTCAGTGGACTCACTTGCTCAACACAGGCCAGTCAAGGCCTTTGCAGGGACTCAGTCCCGCCATTCCTGATTGACCAGCAGGTGTCACTGTGGGTTTGGGTGGTAACCCAATTGACCATAGAAAAGAATGACTAATGGCGGGGAATAATAAGAGAAGAAAAAGAGAAATGTAAAAGCAGCTTCCTAGAGGAATAAAAAATTAATTAAAAATACCTGTGTTTACACAGACTTTTCCTTTAGGAGCTCAGAGGTCTTTGTACCATTTTCCCATCTCCTACAGACCCAGATTTGATGAGGCTGAGTCACTGAAGGTAACTTCCCTGGACAAAACAGCCATAAAGTTGAGCAAAGTTGAGAAGCAGATTCTTCTTCTCCTACTTTCTCAGGCCTTAGCTTTATGCCTCATGGACATACTTCTTTTTGACCCATAGACACTTTTGCTTAATCTCAGAAATGTGCGGAGTCTTTGAGCTCTTTGGTAGGTCTTAGATTCGTGTTCCATAACAAGATTTTGGCTTCACTAACCTCAGTGGTAAAATAAATTCTGCTGTTTCATTAGTTGAAGGGGAACTTTGGTCTGAAAAGTTGGTTCTTCTTTCTCTCCCAAATCTGGCTTGCTCATTTTCAGCAAAGCTATCCTATTCAAGCCATGTATCTTCCTGAATATTTGAAATTTCTTAATAAATAAATTTTCTTTTTTTAAAATTTTATTTTATTTAACTTTACAATATTGTATTGGTTTTGCCATATATAAAAATGAATCTGCCACAGGTATACATGTGTTCCCCATCCTGAACCCTCCTCCCTCCTCCCTCCCCATACCATCCCTCTGGGTCGACCCAGAGGAATAAATAAATTTTCAATTGGTAAAATTAATACGTATTTTTTGAAACCAGTGTCACCTTTAAGAATGGATGGCCATAAATCCTCCTAGCACAGAGAGGAATTCACAGCTGGCCTAATTTGAATAACAGGCTGTAAACTGATCTCCATTTTGGTTTGATATGTGAAAATAACATCCATGTTGCTGGTGCACAGAGAAGGCAGTTTTTTTAAGCAAAGATACATGGCTTGACTTCTCCAAATAAGGCTTAACACAAGTGTGAAACATTCTAATTTAGTCAAGTTCTAAATGAAACAAAGCAGAAAAGGCTTTTGAGGGAAAATAGAAATCTTGCTACATTCTGGATAGCTCCTCTGGTCCTGTGCCTCTGGCATCTTCTCTGTACAACCCATTTCAGATCATGGACCATCATCTCATGATGAAGCTGTTGTGTCTCATTGTTGAAGGTACTACAACCCTGCTGCTGCTGCCCAACTCTGTGCGACCCCAGAGACGGCAGCCCACCAGGCTCCCCCGTCCCTGGGATTCTCCAGGCAAGAACACTGGAGTGGGTTGCCATTTCCTTCTCCAATGCATGAAAGGGAAAAGTGAAAAGTGAAAGTGAAGTCGCTCAGTCGTGTCCGACTCCTAGCCACCCCATGGACTGCAGCCCACCAGGCTCCTCCGTCCATGGGATTTTCCAGGCAAGAGTACTGGAGTGGGGTGCCATTGCCTTCTCCTTACTACAGCCCAGGAGGGTTGAAAACAAAAACAATTCCACTTTATTATGAACCTCCTGCAGTTTCTACCTGGTTTGCATTCCCTCATCCTTATGTATTTATAGGGCTTCCCTAGTGGCTCAGATGGTAAAGAATCTGCCTGCAATGCAGGAGACCCTGGTTTGATTCCTGGGTCAGAAAGATCCCCTGGAGGAGGGCATGACAATCCACTCCAGTAGTCTTGCCTGGAGAATTCCACGAACCAAGAGGAACCTGGTGGGCTACAGTCCATGGGATCTCAAAGAGTTGGACATGACTGAGTGACTAACACTATGTATCTATAAGATTCCTAATTATATAATACATTCTAGTGCTGGTTCTAATGAATTATTAGAGTAATAAAGTTAAAAAAGAAATAGATTAAATGTGCAGATTCAGAAATATTGAGAAAACTTAACTACAGAGTATGAATACTTTGTTTCTAGTGACCTTAATCATCTATTCACAAAGATAAAATATTCTCAAGTAAGCTGGTTTGGTTCCATGCAAAATGGTACAAAGGATGGTTTATAACACTAAGTAAAAGTTCTTTAGAAAATCCATGTGTTTACGTATATGCCCCTTTCCCAACTCTGAGAAGGCCATTTTATTTGCACATAAGACTATGTTATTAACGTAACATCATTTTCTCTGGTGCTCAGAGATTAAGACACTTGCTTAGGCTTTCTGGCAGAATGTGTAGGAATCATAGCAACAGGCGCTATAAGCACAAGCAGCTGATGGGTGTGGGGTGAGGAGAAGAGAAACAAGAAAGAAGGATGTTAAGGTATAAAAATATTTATCCAGGGTAACAGAGTATCAACAGGATTTTCTTTTCAATTAGTTGTATACATCTGTGAAGAATGGAATCCTTGGCCATGGGTTTACCCTTTGGAAAATTGCCCACTATTTCCATGACAACTCCTTAGACTGTGGCTCAGAGGAAATGGTGATCACTATTATTTCCAACAGTCTATAATCAGATATAACTGGATATTTTGTGTGTGTGTGAGCATGTGTGCTCACATACGTGTGTGGTTTTTCAACTGGCGTCTACCTTCACTAAGATAGGAGTTGCATGTTATATATATCTCATATCCCTCTATACAAACCATTTGGTAAGACTTCACTGTATTTTTGTTGAATTATTGAAAATTATAAAGGCTACTTTTATTTGGCAAGCATGGCTATCGCTAGATTAGTTTTATGTAGTCCATATAAATAATTCACTTCTTGTGGTTCCATATCCTGATGTGAAAATTATGCATTTACTGTGTTTTCATAGATATTAATGGGAGCTATTAAAAACTAGAAATTGCTTCTAGGTTGGTGGTCTCAGGCCTCTTATTGAAAGAGAGTTGAGGTAATTTTAATTGTGAAAGGAATAAAACTCTACACATTGCTTTGTTAAAGTTTAGCACTTTGTGTGCATTATTTTTCTATTTATTTCATAAAGAACAGCAATAAGACATTAAATTTCTTTAATTTCAGTATTTCATATAAAAAAAGCAAATGGAATGGAGAATAAAGTGATTGGAGTAACCAATTTGGCATCGGACTATTTCCCTTTCTTTACATCAAATGTTTGTTTAAAAAGTGTAGCTTAAAAATGAAACTATGAATATGATGACCCAATTAAAAAATTAAAAAGAAAGTGTTATATTTATGTTTTGGCCCATTGGTGTAGTTATTATGTAGTAGATGATATTATGCTACTTTTTTGATATTATGTTTCTGTTGGGAAAATATTTTTAGAAGTTATTTAAAGAATTATAGAATGAAGCAAATCAAATCATTACTTATACATTTGGGGGAGGGGAACACTGTGAAAAAAACGTGCAGAAAAGACTAATGTTTATGTGCCATGATTTCATTAACATATTTCTACTTTCTTTGTCATCCAGGGTAAACTCTAAGGATATGTCATGAATTCCTAAGCCACAATAAATCTGTGAACGTCAGACGCTGTGTGTGGGTAAAATGGATAATTTTCTGACCTTTAGTAAGCTTTCACTAGAGCAAAGGAAGTCCCTCCACATAATGTTTCCCTACTACAAAATACTGGCAGGAAGCCAAAGTATGCCCTTTGGCAAACTTCCAGTCTGGATGGCTTTCCTGGAGCTAGAAGACATTCATGAATCTGCCCAGCCCTGTGATTTTTTTTTTTTTTTTTCCTTTTCAGAAAGCCTCTGGAAAGACCTTTCCAACCTGTAACCTGCTGAGGAAGATGTGAGAACACATTAATCATGGATTTCTTCAAAAGGAACTTGGGGCTATCCTGCTTGAACTCAAAAGGTTCACCCTCCTGCTCAGCAGGAACCACAAGACAATCAGAGAAATGCTGGCAGGTAACCTAGACATGGACCCAACTGAAAATTAAGCTTATGATAAAAATAAACTAGAATTTTCTGACTCTTGGAGATGAGGTTCAGCCATGGCTGGTTTCCTTTTGAAGGAGAAAACTGATAGTAATGAAAATATGTTAGTAAATATATCGTTTATTCTTATTTTCCAAAGTGTTATTCCCAAATCTCAGTTTTTCCCATCACAGCTTAAAATTAAATCCATTTTCATTTTCAATCATTGCAAGAGAGACTTAACTTACAGAAGTACTACAAGGTTCACCTAGTACTTATCAGCCTTAGAAGTTAAACAAATTTCTATTTTGCTTTTATTTCATCACTTCTTACACTGTCAGTGGGTTTGGCATCATTGGAGAATAGTTGAAAGTTAGTCATGAGCTGCCTGACCAACTTTACTGAAAGTTTTCTCTTTCTCAGATGGATTTTCAGACCATGATCCCTCCCCTCCCAACACTAAAAGGAAAGAAAAAATAAGAACCTCTCAGAAATGTGTAGGTCATATTTAAGCTTTTTGGTGGATTTAGGACATTTCAGAATCACCTTTGTCTTATAAACCAATACCGTTCCAGAGATGATTTCCACATGTGCTTATGAATAATCCCCTCTCTTTTGAAAATGAAAGAGCCAAACAAAAAACAAGCAGCCCTAAAAATGAATTATTGGCCTACAATAGTCCTAATTCTGGAGAAAATAAAATTAAGAATTACAGTAAAGAATACTAGTGTGCCTCTTAATACTTAGCTGTCTAGGTAGCTAAGACTCACTCAGACATTTCCAGAAGCTCACTACAGACCAATAATATCCTGGTGTTGTCTCTTGTCAGTCTACAAATTCACTTCATCATCCATCTAACTCACATGACTTTCTATTCCTCTGTCCATGATATTCGCCTAGCCCTGAACATCTCACTAACTTGATCCAAACTCAATTCATCCTTCAGAGCCCAGAGAAAGCCTTCTACTCCATCCCTGACCCAATGGAAGCTCAAGCTTCCCAACTCTTGGGACACCTTGGGTGATTCCACTGGTAGTAACACATCCTGATTCACATCAGAATCATGCAGCTTACAACTGGCAGGCAAGTTTCTTGATGCTAAAGGTCATTTCTCATTTGTGTTTGTATCCCTACATTATTTAGTATAAATTGCTTAACCAACATTTATTGAGAGATTAAAATGTGAAATTATCTGAAATATGGGCAATGAGAGGATCAGATTCCTTCTTAAAACATAAACAGTCCTGTAGAGAATATAAATTATAGTCTTGTTTCATTCCCTTTAATCACTGACTATTCATTTGTTTATCCATGCTTTCAATAAGCATTTCATTGACTTTTAAGGACAGCACTTAGTGGGGGTCAAAAGGGTTTGACAATAAGTGGGAAAAGGCTGCAATTAAAATTAAGATGATAAAACAAATGTTAAACTGTATGGATATTGCTGACAACACGTTAGCAAAGGGGTGAAGCAGGTGTCCTGGGTACTGTGCTCTGATATTATTAGAAAGGTCTTACTCTTTCAGTCCAATTCAGAACATGTCTTAAGGGTTACCCTATCTTCAGAACTCCCTGCTGGTTTCTAAGTCCTCCATGAGGACTGCTTTGCAGCTCAGCTTCTACCCAATGCCACTCTCTTTCCTTCTAGCCCCTTCTCTTCTTCAGGTGTTGCCCTCGTAAGCACTTCCTAATAACTTTTGTGTGTCTATTTCTGTCTCAAAGCACACTTTCTGAGGCCACCCACCTTGCTTTCCAGTTCCATTCCATGTTTGCCCCTCTGATTTTACTGTCACTTCTAATATCAATGGTCCTTCCATCAGATCTAGCCCTGTTGAACTCCCACCAGCCAGGCAAGATGTAATCTTCCCTGAACTGCAAATGGTGAGGGCTGGTCCGTTGTCCTAAGTCAGGAAGGCAAGGAATAAGCAACTGAACAGGCATCGAGGATTCAGCTTGGGAGCAGGTAGAGATGCAGAGAGCAGGCAAAGCACCAAGTGATAGCAATCGTAAAAGTGCCATGTTGGGACCAAGTAGGTAAACAGGTTAGAAGAAGCAAGCGGTGGGCCAGGCTGTTATTGACAAACAGTGCAGGGAAGTATGGCCTCAGCGTTGGTAAGCAATGTGATTTGATTGTTGTGAGGGACCTGAGGGACAGGAGACTGATTTCTACTATGACTGAGATTGCATCTGTTTGTCTGGCACAAAATTTGTGATATTACTCAGTTAATTTGTGATAGAAGAAATGATAGGAAGGAGGGATGAAGATCTAGAAGCCAGAAATGTGGTTTCATCTTTAAAGCATATCATCTCTTTAAATGCTGGGAGGGATTGGGGGCAGGAGGAGAAGGGTTCGACAGAGGATGAGATGGCTGGATGGCATCACTGACTCGATGGACGTGAGTCTGGGTGAACCCCGGGAGTTGGTGATGGACAGGGAGGCCTGGCGTGCTGTGATTCATGGGGTCTCGAAGAGTCGGACACGACTGAGCGACTGATCTGATCTGATCTGATACTATGACCTTTAGATATTAGGCTGAATCATTTGAAAATGCCAATATTTGACAACATTTGACTTCCAAAAGTTACAGTAGTTCAATCAATTAATTTATTGACTGTTTCTCCCAACTTGAATGATATTATTTTCCTCAATACTGTATCATAATATCCAGGATAGTATCTCGCACAGAGCAGGTTCTCAGTATAATTTTTGAGTGAATTAATCAAGAAGTGAATTACTTAAGTCTAAGGTATTTTTTGGCTACAATTTACTATATTTCTTAGGACTCCTTCAATTATAAATACCAGATTCCCAATTTATATTATTTCAGCAAAGAAGGGAATTTATTGGTTCACATAACTGGAAATTTGAAGGATATCAGGAGCGAGTTTTAGGAACACTTGGACCCAGGGACTTGAATAATGTCATAAAGATTTGGTCTCTTGTCCTTTTCAACTCTGACTTTTCTCTGCATTTGGCTTTATCATCAGGCAGGATCCCTCAATTTGGTGATTCCTGATGGCTCTGGGCTTGTAGTTATTAGCTTAGGAAATTCCAGTGAAAATAAAAATGCCTTTCCCAATTGTTCAAATCAAAACTCCTAATCTTGAATTTCACAGAGTCTACTTAGGCAATATCTGAGGAGCTAAGGGAAGGGGGTCAGGTCTACCTTGGTCATATGCACTAAGAATGGGGGAGATGGTGGTTCCCTGAAGAAAAGTCACGGTGCTGTTACCAAAATAATAATTATAATAATGTTGTTGTTTAGTCATTAAGTCATGTCCAACTCTTTTGTAACCTCATGGACTATACAGCCCACCAGGTTCCTCTGTCCATGGGATTTCCCAGGCAAGAATACTGGAGTGGGTTGCCATTTCCATCTCCAGGGGATCTTCCCAACCCAAGGATAGAACTCTCATCTCTGGCATTGCAAGTCGATTCTTTACCAGCTGAGCCACTGGGGAAGCCCCAATTATAATAATAGGTGACACTTATTGAGCATTTATCTCCCTTCTACAGCTCTCTGAGAGAAGCACTACTGTTATCTCTTTTTCATACATGAATCAGTTGACATATAGAGAGGTTAAGTTACTTGCTCAA
Organism: Bison bison bison; assembly: GCF_000754665.1. Taxonomy (NCBI): domain Eukaryota; kingdom Metazoa; phylum Chordata; class Mammalia; order Artiodactyla; family Bovidae; genus Bison; species Bison bison. The sequence continues at coordinate 9,003,332 of NW_011494826.1, read as the reverse complement.
AATCATGTAGCTAGGAAGATGGAACCAGGATTGAACACAAATGGTTCAGTTTATAGCCCATTGCACTAACTACTATACTTCGTTACCTGAAAAGGAGTTTAGGGATAAGGGAAAACATGGGTGTCTTCTCTACTTCGCTTATTAAGTTACAGAGCCAATGGTTTGGCAGCATCTAATTCTCAGTGGTAGATGGAGCGTTGCTGGTTCACTTCCCAGAACATTGCCACAGTGGTAGTTTTCTCTAAGGCGAAAGTAGTTTTAACAAGGTCCCAGAACTTGTCCACTGGCTGCTGAGAAAGTGATTTCCGGCAACCACAGAGCTCTCTTTTGCCTCCCATATCCTTTGGCCAGCTTGATGACTTCCACCATGTCAGTTTGATTCTGTTCAAAAACCATATTGAGTGTCTTCAATGTACCTAAACAAGAATGCTCTGTGGTTGTTTAAAAATATTATTAAGTATCTGAGTTACATTATGTTTAGACTTTTCAGGCTTCGACATTCCAGTAGCTTCAAGATATTAGTCATCCCCATTCTAGTTGACATTTTGGGTCCTGAACTTGACTCCCTAGTAAATTCCATAGTTCCCTCTGTGCCTCCATTCCCTACCTACCTCCTTGAGAGTAATTATCAAAACTTATTTCTAACGTAAAAGAAGTGGAGGCTTGGATGTTCTATTTTCCCTTAAAAATGGTTCATGGTGCTTGGTTGAAAGGCGCTCTGGAGAACTGGAGAAAACAGAGGCCTGAAAGTATGTCTTCTTATTTGGGGTTGATGGGGTTTGTCCTTGAGGTAGAATGTCTAATCAGCTTTATTTCCTGTACAGTGGGAGTGGGGTCAGGTGAAGGGTTTAGGCCATTAGGTTTCGGCTTGGCTGGTTCATACAATCAGAGCTGCTGGGTGGGTGGTTGTATTCTCCCTTCCTCTTTGCAGAACAGGATCCTCTGCAGCTTCTTAGTTTCTGCTTTCTCCTGACATGAGCCCCACCAATGCAGACGGCTGCCTCTGGCACTCACTGTGTTTAAGTGATTTCATAGTTTAGCTAGTTCAAAGTTGTAGGACTCTTATTGGTTCCTCCAAACTGATCTATGAGTTCAATGTTAGATTAATGAATTTTCCTTTTCCTATAAACTGTGGCCAGGGGGCCCTAGATCATGGACCTAGGACCAATCCTTCCTCAGAAGTCATGGTCCAGAGTAGTTTCAAGGAAAAGCATATATGTACAGGAGTAGGGGTGGGATAAATGAACATGGAAATTATTAGTATGTCTTCTACATTATCTGAAATTGGTGTTCACTATAAAACAAAGTTTTTTCCTAACTGATACATCCGTAGAGTAAATACAAGAAATAGTTTTCATGATAAAGATCTATGATGGTGGTTTAGTTGCTAAGTTGTGTTGGACTCTGTGACCCCATGGATTGTAGCCTACGGGGTTCCTCTGTCCATGGGATTCTCCAAGCAAGAATACTGGAGTGGGTTGCCATTTCCTTCTCGGGGGGGTCTTCCTGACCTAGGAACTGAACCTGGGTCTCCTGCATTGTAGGCAGATTCTTTAGGGTAAATACAAGAAATAGTATTCATAATAATGATCTATAGATCACACTTAATTCTGAGGTAATTTCTGAATTCTCATAGACACCTATGGTCACAGAGGGGTTTTGATGGTTACAGGTGGTTTATTTCCTGCTGCTTTGAAAATGGTCATCTGGCTATGCCATATGTATCACTCTCCACTAAGCAGGACATTGAACACAAAAACATTCAAAACCAACTCAAACTGCATAAGAGATTTTCCTCCATTTGATCAACTATAATTTCATGAAATGGAAAAATATAACACAAAAATAATGCTCTA
>NW_011494826.1:8972439-9001376 GCF_000754665.1 Bison bison bison | reverse complement strand
ATAATGCTCTAAGTTAGCAGGTCAAAAGTCCTGCTATTAATAAGGAGGGAACTCTGATTGACAACAACTAAAAAATCCTATAAAACCAAGCGCCAATGAGCATGTGAAAATTCTCCTGCATTGCAGATGGGCATACGGGCCAGTACAGATATTCGGGAGGGCAAGCAATGTGTGAATAAGTGGTGAAAATAAGTACACCTCTTCCCCATGGCTCAGTTGTCTAATGCAGATATATTCCCCAAGAGAAATTCTCCCATTGTCTAAGAAAGATACATCTGAGAATGTTCAATGCAACATTACTCATGGTAAACAGGACTGGTAGCAACCTAGATGTCCATCACCGGAAATAATGGATAAGTAAAATGTTATGATACATCCCACATAATACGTAGCAGTTTGAAGTAATAAACTAGATTTGTATCCAGAAGTATTGATAGATCTTAATAAGGAAGCATAAAGTGAAGGGGAAAAAAGGAGAACTTAGTGCAATACTTGGAGAAGGCAATGGCAACCCACTCCAGTACTCTTGCCTGGAAAATCCCATGGACGGAGGAACCTGGTGGGCTGCAGTCCATGGGGTTGCTAAGAGTCGGACACGACTGAGTGACTTCACTCTCACTTCTCACTTTCCTGCATTGGAGAAGGGAATGGCAACCCACTCCAGTGTTCTTGCCTGGAGAATCCCAGGGTCGGGGGAGCCTTGTGCGCTGACATCTATGGGGTCACACAGAGTTGGACACGACTGAAGTGACTTAGCAGCAGCAGCAGCAGCAGTGCAATACTACGTAAATTAAAAACAGGTACCGCACAAAGCAATGCTAAATTCTTCAAGGACACATGGATATCCAAGGACACGTGGTAAATCCATTAGAAGGATTGCCTATGGAAGGGAGAACCATGAGAGGGGGGATGAAGTGTGAAGGGGGAAAATAATCAAATTTTTTAAAAAAGAGAAAAAGAGAGAGTTGGCATGTCCAGATGCTGATAGTGAGCCACAGTACTAGTATAGTATGGTAGTAGTATTAGTCGCTCAGCCGTGTCCAGCTCTTTGCAACCCCATGGACTGTAGCCCATCAGGCTCCTCTGTCCATGGGATTCTCCAGGCAAGAATACTGGAGTGGGTTGCCATGCCTTCCTCCAGGGGATCTTCCCAACCCAGGGGTCGAACCTGGGTCTCCAGCATTGCAGGCAGTTTCTTTACCGTCTGAGCTACAGGGAAGTCAGATTCTTTACCATCTGAGCTATAGGAATATGATAATTCTCAATATTGTCCACCAGAGGTCCAAAGAAGAGAATGAGAAAAGTGACAGGGGGAAACACTAGGTCAGCAGGGAAACCCACTTATAAATGAGGGGGAAAGCTAGACTCAAGTGCCCTCTGGCTCAAAGTTTTCTCTTTCTCTGCCATCATCATTAACTCTGGGGCAGAAGTTATCTGGTTCTCATTGCCACACCTTCCACCTGTCTGACATTGAGCGGAAGAGAATTGGAGACCACCAATGAGGATGAGTGACACCTGATACACGGACAATGAGACCTGGGAGAAATGCAAGCAAGTTCTGAGCTGCAATCAGGGCTGAAGATGAAAACCAGCAGGAAATGGCTCTGATTTTGCCCCTTATGTGACACTTCTGAACTTTGGTTTGCTCACTGGAAAAGTGAAATGGTTTCATCTCAGCTCTGTGTCCCAGCCCTGGTGGTCCATGATTCTCCTTCTCACAAGCTTATCACTGATGAGAATGTCATGTGGAGAGGTGGTGCCCAGAAAGTTTGTGCCTTCTCTTCACTGGTAGCCTGAGGAAACAGCCCACTGCCCTCCATGACCCCTTGGCCAAGTACACACAGGGTCTCGTCCCAGCCGCCTTCCTGTTAGATAGAGGAGTCAGGCAAACACGTTTACTCTGATCCTTTAAAAATTTTTTCTTTGGAATTCTTTTAAGGAAATGTGATATGCAGAGATAACAGATAAAATTGGCACATTTCAAGATGCCATTTTGAGAGCTGTTTTGTCATTCCTTTGGGTGATTAATTGTACAGGACCTTCTGAAGAATAAGAAATAAGGTAGAATTACATTTTGTATAGAAACCATGTAAAAGTAAGCTCCTCTGCAAAAAGCAGGAACATTCTAAAATAAAGTGCTCTTTTCATCAAAGACTTCTTTATTAGGAAAATATAGGAACTTCCCCTCTCCCTTATTTCTTCTGAATATTTCCATTTTCTCCCCAGGACTTTAACATCTCTTGACTAAACAGACATGGGTATTTATAAGCTTGCAGGCTAATTAAAATCATGCATCACCTCCTTTTCTGATGGCCTCTCTCAAAGCTGCTCCACCAAAAGTCAGTGTCCACCTGCATGATTCACAGTGATGGGTTTCATGAGAGGAAGTCTGTGGAGGGGGTTATTCTCAATCTGCAACATGGCTAAATTGCCCCAACAGGGGTCAAAAAAATGTCTTTCAAACCCCAGTGCTGAATGGTACATTTGCATTCTGCCTCATGAAGAAGGACTCACATTAATTTTTCTGAAGCTTTGAGTGCATTTCCTGCAGAATGACAGAGGCAGTCTCCCCTGTGGAGCAAGCATTCTATGGCATGTTGTAGGGTCGGTGGTCAGATGGGCCGCTCCTCCCCCAAGGAAGATCCACCTCTCTATTGGTGATTACGGTGAAGGACCAGATGTTTTCCTTTAACCTCCTATTGGTTCTAATCTCCCTCAATCTTTGATCCCAGCCCCACTTGAAAGTAACCCCTCATTTAGCTCCTCTTGGGTGGTCCTCAGTGGAGATTTAGTTAATTCTAACTTCTTGTACAGTCTTCCCCCATGTGCTTCCATGGTAAAATTCTACCTTTCTAATTGCTAAGAGGGAAATTGTTAATCCTTTTGATTCAGGGAGCAGTGTAATAGCCTTAAAATGGGCAACTTAATTGAAAAACTCAGAAATTGCTGACTCGTTATGGTTGTTCTTTAATAGCATTTCCTTTCCCAGTCTTCATTTTTTTTTTCAAAATAAAATAAAATAAAATTTGTTACGTAAAACATGCTTACAAAAGACTATCTTCTTGTTATCTCTCTGCTTCAAGGTCCTGGTTGGATTTCATGCATGGTCTCAGGTATTTTATTGGTGGTTACAGATCAGCTTAATGGGTTATTATAGAAAATGCTCAGCAGAACACAGGAGGGACATGTGACACTGACTAATGGGAAGTAGTCATTTCCTCCTTTCCCATTATGTAAGAAAAAACAACTTAAATTGCTACTCTTAGATTCCAAGGATTGTCTAGGGTATGTCAAATAGCAGTGTGAATTTTGGAGATTAGGTTATTCTGCATTGAGACTGGCATATATTATTAGTATTTTCCTGACTTCGTTATCAAAAGCAACCAAGCAAGTTAGTTTTTTGAAAGAAATTTCCAATTTTGCTTTGGGTTTATAAAAACAAATGCCTTTAAAAATTCTGGGAATAGAAAGGTTTCTGAGTTCTTGGAGTATTTCCATTGATCTTATGAATAGCAAAAAGGTCAAGGATTTTGCTTATTTGTTTTCCATAGGCACTCTAAATTTTAAAAGATTTGGAGACTTTAAGAGACTTTTAAGAGACACTTAATTTGTTACAGATGCATTAACATATTGAATTTATGTGAAAGAGTGAAGGCCAGGCAAAGGATATTGGGTTCATTATTTATTAGTGGAGCTAGTCAAAACTTCCCTGTTTTAACCAAGTAGTGGTTTGGCTTCTATTCAAGAAGCCATCACTTAATATTGCTGTCCCCAGCAATTAATGTACCCTGGGAGGGGGGTGTGCCTTTACTATACTCAACTAGATGGGACTCTAGACCTTGCAGGTCTGTCTTGCCTGTGTCTGGATTGGACATGATGCTTCTGCGTAATTAGCTCAAAGTACATGCTACCCTTCCTTTCTACTCAAAATGAAACTCATCAGCAAGCCTACAAATTATGTGGAGTCTGAACCTCTCTCCTCATCATATTTCAATTTCCATCACATCCCCATGCTTTCTCTATTCCTGGCACACTGACCTTTTCTCAGTGCCTCTCAACATGTTCCTTCATCCAGCATGGAAAACTATTTCCTCATGGTCACATGGCTTACTCCTGTCCTGCTCAGTCTCTGTCTTTCTCATGAAAAACTTCCCTTCGTGACTGTGCCATATGCAGTTGTAATAAGTTCTCATATTACCATGTTCTTCACATCACAGCATCAGTTTTATATCATGTCTTATGTGATTGTCTCTCTTTACCACTATTTTGAGAGCTTCATGAGAGCAGAGATGGGGTTGAGTCTGGCTGACTTTAATTTCTCTAATGCTTAGGAACTTGCCTGATAATTAGTATTCAATTAATATCTGTAGAATGAATGAATGAATAACATTAAGGTTCTCTTGACCTGCACCTGATGAGTTCACGTAGGAGGTCAATATTTTATTCTGAATCTCATACTTTTGGGCATATCTGCATTTCCTCTTTTGTATTATTAAAATTCAGAGAGTGGACACTGGCTCTCAGTCTTCTGAGGTAAGTTTCTCTTGTCTAGTGCTCAGTTCAGTCTCAGACAGTGGTAGGGGCCAGAACCACCCCTAAGGGTTGTAGAACAGAGAACCCAGTAACACACACCCCTCTTCTTCCTATACAGAGTTGTTGTTCAGTCACTAAATCATGTCTAACTCATTGTAGCGCCATGGACTGCAGCACCCCAGGCTTCAGTGTCCTTTACCATCTCTTGAAGTTTGCTCAAACTCATGTCCAATGAGTCGTTGATAACATCCAATCGTCTCATCCTCTGTAATCCCCTTCTCCTCCTGCCTTCAATCTTACCCTGCATCAGGGTCTTTTCCAGTGAATTGGCTCTTTGCATCAGGTGGCCAAAGTATTGGAGCTTCAGCATCAGTCCTCCCAATAAATATTCAGGGTTGATTTTCTCCTTGCAGTTCAAGGGACTCTCAATAGTATTCTCCAGTGCCACAGTTTGAAAGCATCTATTCTTCAGCATTCAGCCTTCTTTATGGTCCCATTCTCACATCCATACATGACTACTGGAAAAACCATAGCGTTGACAAGAAATGCCTTTAATCAAACAAGTGGAAAAAAAGCAGAGACAGAACAAAAAGACAGACAGTCTGAGAGGTATGTGGGTATGTATAGGTTAGTTATTGCCTCACTGGAATCTCAAGGCTGAGTTAGGGCATAAAAAGTCTTGGCTTTTTCTGAGCACCAGTCTGCAGTGGACATCTTCTTGCCTTATTCTCATAGGAAAGAGTATATTCCCTACCTCCACTGAAATCCTAACATAATTATCAAAGTCACATGGCATTAGCCCTGCAAAGTGCTAACCATAATAATTTTGTTCTGCAAAGAAAGAATTACAGACAAAAATTTAAAATTGACCATGCCATGTCTGAATTGCCTAGCCTTCTCTTTATCCCTGAATGTAGTCTCATGGAACCTCTGCCCTTTTATGGTGTTCAACCACACTGGCTGGGCCTAAAGTTGAGGTGTTGATAAGTGACTTGAATTTAAACCATTACCCACTCACTGGTCATAGCAAACAAATGCCCTCTTCCAACAACACAAGAGAAGACTCTACACATGGACATCACCAAATGGTCAATACCAAAATCAGATTGATTATATTCTTTGCAGCCAAAGATGGAGAAACTCTATACAGTCAGCAAAAACAAGACGGGGAGCTGACTATGGCTCAGATCATGAACTCCTTATTGCCAAATTCAGACTTAAATTGAAGAAAGTAGGGAAAACCACTAGACCATTGAGGTATGACCTAAATAAAATCTCTTACAATTATACAGTGGGAGTGACTAATAGATTCAAGGGATTAGATCTGATAGACTGTCTGAAGAACTATGTATGGAGTTTCATGACATTGTACAGGAGGTGGTGATCAAGACTATCCCCAAGAAAAAGAAATGCAAAACAGCAAAGGAGGAGGCCTTACAAATAGCTGAGAAAAGAAGAGAAGTGAAAGGCAAAGAATAAAAGGAAAGACATACCCATTTGAATGCAGAGTTCCAAAGAATATCAAGGAGAGATAAGAAAGCCTTCCTCAGTGATCAGTCCAAAGAAATAGAGGACAACAATAGAATGGGAAAGACTAGAGATCTCTTCAAGAAAATTAGAGATACCAAGGGAACATTTCATGCAAAGATGTGCACAATAAAGGACAGAAATTGTACGGACCAAACAGAAGCAGAAGATATTAAGAAGAGGTGGCAAGAATACACAGAACTATGTATAAAAGATCTTCATGACCCAGATAACCATGATGGTGTGATTACTCACCTACAGCCAGACATCCTGGAGTCTGAAGTCAAGTGGGCCTTAGGAAGCATAACTACAAAGCTAGTGGAGGTAATGGAATTGCAGTTGAGTTATTTCAAATCCTGAAAGATGATGCTGTGAAAGTGTTGCACTCAATATGTCAGCAAATTTGGAAAACACAATAGTGGCCACAGGACTGGAAAAGGTGTGTTTCATTCCAGTCCCAAAGAAAGGCAATGCCAAGAATGTTCAAACTACTGCACAATTGCACTCATCTCACATGCTAGCAAGGTAATGCTCAAAATTCTCCAAGCCAGGCTTTAACAGTATGTGAACCATGAACTTTTAGATGTTCAAGCTGGATTTAGAAAAGGCAGAGGAACCAGAGATCAAATTGCCAACATCTGGTGGAACACAGAAAAAGCAAAAGAGTTCCAGAGAAACATCTACTTGTGTTTCATTGACTATGCCAAAGACTTTGACTGTGTGTATCACAACAAACTGTGGAAAATTCTTCAAGAGATTTTCTGGGAATATTCTTCCGGGAATACCAGACAACCTGACCTACCTCCTGAAAAACCTGTATTCAGGTCAAGAAGCAACAGTTAGAACTGGACATGGAACAACAGACTGGTTCCAAATAGGAAAAGGAGTATGTCAAGGCTGTATATTGTCACCCTGCTTATTTAACTTATATGCAGAGTACATCATGTGAAATTCTGGGCTGGATGAAGCACAAACTGGAATCAAGATTGCTGGAAGAAATATCAATAACCTCAGATATGCAGATGCCACCACTCTTATGTCAGAAAGCGAAGAGGAACTAAAGAGCCTCTTGATGAAAGTGAAAGAGGAGAGTGAAAAAGTTGGCTTAAAGCTCAACATTCAGAAAACTAAGATCATGGCATCTGGTCCCATCACTTCATGGCAAGTAGATGGGGAAACAATGGAAACAGTGACAGACTTTATTTTTGGGGGCTCCAAAATCACTGCAGTTGGTGACTGCAGCCATGAAATTAAGACACCTGCTCCTTGGAAGAAAAGTTATGACCAATCTAGATAGCGTATTAAAAAACAGAGATGTTACTTTTCCAACAAAGGTCCATCTAGTCCAAGCTATGGTTTTTCCAGGAGTCGTGTATGGATGTGAGAGTTGAACTATAAAGAAAGCTGAGTGCCAAAGAATTGATGCTTTTGAACTGTGGTATTGGAAAAGACTCTTGAGAGTCCCTTGGACTGCAGTGAGATGCAACCAGTCAATCCTAAAGAAAATCAGTCCTGAATATCCATTGGAAGGACTGATGCTGAAGCTGAAGCTCCAATACTTTGGCCACCTGATGCAAAGAACTGACTCTTTGGAAAAGACCCTAATGCTGGGAGAGATTGGAAGTGGGAGGAGAAGGGGAAGACAGAGGATGAGATGGTTGGATGGCATCACCAACTCAATGGACATGAGTTTGAGTAAGCTCCAGGAGTTGGTGATGGACAGTGAAGCCTGGGGTGCTGCAGTTCATGGGGTCACAAAGAGTCGGACATGACTGAGAGACTAAACGACAGCACTGGAGTTTCCTACCTCATGATCTCTGGCAGAATCAAAGTTTATCTTTCAAATTTGCCTTCATTTTAGGAATAGAAGCTAGAATTCAGAATTAAAATTATGTTTATAAAGTTTTCCCACTTATTTTTATTTTACATGTTTTAATATTTTTCTTTAAAACTGTGTGCTTGGGAGAGTTAAAGTACAGTTTTCTGTGTACAGTTTATGCTGCTGCATTGAATAAGACAAAATTTATCCTTTTTAATAAGAAAATTTCATCTTTTTCCTGGTGATTATCAAGAGGAATATAATTTTATCAAGATATTTCTTCTCTATTCTGTCCATTGCTTGTCAAATTTTGTAACGAAAATTAGAAAATGTCTCACTTTCCAAATGAGTCCCTGTAGCAAACAGAACTTTAGCTCTATTTTACCAAACTACATAAGACAGCATTTTAGAAGTATTTAAAGATAGGTAATAATGTATCTCAAAGACTGGAAATATTGATTTATAAAATTAGGTGTGAATAAAATCTAAAGACAAATAGTATATCATTAAAAAGTGAAATAATATTATTTTGATTCATATTTGACAATTTTTGAAAGAATGTTAAGCTCTTATATAAATATATGGCCTCCCCAGCTGTTCAAATAGCATGATTAATTAAATGGATTCTGTCTGAAAACCAACACTGGCTCTTGTTCTCAAGTTGCAAATATGTCTAATGTAAAGGGAAATGGGAAAGTATTTCTTTGGTGTCTACTGCATTTGAGGCAAAGAATTAATACTGCTGAAATTCCAAGGTATTCCTTAGCATATATGTATGTATGTGTTTGTGGTGTGAACATGTGCTTGTGTACTGTATGTTTTTTTTTAATGGCAAGAAACTTCACTTACAGGGAACTCAGCTATTTGACAATCTCATCAATCCAGAATAAAGCCAAGAATCTGTTAAAAGCCAAGGAAAGAGACTTATTAGAAGCCCAGACAGAGGTGATCAAAGCCCACTTGTTGCATCTCGTGGATTTAAATAGAGAAAAAGTCTTTTTAATTAGAATATGACCATGTTTTCTTTTAGCGGACGTTAAATAACTTGTCTGGAGGGTACAAAGCCTGAAGGGGCTGCTGAGGCAGACTGAAGTGGTTGATTGGGCCTGTAAAGTGTGTGTGTGTTAAGTTGCTCAGTCGTGTCCAACTGCTTAAGATCTCATAGACTATATAGCCCACCAGGCTCCTCTGTCCATGGAATTTTTCAAGCAAAAATACTGGAGTGAGGTGCCGTTTCCTCCTGCAGGGGATCTTCCCGACCCAGGAATCAAACCCATGTCTTTGGCATCTCCTGCCTTGGCAGGCAGATTCTTTACCACTGTGCCACCTGGGAATCCCTTAATTCAGTATAATTGTTACTGAGTGGGAGAGAGACATTATCAGGCATGTTCTTTAGGGGAAATAATCTAAAGAAGTAGAAAATATTTCAGAAGCTAGAAATAAAGGGAATTTTAGTCCAGAGACTATGGCATTAGCACAGATGAGCTAGGGTATAGAGAGGAAAGTAAAGTCTTAAGAAATATTACAAAATAGAATAGAAAGGAATTGTTTTGGTTGAGAGAAAATTTTAAAGTGTCTTGAAAAATATAAGCCTGTGATAGCAAAATGGTACTACTGACAGAATTAAGGAACACAGGAGGAGGAACAGATTTGGGTGGGGTTGAAGGAAGATGATAAATTCAAGTCTGTAATGTGAGGTATAAGTAGAATATCCAGGAGAAGCTGTCACATAGGAGCTGCAAATGCAGAGATGGACTGTCTCTAGGATGAAGCAGAAAAGCAAAGACCACAATAGCTAATGTTTCCTGAGGATTTACTAGGCGTAGGTACTGTCCCATATATTTTTTATACATTTGATATTCACAAAGCTCTCAAGGTAAGTACTATTTCAAGCCATAGATAAGCATTAAAAGTCAAAAGAAAGAATAAAAGTTGGTAATTAAAGTGCATAACAGGTTTTTTCCCTTCTAATGTTTATAGCAAATTGAAAGCAATTTTTAGATACTTTAAGAGAAAATTAATTAATAAGGACATTTTAACAGGAAATGAATTTCCTTTTCTGCAAAACAGCAAAACTACAAGGAGTAGGAAAAGAACAAAAACAAATATGCCACCACCACCATTAAACAACCTACAGAAAATCTATAGCAATTTGGGGTATTTCAGGAGAGAAATAGGCTTTCTCAATTTCCTAAGCTCTGGGGTTCTAACTCTCTAGTAGTTAACTAGATAATTAATTTTAAATAATTCAATAAAAGCAAACCTAAATAACCTAGAAAAAAAATGGTATCAAGAAAAAAGTTAAATGATAGCTCATGTCATCTTTTAGAAAGGCAGAAAAATTTAGTTCCAATAGTGATTAAAATGGCAATCCACTCCAGTGTTCTTGCCTGGAGAATCCCAGGGATGGGGGAGCCTGGTGGGCTGCCGTCTCTGGGGTCGCACAGAGTCGGACACGACTGAAGCGACTTAGCAGCAGCAGCAGCAGCAGTGATTAAAATCAAAGACCTTTTTTCACAGTGGATTAAACTGTAATACAGTCAATAAAGTCAGCAAGACCATGTGAATTATTCCATAGTGAGTCCTTGCTATTTCCTCTCATATTATGTTTGTAACAAACTAGGTGGCAAATCTTCCTTCCCAGGCAAGCAGAGACTGTGCCCAGGTTGAAACTCTACTAGCAGGGACTGGTATTGGAGTGGGTGTGGTTTCTCTGCACTTTGAGGGCTCTAATTAAAGGGGAATTAGAATCAAAGTTGAGGTAAGGGCTGGGGTGAGCCCAGGAAGTATGAGAAGTTCCAAAACATCTGGTCCAAGGGTAATGGATGAAAAAACAAAAACCAGATTTAAAGCAATGGATCACATCAGAGAGCTGTGCACAAGATGGAGTGATGAGGTTTGAGAGAGGGACCGTAAAGATTCCCAGAAGCAATGGGATGTAGAAGGTACAAGATTGTTCTAGGATAACTAGGGTCAAGCATAAAGGTAAGGAAGGAACAATGGGGCTCAGTTCTTTAAGCAAAGAAGTTAAAGTCTCATGAATATAAGAAAATAAAAGAATCCAAGGAGTTTATAAAGAATGTGGAAAAACATCTGGAAGGCAAGAAAAGCAGGATGATAAGTATCTATCTATATATTTCATATATATATATCATGTATTACAACTTCAAACATGTTATAAATGTATAAGTATATATGTGCACATATGTGTGTATGTGTGTATATACTAAATAGAAGATGAAGGCTAGCCACTGTTTAGTGTTTACCTCTACCACCGATCAAACAGAAAGAAAAGGAAGCTTAATTTTTAACGAGAGGAATTTTATTAGCTTTTGAACTGCTTAACAATATCTATTTTGCCTTTTGCATGTGAAGATACTTCTCCAGAATTATAAGCTGTAGTTTTATACATTCATTTACTCATTGTTTTTAAGAAAATTAATTCCTCAATTCATTCAGCAATGTTTATGGAGTGCATACTAAGTGCCAAGCATCATGCTAAATACCCACTTTACACTGGCTGATAATGCAAGGACATGAACAAATAAAATAATTATATATCGACAAAGTCTTATGAAGGAAAACAAATGGGATAATAAGATTAATTGGTAAGATCTAGTTCAGATTCATGGAGAAGGCAATGGCACCCCACTCCAGTATTCTTGCCTGGAAAATCCCATGGATGGAGGAGCCTGGTAGGCTGCAGTCTGTGTGGTCGCTAAGAGTCGGACACGACTGAATGACTTCATTTTCACGCATTGGAGAAGGAATTGGCAACCCACTCCAGTGTTCTTGCCTGGAGAATCCCAGGGATGGGAGAGTCTGGTGGGCTGCTGTCTGTGGGGTCGCACAGAGTCGGACATAACAGAAGCGACCTAGCAGCAGCAGCAGCAGCAGTTCAGATTCAACCATTAGAGAAAGTTTCTCTGAGGAACTAACATTTAAGCTGGGACCTGAAGGACGAATAGGATCAAGACAGTGAAGAATGAGAATTGTTATTTGTTATCTATTGCTGCATAACAGACAACTCCAAAATTTAGTGGCTTAAAACAGTAACTAGATCCCTGTTATGGTACCTCTATATTGTACAATACACACTACTATATATAAAATATGTAATTAATAAGGACCTATCATATAGCACAGGGAACTTTACTAAATATTCTGTAATGGCCTACATGGAAAAAGAATCAAAATAGATTGGATATGTGTATACGTATAATAGATTCACTTTGCTGTACACCTGAAACTAACACCACATTGTAAATCAACTGTCCTCCAATAAAGGTTTTTTTAAATCATGGATAAAATATGTAAAATAATTATCAGGAGACTCTGAAAGATGTATAGAAGCAAGCAGGACTCAAGAAACAACCCAGCAGTGACTTTCCCATTTTTTATTTTTGCTTTTCCATATATATATACATATATATATGTATATATATATGCAGGTTGAATTGTAGCCAGAGGTAAAAATAGCTTCAAGAAAACAGAACAGGAGGGGCTACTTCTCAACTCAGTTTATGAAGCCAATGCTACCTTGATATCAAATCTTGACAAAATTAGTACAAGAAAACAAAAGACCAATATCTTTTATGAATGAAGATACAAAAGTTCTCAACAAAATATTAGCAAATTGAGTCCAGCAATATAAAAGAAGAATTAGTTATGTACCATTGCAAAAAGGGGTTTATCCCAGAAGTATTAAAAAATAAATTAGTGTAACTCACTAATGGGCTTAGCTTAGTTTAACTAATTGGGTTTCTCTTATGGCTCAGCTGGTAAAGAATTTGCCTGTAGTTCGGGTAACCTGGGTTTGATCCCTGGGTTGGGAAGATCCCCTGGAGAAGGGAAAGGCTACCCACACCAGTATTCGGGCCTGGAGAATTCCATGGACTGTATATAGTGACAATATGGGGTTGCAAAGAGTTGGACACGACTGAGTGACTTTCAGTAGATTAATAGGAAAACAAGAGAAAACATAGTTTTTTTAAGTAGATGAAGAAAAAGCATTGGACAAAACTCAGCAACCATTCATAATTTAAAAGTCTCAGCAAGCCAAATTAGAAGGGCATCAACAAAGCCCTATACTAATACAATACTTAGTGTGAGGAGAGTGAAGGCTTTCTCCCTAAGAGCATGAATTAGGCAAGATGAATACTGTCACCACTCCTGTTCAATGTCATATTAGAACTTTCAGCAAATACAATAAGGCAAGAAAAATATATAAAAGGTATTTAGATAAGAAAGGAAGAAGAAAACTATGCAAATTCATGGATGGCTTTATTGTACATAGAAAATCCTAAGTTAAGTGAGGCTAAGTGAAGTCGCTCAGTCGTGTCCAACTCTTTGCGACCCCATGGACTGTAGCCTACCAGGCTCCTCTGTCCATGGAATTTTCCAGGCAATAGTACTGGAGGGGATTGCCATTTCCTTCTCTAGGGGATCTTCCTGACCCAGGGATCAAACCTGGGTCTCCCGCATTATAGACAAACGCTTTACCATCTGAGCCACCAGGGAAGTCCAAGAAAATCCTAAGGAATATACAAAAAAGCTCCTAGAACTAATAAGTGAGTTTAGCAAGGTCAGTTTTTGGATGGTCAATATCCAAAAATCAATTGCCTTTCTATATTTCAATATAGAACAGGTGGAAACAGAAAGCCTTTAAAAAAGTAACACAATAACTTAAAAGATTGAAACATTTAGGTATAAATCAAATAAAATATATTTAGGACCTCAATCCATACCTCACATCTTATACAAAAAAGATCTAAATGTACAATGTAGAACTCTAAACCTCTTTGAAAAAATTATAGGAGAAAAATCTCACTGACCTTGAGCAAGGCAAAGAATTCTTAGATACTAAACCAAAAGAACAATCTAAAAACAAAAAAAGTAAATTTTACTTCACCAAAATTTAAAATTTTGTTCTTCAAAGGATGTCGATAAGAAAATTAAAAGTAGCAGATTGGGAGAAAATGTTTACAAATCACATATTTGGCAAAGGCTTTGTATCCAAAAAAATATAAAGAACTTATAAAACTTAACAATAAGAAAACAAAGAACTCAATAAAACATAGGCAAATGATTTGAGCTAACATTTTGCCAAAAAGAATATGCAGGGGGCAAATATAAGTACATGAAAAGATATACAACATTAATAGTCATTTTTGTTGTTTAGTCGCTCAGTCATGCCTACTCTTTGTGACCCCATCAACTATAGGCTGCCAGACTCCTCTGTCCATGGGATTTCCCAAGCAAGAACACAGGAGTGGGTTGCCCTTTCCTTCTCCAGGAATCCTCCTGACCCAGGGATCAAACCTGTGTCTCCTGCTTTGGCAGGCTGGTTCTGTACTGCTGAGCCACCAGGGAAGAGAATTGCAAACTAAAACCACAATGAGTTACTATTATATGCCTATTAGAATAGCTAAAATAAAAATCCTGAAAATAGCAAATGCTGACAAGGATGTAGCAAATGCTACAACAAGAATTCTCATGCACTGCTGGTGGGAATGCAATGTGGTAGAGCCACTCTGGTAGTTTCTTACAAGTTAAACATACACGTAGCACATGATACAGAATCATACTTTATTTAGCCAAAGAAATAAAAAGTTATTTTCAACCAGAAGCCTCCACAAATATGCTTAAAATAGCATTGTTAAAAATAACCAGAAGCTGGAAATATTCACAAAATACTTCAATGGATAGTAAATCCATACAGTAGAATACTACTCAGCAACAAAAAGCAACAAACTGTTAGTGCGTACAACATGAATGATTCTCTAATGTTTCATGGTACTTGAAAGAAATCAGCCTCAGAATGTTGAATACTGTATGATTCCATTTATATGACCCCGACAAAAGCAAAACTATAGTTTTAGAGAACAGTAATTTCTAGTACTTGATGGGAATGGAGTTAAGACTGCTGAGGAGTAGTACAAGAAAATGTTTTTGAATGTTAGACTTTTCTGAATTCATTTGTGTTGGTGGCTTCAAAAATCTTTGCATATGTTGAAACCCATGGAACTGTAAACTAAAAAATGCTATATTTTAAATTTAAAAATAAACTTAAAATGGCCGTAACCATTGCATTGTTTAAAATTTTGTGAGTCAGGAATTTGGCAGGGTCCAGCCAGGATGGCTCTTCTGCTCCATATTGTGCCAACTCAGGTGGAATTGGAAAACACAGGTGGCCTCATTTATGTATCTGGGTCTTGATGCTGACTATCAGCTAAAATACCTTGGTTCTTCTTCATGTGGCATCTTTTTAGGCCTCTATATCTACATGTGCGCTCTCTCTTCAGCAGTATGGTTGAACACTTTACTTAGCAGTTGGGTTATGGGAACAAAAGTGGAAGATACAAGGACATTTAAGACCTGGTTTCAGAAGTTTCAGAATGTCACTTCTATTGCATTCTATTCCTCAGAAGTCTAGTCCAGGTTAAGAGGAGGGAAAATTACTTGATGGGAGGAGCAGCAAAGTCTCATTGTAAAGGGGTGTGGATGCAGAGAGACATGATTCATTCTGTGTGGGAATGGGATAAGGAGGGGCACAGTGACTATTCCATAGCATATGCAAAGGCTCTGAAAAAGCTGAAATAAGAGGAAATTAAAAGAAAGTCATTGTGGCAGATGATGAGGAAAGAAGTTTCAAGAGGGAGGAAGGAGGAAAGGTAGGAAGAAAAAGTAGAACAAGATTGTGTAGGATCTGAAAGACAATGTTGTGAGTTTGATTTTATTCTAATTGCAGTGGGAAGCCATTGAAGGATTGGAAGCACAGAAGATCTGATATGGTCTTGCTCTGTAGACCTTGATTTTTTTGCTAAAGGTGAATAAAATTCAATTAGAAGTTGAATGAAGAAGAAAATCAACATCTCTTCTTCCCTGCAACCATCATTAGCACCTTCAGGGTGAAAAATATAGAAATTTTCTTTTTTGGGTGTGCCTTTTGTCTCACATCACATTTCCTCAGGTTTCTCTTGTAACCACAACAGGATTTGAGGTAAAGTATGTTTCAAATAGACTTTGTGTTTTTTTCAGTCACTTGGAGATTCTCTTGGCTATTCTATTGTTTATTCATACCTGCTTCTATTGCAGCTACTGTGGCCCTGGTGCTAGCTTTAAGTTTGCAAATTTCCTTTCCATACCTGTGAATAAAGTCATGGAGATGGAATTCACTCATCAAAAGTATTTAATTATATTAACTGTATTATTGGACCAATCTAAGTCCAAATGTACTGAATACGACAGACGTGATCCTTGCTCTTACAGATCTTACAGTCTAATGATGAAGACAAAGAACAAGTAATTACAAATATGATGGATATAACCAAAAAGAAGTGCTGCAATATGTACAATACAAGAAGCTGACCTAGAACTGATCACTGAGCATATCAAGAAGACCAGTCATATTGGAGTAGAGGCCCATTGTATAATAAAGAATTTGGCTATACTTTGGTCTCTAGGAGGTAAACTCCAAATTCTTGAGATTTCCTGAGTAATTAGTGTATTTGCTACTCCTAGTAGAACCCAGAAGTATGCCTGAGTTTATGCTCATGAGGGAACTCAGAATGGGGTTATCTACTCTGGAAGAACCAACCATGTAATTAGAGCATTAGGGCTTGACTCAGGTGATATCAACATGATCTGCAAGGAAGGGAAGGATGCTGGAGATTCAGTTCAATCTTGTGAATGAATCTTCAATCAATGATTCAATCAATTGTGCCTATGCAATGAGACCCCAGTAAAAACTATGGACATCTGCGACTCAGGTGAGTGATACATACTGGTATGCTGGGAGGGTGATGGGTCCTGAGGGGAATGGAAACTTTGCTTCAGGACCCACCCAGATCTGGCTCTATATCTCTCATCATTTGCCTGATCATGATTTATATCTTGTTCATATAACCACAACCATAAATACAGTTCTTTTGTGAGTTCTATTGGTCCTTCTTAAATTCTTAAACCTGAGGTTATAGTGAAAACCCCTGAATTTGTAGTCAGTTGGTCAGAAATGCAAGTGGCCTGAGAACTTCAGAGCTTGTGGCTGGAGTCTGAAGTGAGAGAAGTCCTGTGGAGGACTGTGCTCTTGACAGTGAAATTTGAACTAACCTGGGATAGTTAGTGTCAGAATTGCATTGCAAGGTGAACAATGGGAAGTCCAGTTGCACTGACAAAATTGGCTCAGATTATGGATGATTTAGAAATCAGGCATATGACTTGGAAAGGGAATGTTGTATAATATAATAAAATAATGAAAGCTTAAATTTAGTGTTTGCCACATGTCAGAGACACTTCTAGGTATTTTTTTAGGTATCTTTTCCTTATCTGTCTCCTCCTATCCTATCATAGGAAGCATTAGTAATTGTTTTAGAGATAAGTACTAACAAAATAGAACAAAACCATAAAAATAATAATAAACATTGGATTTTTTACTAGTCTGAGATTTGCCATTCAAGTGCTGATGATCTTGGAAAGACCATAACTTTCATGACCTCATTAGCCCTTCTAGCCCTAAAATTTTATGATTCCATATGGTTAAAAGAAAGTGAAAGTGAAGTTGTTCAGTCGTGTCCAACTCTTTGAGAACCCATGGAGTGTAGCCTACCAGGCTTCTCTGTCCATGAGGTTTTCCAGGCCAGAATACTGAAGTGGGTTGCCTTTTCCTTCTCCAGAGGATCTTCCCAACCCAGGGATTGAACCCAGGTCTCCCACATTGCAGGCAGATGCTTTACCTTCTGAGCCACCAGGGGGGCCCTCCATATGGTTAAAGTGCATTCTAACAAGTCATAGGTTATTAAAGTCATCTCTAAGAGCACATTGAACTTTGGCCATCCATTTGTTTCTATTCAATAGATATTGACTGAACATCTGCCGTGTGGAGTACACTAGGCTCTGATTTGGAGATACAGGGATAAGTGAGTTGGTATGGTTCTTTTCCTTTCAGAGCTAACAGTCATTCCCTCAATACCCATAGTCTTGGGTAAATTCCCTTTTTATTTCAAATGAGTTTCCATTTAAATAGTCAACCCAAAAGAAAAGGGGGATAGATCACAAAAAAGGTAGCCGATTACATGGAGGTGGGGAAGACTGGGAATGTCTCGCCTCACTATTAGGAGACTGGAAGATTGAATGGAGACGGAACACTAAGGACAGACTGTGGGCATGTGCGAGCTACGTGATTTCCAGCTTTCTGTCATGATCTTGAGGAGCAACCCCAACAGTAGTGTGGGATGGATTACCCCCTCTATATATTTACTCTCATTTTACTATATAAGGAGCACCACTCCATTTTCACAACCTTGAAGAAGAAACCTTCAGATTCTCAGTAGAGAAGTCAACCAGAGGAAGAAATGAGACTGGCTGGCTGGGTTGACATTAAACATGCATAAAGACTAGACCCATGTTTCAGAGCTTGGTAGATATCCAGAACCATTTGGGAGTACTCTGTGAACATACAGATCAGAATTTAAATCAGAATTTCCAGAAGGAGAGATTCAGAAATAGGCCTTCCAAGGTCATTCTGATGCTCTGCTGCATTTGAGAAGCACT
The DNA here is from genome assembly GCF_000754665.1 of Bison bison bison. Classification (NCBI taxonomy): domain Eukaryota; kingdom Metazoa; phylum Chordata; class Mammalia; order Artiodactyla; family Bovidae; genus Bison; species Bison bison. Next base: position 8,982,946 of record NW_011494826.1, on the reverse strand, counting down.
GGTTTACCTGACTGGCAAACAAAGAGGTGCATAAAGATTCCAAGAGAGCTGTCAGCAACAATGATCACTTTACTTTGCCCTCAGAACATAATTCTTCACAAAGGGTCAGTTTAGTTTCTAAAGCAAATGCAGTATGGACATTGCTTTTCCCTTCTTCCATCTGTGGATTCTCATTCTCAGTTTCTTTTGTTGGCATCTGAAATCTTGGGAGTTAAAGAGATGTACTTTGCATTTATTTGGGGCAGGGGGATCATTTCTGCCTTGTACAGTGGACATAGATGGGGTACTTTTGGTGAAAATCTCAAGGATGGGGTGGAAAGTAGATTTTAACCATCAAAATCATTTGAACTAACCAAATCAACAATAAATCACAAACTCCAGATTTCTGTTTAAAGGGGAGGAGACCAAGGCACTGGATGTGCAAATTAGCCAGGCCATGACTTGCTGGCTCTGGTTCATTTTGTAAACAAAAGCAGGCCTGAATTCAATCAAACATTACTTGTTAAAGTAAACTAGCAAAAAGCTGGTGAAAATTAAAGTAGGAACAGAAGATGGTTTCAATAATTTCATTCTTCAGCTTTTAGCTTAAAAAAAAAAAAAACCTACCCACCATTCCATTCTATGGGGCATGTTCTTCCTTTCAAGATATTTTTGTGAAAATTAAAGAGTGGTTTAGTCATGCACACATTGAAAAATGCTACCTGTAGTATTGGGTAAATTGCCATGAGAATAAAATTCTGAATACCATCACTTGTAGTTTTGACAAGACTGCTGTAGGCTTTTAGAGACTTTTTAAATGAGAGAAATAGGACCCAATAGGTTGGCTAGCTGAGAGACTAAATTGTTTGATAAATACCATGTGTCTGGTATGTTATACTTGTTTGAAGTGACACTGAGAGATTAGTTGTTTCTGGACATTTTTTTGGTTAGGTCTTTAATCTGTTCAGAGCTGTTGAGTTTCCCCTCAAAACTGAACAAAGCCTGAGGGGTTTCACTCTATGGAGCCGGAAACAAGTGGACCATTGCTTTTGCCTGAGGTGAAGCTTTCCTTGGAGGTGACAGGTCTGAACATTCTCAAAGAGGGACAGTGGGAGTATCACCAGTAGTCCGAGATGAAGGGAAGTGCTAATTATTAAGCCTTAGCTTAAAAGTTTCTCAGTAGGAATTTTCTACTTTGCATGTAGAACTGTCATTTTGGGGGTTGTGTGGGGGCAGATATTCAGAAGGTCATTTCTAAGAGTTTTGGGACTAGGTGTAGCTGCCCAGCTGTCCACCTAGGCCAAAAGCAATCCTGAGTCATTGCTTGAAATTGCCTCCACCTGTGAGCTTGGGTTATGTTCCAGCAACTGAAAGAGGTGTTGATTCATTTCAGGCCTAGTTTGTCTATGATGAAGTTCAACCCACCACAGAGGGACTCAGGGGAACTCCACTGTGGGCTCCAGGTCTGTGATTTACGTTTTGCCTGTGCTTTTCTCTGCACTGTTGAGAGGGAGGTAGACATCAGATGTGTCTAGCTCAAAAGATAATGCACAGGACAGAACAAAGGTGGGCAAGAAGATCTTGTAGGTGCAAACCAAACGCTGATGATGAAACAACCAGCAAAGTGAAGCAACTACAACAGCAACAGCAATCCTCTGGAATCAGGTCCAAAAGGCAGACCTTGGCAGTGGTATCCCTGGAGAACACACATCAGCATCTAACCCTGGTGCGGAAGAATGTGGGCTTCTTCCTACTCAGGTACATCAGCAGATCGTAGAAAGTTCAGCTTGGGGTGGATGTAGATAAGCACCCTCCCTGTTCTACCCACCAGAGCTCTTATAACTAGAAAATGATTCATTTAATGCTTAATAATTTTTTGGATATAAAATAATAACCAATTAATCTTTAAATGCTCTTGTTGTGGGTCCTCTTAGAGACAGTACACAGGTTGAAATGACCTCTTGCAATTCCGTCTTATTCTATGGTCTCAGGATGATTGTGGCAATGACATCAGAGGGTGGAAACCATTTTCTCCTGACACTTTAAATATCAGCTGTGGGAGGAGCTTTTTCTACTTCAGAGTTGTGGCTTTGCTCTGGGAGTTGATGGTTCTATTTTGAGAAATACTAAATTGTTGTCTTCCATCCTGGTACCCATCAATGGCATTGGCTCAGCAACCAGTTACAAAAGTAATTGGGCTTGCAAAAGGTCCTTGGAGGGAAATGTCCTGGCTCATATTTGAATAGTTCAAGGACACAAGAACAGCTTCCTAGCACCCTGACCTTGATGCCTACCTTCCTGGGGTGATCAGGGATGATGTTTGCACTGTCTTATATCTCCACTTTTACTCCTTTGTATTTATTCCATTGCCGAAAGACTCAGAACATCACTTTTTCTAGCACACATTGTTTGTCTGAAAATACACCTGGAGAGCTGCCCAATTTGGAAATGACTTAAATTACAAAAAAAGCACAGCTGTCTTTAACAGCTCTAGGAGTTCATGCAATGAGCCTACAATTTATTGAGCAGGATTAGATGCTTATTGCCTATGACACTTTAAATACCATTACATTGAAGTTTATACAAGAAAGTCCAAGTTTAAAACTGGAATCTTAGCAATAACAGCTGGGCCATTTGTTTATGTGATAGGCAGGAAAGAATGACTTCTGTAATCTTTGTATTTGGCTTCAAGATTCTGCTTAGAAAAAAAAAGATGGGGAGGGGGGAGAAAGAAGCTAATTTCAGATTGTCAAGCTGAGCTGAACACTGCTGGCTAATTTGTCCCTCATGTTAAGACCTCTGCCAAGGTTCCTCTTGTATCCTCTGGTTCTCTCACACCTGACAAACCAGTGCTGGAAATGCTGTAGCCCACCTCTCTGACAGCAAGGGGTATGTCGCTAGCTAGCTTGCAGCTCTCTCCCCCAGGCGGCTCACATTCCGCATTTTGTTTCTAGCATGAAAGACTTTGTTTTAAATCATAATAGCAACCAGGCTGTAATCACATTAGAGCGCACATGGAGAACTTGCAAAAAGTCATGTGTTTTGGATTTGACATTCTGATTTATGGTTGTGTGCTCCAGTTACACAGCTGCAATCTCATTTTCCGACAAAGATGTTTTCTATTTTTCTATTACTTTGCTTCACCCTGTCTTTATGTTGGGGAAAATGAAAGCCACCAGGTGAAGTCATAACATAAGTACAAATGTTTTCATGTTTGGGTTGGAGAGCGTAATAAATGGTGTATACCGGCATTTCAAACACAGCTTGTTATTTTTGAATAAAAGTGTAAAGGGAATTGCTTACTTAAGGTAATCGCAAATTAAAGAGGTACATGGAAATTTGTTTGTAAAACCCAGAATTGTCCTACAAACTTTCTATCTCCATCATCTGATATCAATTTCCGAGGCGGGGAATGGATGGCAGTGTTCCATTTTAGATATTTAGGTAAATTGAGCCCCCTCTACTTAGGATGCTTATTTCACAAAATTCTAATAAGTTCGGGCTTGGGAACTCATAAAGATAATCCCTGCCAACCTGTACATTGTGCAAATAAGGAAAGTGAAACCCAGCAATGTGGTGACTTGTCCAAGGTCACACAGCTGGTTAGTGACAGAGTTTAGACTAGAACTCAAATTTCTTTCACACCAGTCCAGTGTGTTTCTCACCACTCCATTTAAAAACAAGTTAAATAGCACTTTTATGGTAAACCAACCACCATCACTAATAATATTCCAAATAAATCTTCTGTTAACACATGAAAGAGAAAATTCCTCTAACTCTTTTGTTTTTTCTTCAAGTTTAAACATGTTGTTGTTAAGTGTGGTAAAAATTCAGACCCATACCTGGTTCAATACACATGGTGCAGTATTCTATATTTTAGTCTCATATTTGGGGTACATTATTGTCAACAAATGTAACAATCTTGAACTCAAATGTGTTAAGAATTAACACATTTCAGTTATTCATATTTGAAGAATTTCAAATATAGTTATATTTTTGGCAATTCAACAAAGTCTTGATAAAAGGATGAAAAGCATTTATATAAAACATTTTTAAATGCATAGTATGAAGGTACTGCTGCTGCTGCTAAGTCGCTTCAGTCGTGTCCGACTCTGTGCGACCCCATAGACGGCAGCCCACCAGGCTCCTCCCGTCCCTGGGATTCTCCAGGCATGGGTACAAATGGTCTGACTGACATGGAAATCTCTGTAAAGAAGGGAAAGTACATTAGAGCTCTACTGTTTAGATCATCTTGGTGCCCATTTTCCTCTCACATAGATTCAGTCTTTGCTTTTTTGAAAGACTTTGGATTCTGGTTATCAAGTTACCATAGGTCTCCTATAGAGAAGAAAATCTATATACATAGCAATTAAATATGATATTTTGTAGTAAGATTTTCTGAATTACAGATTAGGATTCATTTTTTCCCCCTTTATTCAGGGAGTAGAAACAGAATAAGGGATCAAGTGTTTTATTTACTATCTTTAGCTGAATGCACACGAGCAGATTGCTATGTCAGAGTTTAGATTCTCTTACCTGTATGGGAATAATACTTAGCAAGTGTAGTAGATATATTTTTGGTGTTGATACTTCCTCTTACCCAGCCTCTACTCTTCCCTCTTCCTGACAACAGCACCAAGATTTTCCTTTTAGTGAAGTTACTCCTGCTTCAGTCTCATCCATGAGGCACGCATCATGTCATCTTATGTGGAGCTCAAATGGTGAACCGTTCCCTTAAGCCAGTCACCTTAGCTCACCTGCTCCTCTGTGACGGTGATGGCATATGAGTGGACACATGACAAGGTGGACCAAAAAGACTGAATTGAATCCAAGGGCTCCTGAGGACCTTGCCATTCAATGGGCTGTGGTGAGAATGGGAGGCCTGGAACTAAGCAGCTTTTTTTTTTTTTTTTAGTCTCAAAGGAAGAACCTGGACCTTCTAGAGCTGCTAACATTGAGGAAAGCAGGATGGGGGATAGAGAAAAACAAATTTCATGTTACATGGATTGAGCTGCCAGATCAAGTTTCTGCTGAAGGTAGCCATACCTGGATTTCTAGTTATATGGGTTTTTTCTTTTTTAATCCTATTTTAAGGTTTTCTGGCACTTGTAAATGGAAGGCTCCCAAAGTCCTAAGTGATATACCAGGGAAGTAGGAAGAGTGAAGGTTCAATCTGAGCCTAGATATTAAGATGGTCTTTTAGGAAGATGTAACTTTGCAGAATTTAATCTATTTCATAGCAAGAATTGCACTTATATATGTAGTCAGTACAGTGACCAGAGTGGGTGCATATGTGAATGAAGAGTTGCTTCAGTCGTGTCTGACTCTTTCTGACCCTACGGATCTTCCGGGCTCCTCTGTCCATAGCATTCTCCAGGCAGGAATACTGGAGTGGGTTTCTGTGCCCTCCTCCAGAGCATCTTCCCAACTCAGGGATGGAACCTGCCTCTCAGTTCCTGCATTGGCAGGCAGGTTCTTTACCAGTAGTGCCACCTGGGAAGCCCCAGAGTGGGTGCACCTATAAATTGTAGCTGTTGTGATAATGATGATGATGATGATGATGGTGATTAGGATTGCTAGAGTTCAGGTTAGAAAAATTATGTGGCAAATGCAGAGGGAAGATGCTGGGAAGTGTATCTTTGGCTGACATGATTAAAAAAAACATGATCATTGTTACTTAAAAATTTTTACTTTACCACAATGTGTAAAGACAGACTTTAAAATTTGCTTAAATTTCCCCATTTAGTACTAAAAAGAAGGTCTGCTATTAAATAATTCTCAACCTCTCACTGTTTCTTTCATTGGTCTTTAGTAAGTGGTGCCAACAAAGGTCTGTCTAGTCAAAGCTTTGGATTTTCCAGTGGTCATGTATGGATGTGAGAGTTGGACTATAAAGAAAGCTGAGCACCGAAGAACTGATTCTTTTGACTGTGGTGTTGGAGAAGACTTTTGAGAATCCCTTGGACTGCAAGGAGATCCAACCAGTCCATCCTAAAGGAGATCAGTCCTGAATATTCATTGGAAGGACTGATGCTAAAGCTGAAATTCCAATACTTTGGCCACCTGATGCGAAGAACTTACTCGTTTGAAAAGACCCTGATGCTGGGAAAGATTGAAGGCGGGAGGAAAATGGGGTGACAGAGGATGAGATGGTTGGATGGCATCACCAACTCAATGGACATGAGTTTGAGTAAGCTCCAGGAGCTGGTGATGGACAGGGAGGCCTGGCGTGCTGAAATCCATGGGTTTGCAAAGTGTCGGACACGACCGAGCAACTGAACTGAACTGAACTGAAAGCAGTGAGTTCCCCTTCACTCCACCCTCCATAATTTTATGATAAACTTATGGCTGGCTCAAGATCCACATTGTTCCAAGATGACAATACCCTGGAATACAAGCAGCTTTCCTTACACCCAATTCAAAGTATTATTTCATTTGTCCATGAATTTTTCAGGGAGCATCAGGGTATGGTCACTGAAGGTAGGGACACTAGAAATGCTGCATTAATCACACTATTAGTGCAGGAGAAACAATTTCCATTTCCTACAGGTAACCTGCCAACTATAAAACTTGTCAACCAAAACATGTATAAAGTTTGTATTAACAAACTCTTATAAATAGTAAAACAGTTTTTCAGAAAATTATAACTACCTATGTACATAAAATTTGTGGGTCCTTGAATGGCACTGAGTTTTTTTTTTTCTACTTTTATTTTCTTTGAGTATATTTTATCCATGACCTATAGGATAGCTAAAACAGGGTGTACATTTTTATGTTAGAGCTAAATGTATGTTCATATACTCTGATTTATATCATTCTTACCACTGTCATCAGAGGTAGCTTGTTGTTGTTCAGTCACTCAGCTGTGTATGACTCTTTGCAACCCCATGGACTGCAGCAAGCCAGGCTTCCCTGTCCTTCACTATCTCCTGGAGTTTGCTCAAACTCAAGTTCATTGAGTCAATGATGCCATCCAACTATCTCATCCTCTGTTGTCCCCGCCTCCTCCTGCCCTCAATCTTTCCCAGCATCAGGGTCTTTTCCAGTGAGTTGGCTCTTCACATCAGGTGACCAAAGTATTAAAGCTTTAGCTTCAGTGTCAGTCCTTTCAATGAATATTCAGGTTTGATTTCCTTTAGGATTGACTGGTTTGATCTCCTTGCAAGTATCCAAGGTACTCTCAAGCATCTTCTCTAGCACCACAATTCAAAAGCATCAGTTCTCAGATGTAGGTGTGCATGTGTGTGTGTGCTTAGTTGCTCAGTGTTGTCTGACTCTCTACGACCCCATCAACTATAGCCTGCCAGACTCCTCTGTTCCTGGGATTCTCCAGGCAAGAATACTGGAGTGGGTTGCCATTTCCTTCTCCAGGGGATCTTCCCAACCTAGGGACTGAACCCAGGTCTCCTGCATTGCAGGCAGATTCTTTACCATCTGAGCCACCAGGGAAGCCCCAGTGGCTGATGTAGATGTAGGTAATGTTTACTAAATGACCCGGAGTGTTACATAACTTACCTGATCATGGTGATGAGATGATGAAACCACTTCAGGTGCACATTTACTGATATGACATGCTGAGCAGAGGGTTCTTATCAAGAAGATAATGAAGCTTAAGATTTAGGACCTTACACGTACATATAAATATAAGAAACTGAGAGGGACCCTAGCAATTTTTACTTGTAATTTTTTATTTGCTTTTCCAAAGAGGGCTTCCCTAGATTGTATAAGTAAGTTTGGGCCTCATGAAAAATAGGGAATATCTCAACTCCAAGTTTCTTTCTACAGGTAGGAGGAAAGGGGGAGGAAAATTCATTTTAGCTTGAACCCACAGTCACAGTGACTTGCCCAGGAATAGGACATTTAAAATACTCCCCCTTCTGGGGTGCAGAGAACACAGCTTCAGGAGCAGCACTTTCAGTTTGTGTTAGCAAGAGAGCAAGTTGCAAGGTTGTGCATCCATTTTTGGCTAGTATGCAAAGCCATCGGCTAGGCAGGGTTGTGTGGTGAATCTTATGCCTTAGTTTGACTGGGGCATCGACTAGGGTTTGCACATAGCTGGGAAAGTATTACTTCTCCATGTGAGAAATGTGAGGGTGTTTCTGGTTGAGATTCACATTTGCATCTGCAGACTAGGTAAAGAACAGTGCCCTCACCAGTGCTGGTGGCCATCATCTAATCCACTGAGGACCTGAATGGAACTAAAGGGTATCAGTTCAGTTCAGTTCAGTCACTCAGTCGTGCCCAACTCTTTGTGACCCCATGGACTGCAGCACGCTTCCCTGTCCATCACCAACTGCCGGAGCTTGCTCAAACTCATGTCCATCAAGTCGGTGATGCCTTCCAACCACCTCATCCTCTATCATCCCCTTTTCCTCCTGACTTCAATCTTTTCCAGCATCAGGATCTTCCCAATGAGTCAGTTCTTCACATCAGGTGGCCAAAGTATTGGAGCTTCAACTTCAGCATCAGTCCTTCCAATGAGTATTCACACCTGATTTCCTTTAGGATTGACTGGTTTGATTTCCTTGCAGCCCAAGGAACTCTCAGGAGTCTTCTCCAACACCATAGTTCAAAAGCATTAATTCTTTGGCACTCAGCTTTCTTTGGAGTCCAACTCTCACATCCATACATGACTACTGGAAAAACCATACCTTTGATTGGATGAACCTTGTTGGCAAAGTACTGTCTCTGCTTTTTAACATGCTGTCTAGGTTGGTGATAGCTTTTCTTCCAAGGAGCAAGTGGTATAGGATAAGAGAATTTTCTCTGCACTCGAGCTGGGACATCTGTCTTCTCCTGCCCATAGACATCGGTGCTCCTGGTTCCTGGGCCTTCAAATTCAGACTGGGACGTTCATTATTGGTTCCTCTGGTTCCCAGGTCTTTGGGTTTGGACTTAATCTATACTCCCAGCCTTCCTGAACCTCCAACTTGCAGACAACAGGTCATGGGGCTTCTCAACATTCATAACAAAGTGAGCCAATTCCTCATAATAAATCTCTTTTTATATATCTATATCTAGGCCCTTAGTTTGTTTCTCTGGAGAACTCTAACTAATACATACAGAGCTGTAGAGAGTAAGGACTTCTGTGATTTGTCATCAGTCCTGGGATAGGAAAATGATAACACAGGGTGAGTATAAGCATGCAGGCGGGAGGGCATGGAGAGGAAGACCCATGGAAACAGGAAGAAAGTGAGTGTAACCAGACCAAACAGAGATCTCTGCTTTCAACAGGCTACTTAAGTGTCTGTGTCAAGCTTTTGTTAAAGGAAATTGGCAATTAGCATTAGAATGTGCACATCCTTTGGAAACTGCAGTTTTAAGCTAATTACATGGTATCTGTATAGTAAGATAACCATAATACTGTTCTCTACTATACCAAGTATGTCATAGAATGTATTTATCATTTTACAGCCAAAGTCCTTTAGGTAAAACATTTCCATAATGGTATTCACATATGAATACAAGTTCACTTAACATATACTCAGACAATACAAATAAAGGAAAAGTCCATTGTCTCCCTTCCCCCTAAATCCACTGAGCTAATTTCATTCATCTCCTTAGGAGGGGTAACTCATGTCATCAGTTTGTGTAATGGTCTTCCACACCTTTTAAGACATAGGTTTACATCTGAACTGCAGTTCAGTATAGATACTACTTTGTTAAATTTTTAGTATCAACTTATATCCTACAATATAGGTGCTACAACTTTCACTTTGAACTCAATAATGTATCGTAAAGATCTTTCTGTGTCAGTACATGTCTATATCTTTTATAATTAACTGCTGCATAATATCCTATAGTGTGACCATACCAACATTTATTTACATATCCCCTAAGAAGTAGATCTATAGCTATTACAGTCAAAGCTACAGTGAATATTGGTGTGCATTCTTCTGTGTATTCCTGTGTGGATGTCTCTAGGGAAGATTACAAAACAGAAGAAATACTGGCTCAGTGAGACCTTATATCTTAATAGAAGCTATCAGTTTGTTCTCCAGAACTGTTGTGCTAATCTACATATCCACCATAGACGAGGGTGCTCAGTTCACCCATCTCCTTAATAATATACGATATTATCAATCCTTTTAATATTCTGCTAATTTGATGAGTATAAAAGGTTTTCTTTTTTGTTTGTTTGTTTTTAAAAACAAAATTTATTATATATAATATTTTTTTAAAATTCTTTTTATTTTTAAACTTTACATAATTGTATTAGTTTTGCCAAATATCAAAATGAATCTGCCACAGGTATACACGTGCTCCCCATCCTGAACCCTCCTCCCTCCTCCCTCCCCACACCATCCCTCTGGGTCGTCCCAGCACACCAGCCCCAAGCATCCAGTATCGTGCATCGAACCTGGACTGGCATCTCGTTTCATACATGATATTTTACATGTTTCAATGCCATTCTCCCAAATCTTCCCACCCTCTCCCTCTCCCACAGAGTCCATAAGACTGTTCTATACATCAGTGTCTCTTTTGCTGTCTCGTACACAGGGTTACTGTTACCATCTTTCTAAATTCC
>NW_011494826.1:8960448-8972339 GCF_000754665.1 Bison bison bison | reverse complement strand
ATTGGTGTTTTTCCTTCTGGCTTACTTCACTCTGTATAATAGGCTCCAGTTTCATCCACCTCATTAGAACTGATTCAAATGTATTCTTTTTAATGGCTGAGTAATACTCCATTGTGTATATGTACCACAGCTTTCTTATCCATTCATCTGCTGATGGGCATCTAGGTTGCTTCCATGTCCTGGCTATTATAAACAGTGCTGCGATGAACATTGGGGTACACGTGTCTCTTTCCCTTCTGGTTTCCTCAGTGTGTATGCCCAGCAGTGGGATTGCTGGATCATAAGGCAGTTCTATTTCCAGTTTTTTAAGGAATCTCCACGCTGTTCTCCATAGTGGCTGTACTAATTTGCATTCCCACCAACAGTGTAAGAGGGTTCCCTTTTCTCCACACCCTCTCCAGCATTTATTATTTGTAGAGTTTTGGATCGCAGCCATTCTGACTGGTGTGAAATGGTACCTCATAGTGGTTTTGATTTGCATTTCTCTGATAATGAGTGATGTTGAGCATCTTTTCATGTGTTTGTTAGCCATCTGTATGTCTTCTTTGGAGAAATGTCTATTTAGTTCTTTGGCCCATTTTTTGATTGGGTCATTTATTTCTCTGGAGTTGAGCTGTAGGAGCTACTTGTAGATTTTTGAGATTAGTTGTTTGTCAGTTGCTTCATTTGCTATTATTTTCTCCCATTCTGAAGGCTGTCTTTTCACCTTGCTAACAGTTTCCTTTGATTGCAGAAGCTTCTTATTATTGGATTATTTAATTTCCCAGTAAATATTTGGCCTCTTTTTAAGTTCTGCATTAAAAAACAATCCTAAGTATTTCTTTTTTTGTATTTAGATACTTGTAGTTACAGCCTGTCTATTATGGGTGAAATTCTGGAGCCCACAGTTGCAAAAAGAAGATAGGCAGCCCTTTCAAATACAGACATAGTAATGTATAATTTTGCCTCGCTGGGCTGTGTATTATTACATGTACACAAAGATGATCTCAATATTGCAAGAGAAGATGGGAGAAGTGCTTAATTAACTTTAAATACATCTAATAGACATAATTAAACTGTTTAATTTTACAAACATTTATTTAGCAATTATTAAATTAACAGCCCTCTGCTAGGACTAAAAAGATAAAGAGGTATGATACTTGGCTCCAAGTATTTCACAGTTTAGTAATGAACACTGATAGGCTAAAAAATCAATGTAATGTGAACAATATTTCAGTAAGGATCAGATGACATATAAATTGGTTCTGCAGAAATTTCAAGGAAAGAATCCTAACTAGGATATCAGAGCAGGCTTTACGACTTGTGTCTGGGCAAGGCCTTGAAAACATACAGATTTCATCTGGCAAAGGGAAAGGAGGACAGTCAAGGCTGAGAGAACAGGGGAAGAACATACAAGCTGGACTATGCATTATCCTCTGTGGCCCAATGTGAGTGTGTGTGTGTGAGTGTGTGTGTGTGTGTGCACCCACATGCATATGAGGTGTACACAGTAAGAATGGAAGTTGGGAGTTAGTATGGGAACTAATTCAGGAAGATCAGTTGGGCCTGGGATAGATATTATTGTGCAGTACAGTGTTTCTCCAAAAAAGATTACCAACATCTGTGAACCAGTTAGCTTACTCATTTAAAATGCACATCCCTAGCCTTACCCAACTAGATTAAAGTATCTGAGATATGGGGCCTAGGGATCTTAGTTTTGAAAAATATCCCCCAAAGGTTTGAGCTTTTCACTTTTTTAAAATACGCATTAAATCTGAAAATCACTCAGACAAGGGTGATCCTTTGAACACTTTGATCTTTTGGGAGTGGGGTCTAAGAAAATCATCAAGTAGGGAACATCCAACAGTTGTTTGAGAAAAAAGAAAGAGAAGTAACCCTGAAACAAACCCTACTGTTTGGGGGCTTGGGACATATTGTCTTTAGGATTGCTCTAATATCAGGATGCATGATGGCCAGAGCAGCCCAGGTTAAAAGCAGAGATGCATTTAGGACCATTTAAAACCAATATTAGCCTTAATATTCTTTGAAAAAGGCATAATTAGGGATGTAAAAGTCAGATTACCTCTGATCAGTGAGGAACAGAGTGAAGGGAAAATCAATTAGAAGCTACTTGTAAGACATTCACACTTTTAAGAACATTGCTTTGATGACTTTGAAGGGGCTGGAATGAGGGAGAAAGGCAGCAGAACCAGTTCCTACTTCAAAGACCTATTATAGTGTTTACCTTTTTAGGGCAATACTCAAGTGTTTTGAAGAGTAAAAGCTCTTTTAATTTCAATATGACTTATTTGGCTATTTGCAGGTAAATTTTGGCCGACCAGACGAGTGACTCCTTACTCTGAGTTAACTAACATTTTTGAAATTGTTTGAATTTGCCTGTATTTATATTTTATTTGCATAATTTCATAGATTTTGTGCATTTTCAAATATAATAAAGATTCTAGTCCTTGCTCCCAAGAGATGTTTGGCAATAGGATCTTTATTCCCTGTTTGGAAATGAGCAAAAAGGTAAGTGGTTTCCATCATTCAATACTAGAAACTAGGTTTCACAATTCCAAGTGCAGATTCTTCTCTCTAAATGCTTGAAGACAATTAAAATGTGATGGGGATGCACTGTGGCACTAAGGACATTGTTCTCTGTTCCCTACAGATACAGGCACTTGAAGAAAAACTGCAATCTGAGAAATGAAGGAGAACCATGTGCAGAGGATTTTGAGAGATGTGGCTATAAGGAGGTGGATAATAGGAAGAGGCGAACCATTGGACAACCTTAAGATTCTTCCTGCAGATAGGTGTTAGAGTTGGAGTTTTGGCTGCTCAAACTGAAGCAGAAAATCCTCCACCAAAATTTCCTTCAATAGGGGAATCATCTTGTGTAGAAGATATTAGAGTAATGATAGGAAGGAAGGACTGAAGGAGAATGGGGAATGAGCTCGGGGAAGTTTTAAGGGGAGAGGAGATTCTTACACTAGGCCACAGTGCAATAAAAAGAACCAAGAGTTTAACAGCATACATGGTGTACCTACCAAGTACTGGGCACAGTGTTATTTACATACTTGGGAACGAGAAGAACAGATAGGATCCTGTCGATATAAACTTACAATAGTTGTCTCATTGAAGATGCTGCCAGAGTTTCCATTAGCAAGCAGCTTTAAACAGCTTTCTAAAATAAGAAAGGGATATGGGATGTAAGAAGCATGGTGGCAGTCACTGGAAATGGCAAACATGGCTAGAGCAATATATGAGGTTCATGCTGGTGTCAATTTCAGCACTCAAGCCCTAGAAGCCTAGTATTTTTTTTTTTTGCCTTTAGCACCTTGATATTAAAAATATTCTTGACTCTTCCTTTAATCCTTTCTCTGAGTATTCATATAGACATCACTTAGGGCTATGAGCTCATAAATGAAATAGGATCCATGCCTTGATGAAACTGCATGGGAGGTATCCAAGAAAAATCTGCTCTAGGAAATGATTTGGTAATTCAACATGCTGGCACTCTTTCTTCTAAACCAGCTTGTGCCAGCTTTGGTGTCAGGGGCCACTGTGGAAAGGGCTGGCTTTCAACTGAGTTACAACATGGAGTCATATTAATCTTCCCTGGTCATTAAAGGTCCAGCAGCCTTTTCTACCCATTTAGAGACTTCACTTTAATCATTTAGCCAAAATCCAATTTAGGTAATCCAACCCAGAATTCTCCAGTAATTTCACTTGGATAAGCCATAGCATTTTTTTCTTATCTCTGCCCCCCAAAACTGGCATCATGTTATGTACTACTAAACATGTTTCACCACCAAGCTGGCTGAGGCAGCAGGAAGCACAGTAATTGTGTTTTGCACTTACCAACACCTTCTAGAAGCCAAGTTTATAAACCACTTGCCTATTTGACAAGAATGAAAAAGGAGGATCTTTCATTGCATCCTTCTTTTAAATTTTTTTTCTATTTTTTAATTTATCTGACTGCACAGGGTCTTGGTTGCAGCATGGGATCTCTTAATTGCAGCACCCTGAATCTTCAATGTTCATTATGGCAAGTGGAATCTTTAGCTGGACTCTAGGATCTAGTTACCTAAGAACTAGGGATTGAACCTGGGCCCCTGCATTGGGAGCTTGGAGTCTTAGCCACTGGATCACCAGGGAAATCCCCATTCCACCCTTCTTTATGTCCCATCTTTGAATTGTATTTGTCCTAAAGAATTCCACAGATAATGAGTGGGTTTATATTAAAGGCAGTTCATAACAACATCTTAATTTCTTTTAGTTAAAACTGTTTTAAAATTTGGTCTTTCTGTTGCTAGATGAGGAAAATTAAGGCCAGACCATATTTAGATCAGTTATTGTTTGCTTTTTAGAGATATCTGTCTTGAAAACAAGTCTTGAAAATTAATATTAATTTCAAAAGCACTCTTCGTGAAGTAAACACATTGACTTGTTTGTTTTCTTTTTAATACAATTAAATCCATATTTATGATCAGTATCCTTAGTCCCTGGCACCATCCTGGGCCTTGTTGAGGACAGGCTGAAGAAGTTCGAGGTGCTATGCTTGCCCCTAAAGGATCTACACTCTCACTGGGGAGGCTAAACACACATAAAATGGTGATGCAGCAGACAGAATATGCTAAAACGCTGTGCATAGATGTGGTGGAGGAGTCACACTGCCTGATTTCAATCTTCATCTACCACTTACTAGTTGTATGATTCTAGGCAAGTCATTTACCTCTCCATGCCCCATTTTCCCATCTATAAAATGGAATAATGATGGTCAGTTGGGCTTCTCAGGTGGCATTAGTGGTAAAGAACCTACCCATCAATGCGGAAGTAAGGCACACGTTTGATCCCTGGGTTAGGAAGATTCCCTGAAGGAGGGCATGACAACCCATTCCAGTATTCTTGCCTGGAGAATTCCATGATCAGAGGAGCCTGGCAGGCTATAGTCCATAGGGTCGCAAAGAGTCAGATACCACTGAAGTGACAGCATGCAGCACGCATGATGGTCAATTAACATATCTAATGCGCAGAGCTGACTCATTTGAAAAGACCCTGACACTAGGAAAGATTGAGAGCAGGAGGAGAAGGGGATGACAGAGGATGAGAAGGTTGGATGGCATCACCAACTCAAGGGACATGAGTTTGGGTAGACTCTAGGAGTTGGTGATGGACAGGGAGGCCTGGCGTGCAGTTCATGGGGAAGCAGAGTCGGACACAACTGAGCGACTAAACTGAACTGAACCGAATGCTCTTAGGATAGTAGGTCAATAATTGTTAGCTCTTAAATAAAAAGATGCATGTAAACAAAGTGTGAATTTTTGAAGGGAGAGATTTCTTTGAGTTAGAATGTTTATGGGTATTTCCACGGAAGCTTAATGGATGAGATTAATTTTGAGTTTTGAAGTGCAAAACAAGTTAGAAATATTATTGTTTTTGTACTCCCTTCTGAAGCCAAGTTGATAAACCACTGACCTGATAAGAATGCATCAGTAGTGGACCTTTTACTCCGTAATTAGAACTTTTAAAAATTATAAGCTAATATGTTTACTGGGGCTTCCCAGGTGGCGCTAGTGGTAAAGAACCCACCTGCCAACGCAGGTAGACCTATGAGATGTGGGTTTGATCCCTGGGACAGGAAGATCCCCTGGAGGAGGGCATGGCAACCCACTCCAGAGTTCTTGCCTGGAGAATCCCATGGACAGAGGAGCCTGGTGTGCTACAGTCCTCAGTGTCATACAGAGTTGGACACGGCTGAAGCGCTTAGCACTCATGCAATATGGTTATTATAAAACATTTAGAAAATATACAAGGAAGAAAATATGGTTTTCTTTATCCCTTGTTGACATATTCCTATATTTCTTGTCTTTTTTATCCTATGCCTATATTTTACCCAAAATATGGCAATGGTATATATAGTTTTGTGTTCTACTTTTTCACTTAATTTCAAATGATAGCATTTTCCATTGCCATCAGTTATTCTTTAAAAATGTTGCTTTTTATGTTGACATCATATTCCATCATATGAAATGCCTTGGTCATTTATTGATGTAACTGATTATTTACAATTTTCCTCTATTATATAAAAGTGATAATGAAGATTTTTCCACATAGGTCTTTGTGAGATTCTTTATTGTTTTCTCAGAATAATGAACCCTATAAATGAATGTATTGGATTAAAGAATAAGGGTGTTTTTAAAACTCAATGTTTATGGTTAAAATGGTTTCAGAAAACAAACTAAATTATACTCTTGCTAGCAACATGTAAGAGTTTTATACATTTCACCTTATACTCACTAAAATTAGTATTATCATTTTTAACCTTTGTTTAATAGATGAAGCATAGCATTTTCCTTTAATTTATAATTATTTACTTACTAGTGAGGTTGAGCTTTTTTCATATATTTCTTTTCTCCAATTTCTCCATTTGAGATAGTGCGTACCCGTTGTTCAGTTTTGGGTGTGTGCTTGTTGTTTATATCTACTTGAATGAGCTTTTTACATCGTAGTGATAGTAACTCTTGGTCTTATTTATGCCAAATGATTCTTATTTGGCTTGGATGCACATGAGTTTTCCATTCTTATAAAGTCAGCTTAAAATTTTTGCACTTGTAATTTCTTCCTTTGTTTTTCAATTTAGAAAGTCTGAAATTTTGTCTTCGGAACTCTGTAAGAAACTAAATTTTTACTAAAGAGAGGTGGAAGAGATGCTTCATCATTATGATCTCTTTTCTCCTGTTCTTTCTCCTACTTCAAAAGAATCTGTGTTGATTAAAGGCAATTCATGGTCAATTTTTTGAAAATACATTTTTGCCAATTCCAAAGTTTATACTCTTGGTTCACAACAGTTTCTTGTTGAGCCTGTTGTATATCCAGTAGCCAGGTTAGAGTATATTTTCCCATAAGCTAGTAAAAAAATTATAGGATGTTGCTCGACAAAGATTCAAATTTTGAAAAAGCAGTTAAAATTTTTTATTTTGTTTTTGACTCAGTTTGCCTATGGCCAGACAGAATCCAATCCTATGGGATTTGCTCTTGTTGCTGTTGATTAAAACTGCTCTGCAAAGAAATCTAAAATGCACATGGTCTCATCATTTGTTTCCTGGGAAGACTGATTTCTACCCTCTATGTTGCTTTTCAGCAGGTCTGCCATAAGTGGCAGAGAATTGGGGGAAGCCTACACAATCATATCTCACAGTAGGTTTGATGTAAAAGAGATTAAATCTTAGCATTGTTCCCCAAATTATTTTAAATGTCAGCTCAAAAGGCTTTTAAGGTTTTTGTTTTGTTTTGTTTTAATTTTGAATGGAAGTGTTAACTGGAACCACCAGGGGCAGTTAGTTTGAGAAAAGCAATACTGTGCATCTTAAATTGGGCAAAAATTTTTATGACTCAAATTCTTCATTTATTATACCCAGATGATGAGAGCATGCTGCTGTCTCTGATGCCCTGGTGGAAACAAACCATCTTTTTCTATGATGGAAGCCTCAATGAGAAGTTTAAACATGGTGCCAACATTGCTTTTTATTTAGCATCTTGCCTGGTGCTTTATAGTGGAGCATCTTTAACTTATATAAAATTCATTGAATTCCCTGAGGTTAAAGCTCTTCCTGAAAATTGTAGTTGCCTATATATGCATTGACTAAGAAGCTAACTAAAGGTTTTGCTTTATAAAACAACTACCTCCCTGAAAAGATGAAGTAATCATTTGTCCATTCAACAAACTATTTGTTCATTACCCATTAAGTACATGGATAAGGCAATGGCAACCCATTCCAGTACTCTTGCCTGGAAAATCCCATGGACGGAGGAGCCCAATAGGCTGCAGTCCATGGGGTCGCAAAGAGTCGGACATAACTGAGCGACTTCACTTTCACTTTTCACTTTCATGCAGTGGAGAAGGAAATGGCAACCCATTCCAGTGTTCTTGCCTGGAGAATCCCAGGGACGGTGGAGCCTGGTGGGCTGCCATCTATGGGGTCACACAGAGTTGGACACGACTGAAGTGACTTAGCAGCAGCAGCAGAAGCAGCAGCAGCAGCATTAGCATTAAGTACAAGATAACCTAATGGAGTTAGGAAAAGAAGTTGCTGTAAAAAAGTTAAGTATGAAAACTGGAGCAAAAGTTTAAAAGTATTAGTCAAACCTTAATGGAAAAATTCATTTTGAGAAAAATTTTTAAAATCAGATATACTTGTTTAACATAGCATCAATATTGGCTTCACATGTGTAGTCCTTAATAATTAGAAAGTCATGTTTACATATGATTTCTCATTTAATTTATACAACTTTTGGGGGGATAGGTAGGAAAGACATTAATCAGCTTCATTTTTACAGGTTGATAAGTTGATAGCTAAAGTTACATGGTGGTGTCTCAGTGGTAAAGAACCCGCCTACAATGCAGGAGATGTGGCAGGAGCCCTGGGTTTGATCCCTGGGTCAGGAAGAGCTCCTGGAGAAGGAAATGGCAACTCACTCCAGTATTCTTGTTTGGGAAATTCCATGAACAGAGGAGCCTGGTCCATGGGGCTGCACAAGAGTTAGACACAACTTATCAACTAAACAAAACAACAAAAGTTACATGGCTAGAAAGAGATTGAGTCAAGAATCAAAAGTAGGTCTTTTGAGTCTTAGGCTGACTTCATTCCTTCTCTACTATAGTGCTGAAAGAGGGGAAAATAGTAAATAACTATATTTACATGTGTGATACTTTAAAGGTTAGGGTAATTGCTGTCATGGTTTTTCTTTTTAAAAATTAATGTATGGGACTTCCCTGGTGGTCCAGTGTACGTGGGTTTGATGCCTGGATAGAAAACTAAGATTCTACAAGCCTTGGGACAAGTAAGCCCTGCACCACAACGAAGGCTTGATGCAACCAAATACATTTTTTTAAATTAATGTAAATTAGGGAATTGCTAAGTTTTCATCTCTTAATAAAAATGAAAGAGTAGCTATGGTTTAAATGTAGTTAGACTATAGAGAAATTTCATAATATTTCCAATTTAACATGGAACACATATTATTACAATTTTATTTTTAAGAAGGGAGAAGCCCCAAGTTGTTTTATCTAAGAATTGCCTCAGGATTTCCTTTTTTTTTTTCCTATTATATTTGATAATAAAGTTTATCAAGGGATGCAAAGCTGAACTGGCAAATCATTGTAGCCATGATCACCTTAGGGATTTCCTCTCTGAGGGTTATGTGGATGGACAATGACAGGCTGGAGTTTATGCTGCTGAAACCACTGTAGTGCACTGGAAGAATGAGCAACAGATCCAGCATTTCGGTTATTTGACTTAACGCGGATTTTAGCTAAACCCAAATCTGGAGAAAAATTTTAGTCATGGTGCTCTTGTTCAGTCGAAAGCAGATGGGAAGAAGACTGTCATCATTTATACTTGGGATACGGTACAGACCTGGAAAACGATTGTTTAAAGGTCATAAAGCCAAGGAACTAGAATGTAATCAATTAATTTCAACAAACGTTTATTAAGTGCCTCCTCTGGGTTAGGCACTGTGCTGGTACCTAGGACAATAGTAGAAATGGAGTGGGAAAAACAGCCTCTGTGGCCACAGAGCTATAGACTAGGAGAATTACTGATATTAAATATGTGATTAACTATAAGAATGATAAGTGTCATAAATAAGAAAGGACAGAGGGCTATAGGAATGAAGATGAAGGGGATTTAATTTAATCTAAAATTTGAGGGAAGACTTTAAATCTTTTAATTTTTAAAAAAAATCTTAAAGACAAAACCAGAAGGATTTAGGGAAACCAAGGTGTGATGGCTAATTTTTTGTGTCAGTGTGACAGGGCCATAAGGTGCCTAGATATTTGGTCAAACATTCTGGGTGTGTCTGTGAGGTGAGATTAACATTCTGGATGAGAGTAACATGAGACTGTGTAAAGCAGATTGCCCTCCCTAATGTGGGTGGCCCTCATCCAACCAGTTAATGAATTTAAAGACTATATTTTAAATGTTCTTGTATCCTAGAGCTGTATTTTTTTTCTCATGTAATTGGGTCATGCCTTAGAATTAATTTTTGTTGTCATTTTTCAGTCCCTAAGTTGTGTCTGACTGTGACCCTGTGTGCTTCGGCATGCCAGGCTTCCCTGTCCTTCACTATCTCCTGGAGTTTGCTGAAATTCATGTCCATTGAGTCAGTGGTGGTATCTAACCATCTCATCATCTGCTGCCCCCTTCTCCTTTTGCCTTCAATCTTTCCCAGCATCAGGGTCTTTCCCAATGAGTCCACTCTTTGTATGAAGTGGCCAAAGTATTGAAACTTCAGCTTCAGTAGCAGTCTTTTCAATTAATATTCAGAATTGTTTTCCTTTAGGATCAACTGGCTAGATCTTGCAGTCCAATGGGTTTTCAAGAGTCTTCTCCAGCACTGCAATTTGAAAGCATCAGCTCTTCAGCACTCAGCCTTCTCTATGGTCCAACTTTCACATCTGTACATGATTACTGTAGCTCTGACTTTTGGACCTTTGTCAGCAGTGATGCCTCTGCTTTTTAATACTCTGTCTAGGTTTGTCATAGCTTTCCTTCCAAGGAGCAAGTGTCTTTTAATTTCATGGCTGAAGTCACCGTTACAGTGATCTGGGAGCCCAAGAAAAGAAAATCTGTCACTTCTTCCACTTTAACTCCTTCTATTTGCCCTGAAGTGGAGCTACGATCTTCATTTTTTGAATATTGAGTTGTAAGCCAGCTTTTTCACTCTTCTCTTTCACCTTCATCAAGAGGCTGTTTAGTTCCTCTTCACTTTCTGCCATTAAAGTGGTATCATCTGCACACCTGAGGTTGATATTTCTCCCGGAAATCTTGACTCCAGCTTGTGCTTCATCCAGCCCAGCATTTAACATAATGTAGTCTGCATAGAAGTTAAATAAGCAAGGTGACAGTATACAGCCTTGTCATACTCCTTTCCCAAATTTGAACCAGTTTTTCAATGTCCAGTTCTAACTGTTGCTTCTTGACCCCCATACAGGTTTCTGAGGAGACATGTAAGGGTATGGTATTTCCATCTCTTAAGAATATTCCACAGTTTGTTGTGATCGATACAATCAAAATCTTTAGTATAGTCAATGAAGCAGAAGTAGATTTTTTTTCTGGAATTTCCTTGCTTTCTCTATTAATATGATGCATCAAAGGTATGAAGTTATAAATATTAAGCTAATAATTTATTAAACATTTAAAATAGTCATTGAAGTTTAAAAACATTGATTTCATATTGCCACTCAGTAGAAGAATCTATCTATATATACACATCCATTTATAACTATATATATGTAGATTTATCAACTATATACAACCACAGTTATATCAATAACTATCATACTGTAGAAAGGATGAATCTTGCGGATAAGTAAACAGTTATCCAGAAAGAGTATGAGTTACCAGTCAGCCAGTAAACACTAGTAAATATGATGTCATAGTATTGGGAGTAATAAATATATGGTAAAAACAGAAGAAATAGATAACGTGGCATTTTCCCACATAGAGCTTACAATCTAATCCTAAAGCAGATCAAGTACCTTGACTACAGCCACTAAAAGGACTTTTAGACTAGTACAAATTTTTTCAGTGGTGCAAACTGAAGCTCACATGGGAAGGGATGTGCAGGGCAAGAGAGAACAAAATTAGGTGGGGTTAATTCACTCAAGACATATTTCTTAACAATAAACCAAGTTAAGGTGTTCCCGCCATCCATGGGGATTCAGAAGTGAACAGGAGACATAGTTCCTCCTGGAGTTTAGGCTTATAACACCATTCAGTTCAGTTCAGTTGCTCAGTCGTGTCCAACTCTTTGAGACGCCATGAATCACAGCACGCCAGGCCTCCTTGTCCATCACCAACTCCCAGAGTTTACCCAAACTCATGTCCATTGAGGCAGAGATACCATCC
>NW_011494826.1:8959753-8960301 GCF_000754665.1 Bison bison bison | reverse complement strand
CTTAGGCCCTCAGCCTTCTTCACAGTCCAACTCTCACATCCATACATGACCACAGGAAAAACCATAGCCTTGACTAGACGGACCTTTGTTGGCAAAGTAATGTCTCTGCTTTTGAATATGCTGTCTAGGTTGGTCATAACTTTCCTTCCAAGGAGTAAGCATCTTTTAATTTCATGGCTACAGTCACCATTTGTAGTGATTTTGAGCCCCCCAAAATAAAGTCTGACACTGTTTCCACTGTTTCCCCATCTATTTCCCATGAAGTGATGGGACCAGATGCCATGATCTTCGTTTTCTGAATGTTGAGCTTTAAGCCAACTTTTTCACTCTCCACTTTCACCTTCATCAAGAGGCTTTTTAGTTCCTCTTCACTTTCTGCCAAAAGGGTGGTGTCATCTGCATATCTGAGATTATTGATATTTCTCCTGGAAATCTTGATTCCAGCTTGTGTTTCTTCCAGTCCAGCGTTTCTCGTGATGTACTCTGCATATAAGTTAAATAAGCAGGGTGATAATATACAGCCTTGACGTACTCCTTTTCCTATTTGG
>NW_011494826.1:8959286-8959653 GCF_000754665.1 Bison bison bison | reverse complement strand
GGTATGACCTAAATCAAATCCCTTATGATTATACAGTGGAAGTGAGAAATAGATTTAAGGGCCTAGATCTGATAGATAGAGTGCCTGATTAACTATGGAATGAGTTCTGTGACATTGTACAGGAGATAGGGATCAAGACCATCCCCATGGAAAAGAAATGCAAAAAAGCAAAATGGCTGTCTGGGGAGGCCTTACAAATAGCTGTGAAAAGAGAGAAGCGAAAAGCAAAGAAGAAAAGGAAAGATATAAGCATCTGAATGCAGAATTCCAAAGAATAGCAAGAAGAGATAAGAAAGCCTTCCTCAGCCATCAATGCAAAGAAATAGAGGAAAACAACAGAATGGGAAAGACTAGGGATCTCTTCAGA
>NW_011494826.1:8957973-8959186 GCF_000754665.1 Bison bison bison | reverse complement strand
TAAGCCAACTTTTTCACTCTCCACTTTCACCTTCATCAAGAGGCTTTTTAGTTCCTCTTCACTTTCTGCCAAAAGGGTGGTGTCATCTGCATATCTGAGATTATTGATATTTCTCCTGGAAATCTTGATTCCAGCTTGTGTTTCTTCCAGTCCAGCGTTTCTCGTGATGTACTCTGCATATAAGTTAAATAAGCAGGGTGATAATATACAGCCTTGACGTACTCCTTTTCCTATTTGGAACCAGTCTGTTGTTCCATGTCCAGTTCTAACTGTTCCTTCCTGACCTGCGTACAGGTTTCTCAAGAGGCAGGCCAGGTGGTCTGGTATTCCAATCTCTTTCAGAATTTTCCACAGTTTATTATGATCCACACAATCAAAGGCTTTGGCATAGTCAAAAAAGCAGAAATAGATGTTTTACTGGAACTCTCTTGCTTTTTCCATGATCCAGCGGATGTTGGCAATTTGATCTCAGGTTCCTCTTCCTTTTCTAAAACCAGCTTGAACATCAGCAAGTTCATGGTTCATGTATTGCTAAAGCCTGGCTTGGAGAATTTTGAGCATTACTTTACTAGCATGTGAGATGAGTGCAATTGTGTGGTAGTTTGAGCATTCTTTGGCATTGCCTTTCTTTGGGATTGGAATGAAAACTGACCTTTTCCAGTCCTGTGGCCACTGCTGAGTTTTCCAAATTTGCTGGCATATTGAGTGCAGCACTTTCACAACATCATCTTTTAGGATTTGAAATAGCTCAACTGGAATTCCATCACCTCCACTAGCTTTGTTCATAGTGATGCTTTCTAAGGCCCACTTGACTTCACATTCCAGGATGTCTGGCTCTAGATGAGTGATCACACCTTCATGATTATCTGGTCATAGCACTGGTTTGCACTGGTCATAGCAAACACCCTCTTCCAACAACACAAGAGAAGACTCTACACATGGACATCACCAGATGGTCAACACCGAAATCAGATTGATTATATTCTTTGCAGTCAAAGAGGGAGAAGCTCTATACAGTCAACAAAAACAAGACCAGAGGCTGACTGTGGCTCAGATCATGAACTCCTTATTGCCAAATTCAGACTGAAATTGAAGAAAGTAGGGAAAACCACTGGACCATTCAGGTATGACCTAAATCAAATCCCTTATGATTATACAGTGGAAGTGAGAAATAGATTTAAGGGCCTAGATCTGATAGATAGAGTGCCTGATT
>NW_011494826.1:8923040-8957873 GCF_000754665.1 Bison bison bison | reverse complement strand
AAAAGCAAAGAAGAAAAGGAAAGATATAAGCATCTGAATGCAGAATTCCAAAGAATAGCAAGAAGAGATAAGAAAGCCTTCCTCAGCCATCAATGCAAAGAAATAGAGGAAAACAACAGAATGGGAAAGACTAGGGATCTCTTCAAGAAAATTAGAGATACCAAGGGAACATTTCATGCAAAGATGGGCTCAATAAAGGACAGAAATGGTATGGACCTAACAGAAGCAGAAGATATTAAGAAGAGGTGGCAAGAATACACAGAAGAACTGTACAAAAAAGATCTTCATGACCCAGATAACACCATTAGGACCTAGTAAACCAAAGTCACCCCCTAAACTATCCAGTGATACTTGTGATAAGTCTCAAAAAAAGTCTGGATGCTGTGAGAAAGTATGAAGGTTAGAAAAGACTTTTTAGAAGTGATATATCAGTTTTGACAGAAAGAAAGAATAGGAATTGACCTGACTGAGGGAGAAATGGGAGAGGCCTGTTACCCACAGAGGGAAGACCCCCATGTGGAAAGGAGAGCAACACTTTTGGAAAATTGAAAGGTTAGCATATATGGGGTGCATGGTGAGCTAGAGGGAGAGCTAAAGAAGATGTTAGAAAATGTGGGCCTTGTAGGATCTAAAAATATAGGGAAGGCCATGATAGGCTTCAAGCAAAAGAATGATGTGAACAGAAGTTCATATTTAAAAGATGGGTCTACCTTGTGGAGAATGGATTGTAGGAGAGGAAGAATGGAAACAAGATCAGCAGTTTGAATTGTTACAGTTCTGTAGGCATCAGGTAATAGTGGATTATCCTGGAGTCTGCTTTATTGACTATGCCAAGGCCTTTGACTGTGTGGATCACACAGTGATCCTCCTCAGCTGGAGGAAGCACAAGCTGGAATCAAGATTGCTGGGAGAAATATCAATAACCTCAGATATGCAGATGACACCACCCTTATGGCAGAAAGTGAAGAAGAACTAAAGAGCCTCTTGATGAAAATGAAAGAGAAGAGTGAAAAAGTTGGCTTAAAGCTCAACATTCAGAAAACCAAGATCATGGCATCCGGTCCCATCACTTCATGGCAAATAGATGGGGAAACAGTGGAAACAGTGGCTGACTTAATTTTTCTGGGCTCCAAAATCACTGCAAATGGTGACTTCAGTCATGAAATTAAAAGACACTTACTCCTTGGAAGGAAAGTTATGACCAACCTAGACAGCATATTCAAAAGCAGAGACATTACTTTGCCAACAAAACGTCCATCTAGTCAAGGCTATGGTTTTTCCAATGGTAATGTGTAGATGTGAGAGTTGGCCTATAAAGAAAGCTGAGCACTGAAGAATTGATGCTTTTGAAGTGTGGTGTTGGAGAAGACTCTTGAGAGTCCCTTGGACTGCAAGGAGATCCAACCAGTCCATCCTAAAGGAGATCAGTCCTGGGTATTCATTGAAAGGACTGATGTTGAAGCTGAAACTCCAATACTTTGTCCACCTGATGCAAAGAGCTGACTCATTGGAAAAGACCCTGATGCTTGGAGAGATTGAGGGCAGGCGGAGAAGGGGACGACAGAGGATGAGATGGTTGGATGGCATCACTGACTCGATGGACATGAGTTTGGGTGAACTCCGGGAGTTGGTGATGGACAGGGAGGCCTGGCATGCTCCAGTTCATGGGGTTGCAAAGAGTCAGATGTGACTGAGCGACTGAACTGAACTGGACTGGACTGGAGTGTTAGTGGTGAACATGGAGTAAGAAGGACAGATAAGTACATTTGCTGCCAAGGTGGAATCAATGGAGTGACTACATGCACGGAAATATGGAAAGGGAGGAACCAAAGTGATGCCAGAGTTTTGGTTTGAGTATCTGGGAAGGTGGTAGAGTCATTTACTAATCTCTGGAAAAGGATTGAGGGGTTGATTTTGAGAACAAGTTTTGAGTTAAACAGAGGATATTGTTGAAGGAGTTGAGAAGTGAGAAAGCACTCATACATGATGGAAGGAAATGTTATTTAAGGACATGAAGGCAGAAGGAAGGCCATTAATAAATGTGGCTGCTTGTAGAGGAATGAAAACAGAGGAGAAATCTGTTGAAACGGAGAAAAGTGGAAGACCATCTCAAAAGAAAGGCAGACGTACTTGAATGCAACCTGTTGTACCTAAGAAGAGCCGAAGTGGTACTGAAGGCCACTGCTTAAAGGTTAGTTAAAAATTGTCCTAATGTCTATGCTCAGGATAAATCCTGTGGGAGACAGGAAGGAGGTTCCCTTTCCTAACCTGACAACCTGAGGACATACAACGGTGACAAAAATGAATAGAACATCTTACCACTCTTGGATATTCAATCCTTTACAAATATTTGAACAGGGAAAGAGACTGTAAATAGTGGGGAGAAGGACTCCAGATAGAAGAAATCATCTAGGACTTGGTCTAAAAACAAAAACAATAGCAACAGTAGCAGCAATGAATGCCACTACCATTCACTGTATTTTAAAAATGTGCTCACTAAGCACTTACCATGTTCGGTTTAATTTAATTTGTGTGATCACTTTGTGTTAAGTGTATTTTTAAATCTCCACCTTTAGTGAGAAAACAGAGCTCAGAGATGTAGTTAACATCTCAAGCATCAAGCAATGATGAAGTGACAGAGGCATGATATAGGTTTAGATTTGATAAACTCTAAAATCCTTGTGCTTTACCACTGATTGCTCCAAATCATTTCTGGCCTCTAGAAACATCAGGAGGTCCATGGTTTGTATCTGTTCCAGGAAGAATCTGGAGATGGCTCTGAGCCCACCATCTATACCAACCTTCCAGATCCCTCTGGGGTCCCACTGCAGTAGAAATAGCTATTTAGAGATAAAGGATATGTGAGAGGGCTGGACATAAGAATAGGGAAGGAACTGAAACCTCACCATTCCCTCTCCTCTCCCCCAAGTACCCCCACAATATCTATATTAAAGTTTGATGCACTGATTACTGCCTTGGGTTTCATTCTCTGAACCTCTAGGGTAAGAGAGACTTTTGTTCAGATAGCCCTCCTCTACCATCCCTTATGCCCTCCAAGAAGTGGTAGCACTGGTAGAATGCCAATGCACATGGGCTTCCCCACACACTACCCAGCCCTTTGTGAGGCTAGAGGAGGTGGTTGAAGAGAGAAGGATGAGGACTGCAGAGGGACTTTTAGCTTTAACAGCCAGGAGACAATGGCTTCTTCCATGGAAGGTTGTGACTAGACACAAGAAAGTATAGAATTTAAACTATACTCCACTGGCCACAGGTAGTAAATGACCACTGCTCCTTTCTCTTGTATGAAAATCCAGCTGATGGTGTATATCACAGTAATGTCAATAATGACTGTTTTGTGACCTCAGGAATTTCATTGTTAAAAGCCATGCACCAGAATAGAGGATGGTAATTATGGGAGAGAAGATGGGTTTTACCAAGTATAACCCAATCTAACATTTTGTCTTAACAAATTTTGAGTTTCAATCCTATTCTACTTTTGGGAATTCAAGTTTTCACGTCTTTGCAACACTCAGCTTCCTGTCACTACCAAAAAAGGACTTTAGAAGACTTACAAGGCTTCATAGACTTCAAATAAGTCTTATGAAACAACATGTTCACGTGTTAAGTGTAAATGAGTCAGAAACATACGGATTAAATTTCCCTTAAAATACACAGGGGTTTGAAAATGAAGGGAAAAATGCTGAGGGCAAAACGTGTTTTGGATTTTGGCAAACCCAAAACATTTGAAAAAAATTGGTTTGATGTTTGATGAACCCTAAATACAGCAAAGTTTGCTCATCTCTCATTGTAATGAAGACCAATAGACCATTTTTTCTGTGTGTGTGAAAACATAGAATCCCACTGGAGCTCTGGACCCCTCACTACTGTACAACTTGACTGATTTTCATTTCATTAATTCACAAACTTCCTTACTTAAATGATGGTTGGTGGTCTCCCCTACATGAGTTCTCAGCAAAGACATAATAAGAGAATACTGGAGAAGACGTCTGGGATTACTAAGACTTCATTAGTCTTATAAAATGCACTTCAGGGCATAACCACTGAACAATAAAACATTAGCATAAATCATTAAAATGGAACCATGTCTTGTCAAGATAAACAAGAGGAGTATGTTTTATGTGGCATTGTCCTTTATTCCTTTAAATTGGTTCTTTCACTCGCTAATTTGCAAAACTGAAAAATCAGACATTCTGTGGTATGAATTAGAGCAGTGGGATTACTCCATTCATAGATTTCCCATCAATACTCCCGATTTTCATCAAAGTCTCTAAAGTTGTAAAGCTGGGAATAGTCTGGTAGATAGATGGTTTAAGGGCTGTGACAGTAGCAAGAGTTGAAAAAAAAATGACAGTAACTCTTTTTCCTCCTGAAGTTTTTGTGGGGGCCTATGAGAGATCAGAGTTGCCTTAGATCTCTGATGGGCAAACAGTGATTCTCCCCTGAAAATTATTCTCTCTGTTGTTTATGTTGTCCTCTGATTTGAACTGAAATTACTTTATCCTTAGACTGCCCTGCTAGTCAAACTTGCGTGACTTTTAAAAGGCTCTCTTTTAACGTGTATCAGGAAATGTTTCAAAGACAGGTTGCTATAAAAATAGCAACAAGAGACACCATGGATTGAGTTAGTTCTGTGACAAGCTCACTGCATATACTACACAGTAGACAGTTCTATGACAGAAGTGCGATTATCTCCATTCTGCGGTTGAAGAAGTGGAGGTTCAGTGAATTAAGTCATTGTGGTCGAGTTGATATTTTAACCATTTGTTTATATAATAAACACTTAGTAAACAATTGGTTTATGTCAAGCATTATTCCAGGTGTTGGGGATGTAATGATGAACAAGACATAGCCCCTGCCCTCGCAGTTTATATTCTAGATGGAAGAAGACCTTTCTTTCCTGTGAGCCTGTTCTTGACTGCTGTATGCATTCTAGACAGTTTTTAGGTATAGAGGAACAGGAATAAAGACTTTATACTGATTTCTTTGGGATTTGGCTCATATATTTAGTTATAGGAAAAAGGCTGTTGATGGGATATTATTCTTCAGATAGAAAAAAGTTCTTAAAGAAAAAAAAAAAAAACCTCTATTAAGCAGTTACCCATTCCATTATGTAAATTAGATGACCATAAATTTAAAACTGTTGCTAAAGACATTGACATGGATCATGAGTTTTTAAGAACTGATTTTAAGAACTATAGGTCCAGAGGATGTCCTCTCCTGCCTTACATGCCCAATTGAAAAAGAACTTTGCTTTATATCTGTTAGCAAGTACTTGTTGGCATCCTTATGACTTTCCTAAGTGACTGATTTGAAATGTTATTGATTTGAGGGTAAATTGTCAGTGAAAAAACTTTTAACCCAGAAACTTTGGGACTGAGTACCTCAGCTGCATTTTCAAAAATTTTCCAGGGTTTAAGAATTTGGGGATGGAAAAGAACCTACATCAGCCCTCTCACTTTATAGAAACTGGGAAACTGATCCTAGAGATCTAAGATACACACAGTCCTCCTGAGGGCAGGCCTGTTCTAAATCCCCTATGAAAGGAGCAACACTAATTTTTCTTAGACTAAATTTTACTGATTACATGTTCTCTGGAATTATTCTTACCGCTAAGACTGAGATATTACAGAGAAACTCCATTCCATGTTTGTGGGGAGTAAAGCACTTTTTCTATGCTTTCTGAAAATTTCCAAGTGCTTATATTCCCATGCCCACCTCTGGCCCCCAGTTCCCATGTTAGTTCTGTTTGTAGATGGTCACATCATCCATCACATTATATTCCTGTACATTGTGTATTTGCTTACACTTGGAACTCTGAGCTTTTACTTACTTCTACCTCTTACACACAGAGGCAGACCCAAACGAACAAATCAGAAAACAATTTATATGAAGTCTCTATGTATTTATCAGACATCACTGAGGTTTTGATAAAATGGTAAAGACTGAATATTGCAACATCTTAACACTGAATATTGGACATCCTTAATCTTCAAATTATACTTGTCCCTTTCAACAAGTAAGGCTCAGTCTCCAGCCATGTTACCCCAAGAGCTCTTTCTTTCTCTTTTCGCTCCTACTTTCTTTTCTATCTCCTCCCTCTTGGAACAAAAGCCAAGTTCTTCTATGTTCTCTATTAATTTTTAAGTGAGATACAATTCACACACCATAAAATTCACCATTTTAAAGTGAAAAATTTAATTTTAAAAATTATCACTTATTTATTTTTGTGCTGTGCTGGGTCTTCACTGCTGTGCATGGGCTTTCTCTAGTTGTGGCAAGTAGGGGCTACTCTTCACTGTGGTGCAGGGCTGCTCACTGCAGTGGCTTCTTCTGTTGTGGAGCATGGGCTCTAGGGCACGAGGGCTTCAGCAGTTGTGGTGCGTGGGCTTAATTGTCCACAGCATGTGGCATCCCCCCAAACAAGGATCAAACCAATGTCCCCTGCATTGGCAGGTGGATTCTTATCCACTGTGCCATAAGAGAAGTACCTTTTTTTTTTTTTTAATATATTCATAAAGTTGTACAACAATTGGGGCTTCCCAGGTGGCGCTAGTGGTAAAGAACCCGCCTGCCAATGCAGGAGACCCAAGAGACAGAGACCTGGGTTCAAACCCTGGGATGGGAAGATCCCCTGGAGGAAGCATGGCAACCCACTCCAGTATTCTTGCCTGGAGAATCCACATGGACAGAGGAGTGTGGTGGGCCACAGCCCTTAGGGTCGCAAAAAGTTGGACATGATGAAAGTGACTTAGCAGGCATGCATGTACAACAATTACCAATACCTAATTACAGAATATGTTAATAACCTCAAAAGGAAACTCCATATCCATTAGCAATTCTCATTCCTCTAACACCCCAGCCCCTGGAAAATATGAATCTACCTTCTGTATTTATGGGTTGTCTATTCTGGACATTTCCGGAATCATTGGGTCTGCCTTCGTTCACTTAGCATAAGTTTTTCAGGGTCATCCATGTTACAGTACATATCTGTACTTCTTTTCTTTTTGGGATTAGATAAAATGTCACTGTGCAGCTATATCTCCTTTGTTTGTTCGTTCACCAGTGGCTAAATGGATATTTTTAATGTTATACACATCCTAGTTTATGTGCAGTAATATCTCACTGTGTTTTTGATTTCCATTTCCCTAGTGGCTAATGATATAGAATATCTTTTCTTGTGCTTATTGGTATCTGTATATCTTCTTTGAAAAAAATGTTTATTCAAATATTTCGTCCACTTTAAAAACTGAGTTATTTGTCCTTTAAAAATTTTCAATTTTCATTTTAAAATGTTCTTATATATTCTGAATGTTAGGCCCTTATCAGAAATATGATTTGCAAACATTATTTTTCTATTTTATGGGTTGTCGTTTCACCTTTTAGATAGCGTCCTTTGAAACCCCCAAGTTTTTAATGTTGAAGCCAAGTTTATCTATTTTCAATTTGGTTGCTCTGCTTTTGGTGTCATATCTAAGAAACTATTGCCTGTTCCAAGTTTACAAAGATTTACATCTATGTTTTCTTCAAAGTATTTTATAGTTTAGCTCTTTTATTAAGTCTTTATTTTGAGGTAACTTTTGTATATAGTGTGAAGTAGGGGTTTACCTTTACTCCCTTGCATGAAAATATTCAGTTGTCCCAGTACTATTTGTTGAAAACAATGATCCTTTCCCCCATTGAATTGTCTTGGCACCTTTGTTGAAAACCCAACTGAATATTAAATGTATGGATTTACCTTTATGTTCTTCTACTGGGTTTGCCAAGAAGTTAGCTCTATTGGTTTGGCCAAAATTTCATTCATTGGGAAAAACCCAAATGAACTTTTTGGCTAACCCAATGAACTTTTTGGCTAACCTAATACAATCTTCGGGAGAAGGCAATGGCACCCCACTCTAGTACTCTTGCCTGGCAAATCCCATGGACGGAGGAGCCTGGTAGGCTGCAGTCCATGGGGTCGCTAGGAGTCAGACACGATTGAGCGACTTTACTTTCACTTTCCATTTTCATGCATTGGAGAAGGAAATGGCAACCCACTCCAGTGTTCTTGCCTGGAGAATCCCAGGGATGGCGGAGTCTGGTGGGCTGCCATCTATGGGGTCGCACAGAGTCGGACACAACTGAAGTGACTTAGCAGTAGCAGTAATACAATCTTCAGCCCTCAACTCCAAATTTAGCCCTGACTATTCCTTTACACATTCAAGGATTTAGCTGAAGTGTGAAAATATGTAGTTGAAGTGTGAAAATCAGCTAAGCTTTTCTTCCCATTGCAAGGACTGAATGAGTGAGAACATGAACTCTGGTCTCTAGTAAATAGGACTCACCAGCCCAAATATGATCAAATCAACTCTTCTTTGAGGGAAGTGGTCCTGGGGGGATCAGACATGTTCTCTGCCCCCACAGTTCTTTGCTCTGCTCTCATAGCATTTCACTCATCTTTATCTCACTCTTTCCTGCCTCATCCAGGCCTGCGTGTTCAAATTTTTAAAAACCTTCTGATTAAGGTCTTAAATGAGAATTAACCCCCAGAAGAATGAGAATGAGGAGTAAAGAGGAAGGATGTCTTATCCTTCTGATTATACAAGAATTAGCAATATTTTGTAGTACAAGAAGATGAGCAAACATCTGCACCAATTGTATGATTTCAAGCAATAACTTTCCTTCTTTGAGCCTTTACTTTCTGTAGTATACATCTCATAGCATTTCCATGTGGGAATTCCTTCCCAGAATTTCTCAGGAAACGTATGCTTTCCTGAATCTTGTATTGTGAAAAATCAATTGAGGAATCAGGAAAACAGGACAAACTGTTATAGTTCTGCAAGAATGAAAGCTTAAACAAACAACAGAGAAATACTGTAAGCTTTAAGTTAGTCCCTGATGTCACATTAAAGTGAGAGCAGGAAGAGCTGACACTCAGATTGAAGTTAAGGGAGACATTTCCAGATCAGGACCAGGACCATGTCAGAGGAAAGCAGCCACAATCTAAGCTTGCTCAGTCCAGTACAGCATACATAGCTATGTGTGTATTGTGTGTTTAGTTGCTCAGCTGTGTCTGACTCTCTGCGACCCCATGGACTATAGCCCACCAGGCTTCTCTGTCCATGGAATTCTCCAGACAAGAATACTGGAGTAGGTTGCCATTTCTTCCTCCAGGGGATCTTCCTGAACCAGGGATCTAGCCTGTGTTTTCTGCATTGCAGGTGGATTCTTTACCTGCTGAGCCCTCAGAGAAGCCCAAGTACGGCTATGGAGAACTTGAAATGAGGCTACTATGAATTGAGGCTATTACATCTCAATTCAACTGTAAAATACAGATTTCAAAGACTAAATATGGCAAAGTGAAGGTGAAATATCTCATTGATATTTCTCACACTGATTGCATATTGAAACGAAAATATATTGAATATATTGAATATATTGGGTTAAATAAAATTATTAAATTATTACAATTATTACTTAAATTAATTTTGCCTGGTTCCTTCTTCATTTTTAATGTGCCTCCTAGAACATTTAATTACATACGTGGCCAGCACATATAGCTTGTGGCTATTGTCATATATGGTAGGCAACTAACGGGACCCCTCAAAGGAGGTCTCTGGTATACACATACTTTTCCGCAGTTAGTCAATCAAACACTAATCTAGGTGCTGCTGTGAAGGAATTTGGGAGATGCAATTAAGGCCTCAAATGACTTAATTTAAAGATAGATTATCCAAGTGGGCCTCACCTAATCACATGAGTGCTTCAAAAGCAGAGTCTTTTCTCCACCAGTCACAGAAGAGACAGGCAGAGAGACACACTGCAGGTGGCCTGCAGGAAAGAAAAACATTCAGGTTGTGAACTGCCTGTGGGGGCCATGAGGCAAAGAACTGCCTATAGGACCTGAAAGTGAAAGTGCTGTTCAGTCTTGTCCCACTCTTTGAGACCCCACGGACTGTAGCCCATCAGGCTCCTCTCCATGAAAAATCTCCATGGGATTTTTCAGGCAAGAATATTGGAGTGGGTTGCCATTTCCTTCTCCAGGGGATCTTCCCAACCCAGGGATGGAACCAGTGTCTCCTGCATTGCAGGCAGATTCTTTACCATCTGAGCTACCAGGGAAGCCCTGAGGGAATTCCCAACCAATCACTAGCAGAAAAATGGGGACTTCAGTCCTAAAACCAGAAGGAAATGAATTTCTCCAGCAATCAGTGAGCTTGGAGAGGACGTTGAACCAGCCCTGCCCACCCACTCTCTCCAAGAGAACGGAAGCTTTAGCTGAGAGTTTTTGACCCAGGGACCTGACCTAAAGAGGAATGAGATGATACATGTGAACTACTTAAAGCTGTTATGTTTGTGGTAATTTGTTATACACCAATAGAAATCCAGTGAGCCATATTACAAGAGCTTATTGTGACTCATGGTGAGCCATTGTGAATACAATAAATATCAACAAGTCTGTATGCAAAGTACATGTTATATGAATCCTGTGAGTTGTATGTTAGGAAAAAACACATTTGGAAGAAAAATAAGTCCTTAAAATAGCAATTTTGACATGAGTCTGTGTAGTGATGTCAATCTTGCTGCTGCTGCTGCTGCTAAGTCACTTCAGTTGTGTCCGACTCTGTGCAACCCCAGAGACGGCAGCCCACCAGGCTCCGCCATCCCTGGGATTCTCCAGGCGAGAACACTGGAGTGGGTTGCCATTCCCTTCTGCAATGCATGAAAGTGAAAAGTGAAAGCTAAGTCGCTCAGTCGTGTCTGACCCTCAGCGACCCCATGGACTGTAGCCTTCCAGGCTTCTCCGTCCATGGGATTTTCTAGGCAAGAGTACTGGAGTGGGGTGCCATTGCCTTCTACAGTCAATCTTGCCAGGATACCCAAATTTTAGGTTTTCCTAGCATTATCCAACAATTTTTTTCTGGTACACTTTGCAGTTTCTGAGTGTCAGTAGAGCGTATAGCTCTTTGTAAATATGTACTATTAAATACTGAAAACAAAATAAAAGAAAAACTACTACTAAAATATTTTTCCTTGGTAAATACTACTAAAATAAAGAATAAGTTATGATTTCAGGAATTCACAAGGACTCTGGGGAATTCTGATTTCTTGTTTCCTAAAGCTTAATATATATGTGCTTCTGAGAGCAGTATGAATTTTTTTCCTTACTCAAATTTAAGATTATAGGGTATTGAGGCAGTACTGGATGGCTTGTATTTCTTAAGTCTAAAGGAACCATATTTCCTGAAGTCCACAATTCTTTGAGCTAACGTTACTACTTATAAGATCATTGCGTCCAAGGCAACCATAATTGGTATAGAAACTCAGGTGGCTCAGTTGGTAAATAACCTGCCTGCCAATGCAGGAGATATAAGAGATGTGGGTTTGATCCTGGATCTGGAAGATCCTCTGGAGTAGGAAATGGCAACCCACTCCAGTATTCTTGCTTGGGAAATCCCATGGACAGAGGAGACTGTTGGGTTCTAGTTTATGGGGGGACTCAAAGAGTCAGACACAATTGAGCGAATGAACACATGAAGTTTAATATGTATTGGGAATTTGTAAACACTGTTTCATGTTGGTATAAGGATTAAATAAATTAATGAATGTGAAAGACTTAGGTGAGGGCTTGAGTGTGGAAAGTGAGGATACATTGTGCTCATGTTTAGTCTCTAGTTCTAGACAAAAATAACAGGAATGCTTAATTAACTCTTTGGCATTTATGGATTTAAATGACTGCATTTTAATCTGAATTTGCATATGACAGATGAGAGGAGAGTAAGAGAATTTAAAGCAACTGGTTAAGAACAAATCCAAAAGGATTTGTCTTGAAAGTGGATTAGCAACCTGAAGATGTTTTGCCTTGTGGGGTACTGTGATGCATTAAAATTTGTATTGAAAAGAATCATCATAATGTGCAGTAAAGACACTTGATGGAGTTCAGAGAAAGATAAGACATTAAGAAAGCAAATGATAACCTTCTCCCCCAAAGTGAAAGTAAAAGTGTTAGTCATCAGTCATGTCCAACTCTTTGTGACCCCATGGACCGTAGCCCACCAGGCTTCTCTGTCCATGGGATTCTCCAGGCAAGAATATTGGAGTGGATTGCCATGCCCTCCTCCAGGGGATCTTCCTGACCCAAGGTTTGAACCCACATCTCTGATGTCTCAGGTACCGACAGGCAGGTTCTTTATCACCTGGGAAGATTACCCCCAACCCCTGCAAACCCATGTCCATCTTCTTATAATAGAGTGAATTGAGTTTGAACTGTTTGATCTGATTTGGTTTGGTTGTCAGCAACAGAAAAATACTTTGCAGAACCTAGAATCAATACATACTCTTCCTCTACTTGCCTGGAGGAGGGGATTCAGCTACAGTTCAGGTTGAGGGAATAAAACAAAGAGATAAAATGGATCATGCTTTAATGTCTTCTTTTATTTCCACAGAATATCCTCTCTTCTATCCATCCAGCTGTGTTATCCTCTCAAATCTGCCTAAAAATTCAAGTTTCCCTGGAAAAATATCCACGACTGATCTCACTCATTCTTATCAATTTTCACTTAGCTTTCAGGAACTTTGTCTCTCATTTGTGTGTTTTCATCTTCAAGTACTTGTGCATTCTTTGGTCTGTGGAAGCTATTTCCCCCCATTAGACTATGGTGTCCTGTGACAAAATAAGCCTTTTGTGTGTTTGTTTTTAATTTTTACTGTATAGAGTCCAACACGTGTCATTTAATTGGAGGGCATCTATTAATTACAAATGTGTCCCAAATAAGAGTTAATGTTACATGTTATTAATAATTTAACAAGTAGGGAACTTTTTTTCCAGTTAGGTCAAGATTCTCACTCAGTAGGAGGCTCCCACTTTTCTGTGCAATTTCAAGTAGGATATTTTTCCTCTGCAGTCATTAAATCTTTGCTGCTCTCAGACTCCCAGGCTCTCCCATCACCCATTATATTCCTAATACAAATGAGAGCTTGAAGAGAACATAAATTGATAGATTGGAGATATTTCAACACATTTCAACCCTTGTTTTTAGAAATAACATAGTTGTCATATTTCATTGAACAAGTGATGGGATTCAAGAATCCCTCCAAAGATCTCTTTTATTACTAAGTCTATTTTTGGAATTTGGGCATTTTCTAGCTCTTGTTGAAATGGAATGATTTTGATAGAGTTTCACCATCTTAGGAGTTTAGGGTTCTAAGAAGTTGATTATGCTGTCTTTGCGATTTTTGGGTCCCAAGTGTGGGAAACATAGGGTACATTTTAGCAGGTGTTGGCAAACTCCACACTTGTGGTTTCTTTCCCCTGCCATTTATACAAATAAAAAGTATTACCATTCATATTAATTCAGTCTTGAACTTATTTTAGAAGCAGCTGGGAAAAGCCACATTTATCTTTGTCATTAAGCAACCGGCTGAAAATTAAGGAAATCATGTGGTTAGATGATTGCTGAAAAGACCCAGCTCATTAGAGATGGGCAAATCTTGAAAGGGTTGAGTGGGTTCTGCGAGGGCCCCTGAAGTTTGGCTACTTCTCTGAATGGTAATCAAATTAGTAACCGGTACATAGTGGAACAAGATCTCTCAGAAGGTTATTGCCCCATGAGGTTATCATCCCTTTCCATATAATTGTCTTTCCCAGTGAGGGTCCCGTCATGGGAGAGTTCAGACTAATAGCATTATGCTGTGACTTCTGGCAGTCTCCTTCCCCACCCCCACCTTGCTTCTCCTTTCTCAGAAATGGTTGGCCCATTGTCTGAGCAACAGCAGAAAATTAAGATCAACAAAAAGTCCACAGGGTCCAACTTTTATTGCCATTTTGTGGGGCTCGTGTAAGTAAAATATGATACTGATGCTGATGATGACTGCTAACTCTGGAGAAAACCTTCCAGGTGCCTTTTAGAATAAAGCATTAGACATGGTCCTCAATGAGCAGATTTCTAGGCTTGTGGCTGGTGATAACTTCAAAGTGAGGTCTGTTCACAGAGGGAGGCCTTGAGAATATTAGAGACCAAAGTGTTATATGACCTCAAATGTTTCTCTTGCTTACTTTCTCTCTCTTTCTTTTTCTTCTGAGCCTGACTAATAGCCTCTGGAAGGCTCATTCCATTAAGGAAGTTCAAGAACCAATGAATTTTCCTATTACTAAAACAGTATCTTTCAACATAATTTACAGCCATTTGTTTCAGTAAACTAAAATGAGTCCAGAGTGGGCAGTAGCCAGCATATGACCAAGCCCACCAAGTAAGTGTGCTGGACTCACCCTTCATTGTCCAGAACTCTCTGTGCTGCCATTGTCATGTAAAGCTGCCCAAACTTTCATAAATGCCAGTATCACAAGCAAGGAGACTTTCTTTTAGGTATCATTGCCTTTTGGTTTGCTAGTAGGCATTATTTCTAATTTATTTGCTTGAATCTTCAGATGTGTGCCACCGGGGCCATGAAACTTCACATCTGAGTACATTGAAATTTGGTGTCCTTTCATACAAAGGAAACTCAAACAACAACAATGAAAACATTGTCCAATTCTATTCACAATGAAAATATCCCTCAGTAATTTGATTTGCAGGAAATGAAAAGTATTATCAACAGAATATGCTTTTCAAAAATTCATAATCCTTTAAACAGGCAAATCCTTTCTCCGGGATTAGTAGCATGGTTTGTGTCCTAGGAGCCAAATCCTATTCTCTGATTCAATCCTTAAATCCTTTCTAACAGTGCCTATATTGATTTCAGACCCAGTTTTGCTTAAGAATCCAAGGACAGAATTTGTTCCTGTGTTTAGAGGTCCTTAATGAGGATTTCTTTAAAAACAAAGTTTATCTAAAATAGCCTCTAGTTCTAAAAGCTAAACTCTGATGTCTCAATGAATATAATAGATATACTTAATTTCTAGATCATCCTTTGTTTTCTCCATGTCTAGTTGAACTTACACTTCTCTGATCTGGTGGAACAATCTAGAAGCTTGATGCTGATCTCCAAAAATTACTGATGACTCTGTCCCCTTAATCTCCAATATTGGCCCTGAATATGTGTATAGTTGATCTCCCTATTTTAATTTTGGGGTTATAGAGACTTGGCCTTTTTGAACATAATGTACATGTAAATGTATATTGTACATATTTATTTTCATAGAGGTCAGATGCTCTCTGTAACAGGGAGTGCATTCTGCACCTCTAGGAAAGATGGAAATAAGTTCTGTTACTGATGATACAGAGATGTGAAGCTGGTAAAAATCCTAAGTTGACTTTTTGAATCACTAAAGAGCATTTTCATTACAGGTAGCACAGTTTTAGTAAATATGTTCTATGTTAATTATTTGAGAAATGAGCATCTGTGTATGGCATAAAGCAGAAGATTTGCTTAATCAGGATACATCATTTCCTACCCAAAGGATCTAACAGAATTTGCTGTACCTGTCTCGCAAATTTTTGTCTGAGAAAAAAAAGACACATATATACAAAAGTTCTCAGAAATGTAATATGGACTACATTAATTCAAGAAACAAGAGAGCAGAGAGGTAGTAAGAGAATTATCAAATTGCGGCTATATTGTGGATACCTAGGTAGAAAAGAATCTCAAAAGAAAATCAACAGATTATAATACAGTTAATCATACTGCCTATGTCATGTGCATAACAAAAATTTTTTGAATGGGTATTGTGAGCCCAGAACAGCAAAAATATGTGTTGGAATTGTGTTGTTTCGTCCTCAGAATTACCCTTTGAAGTATGATCATTTTATATCTGAAGAAAATGAAACTTAGATAACATTGAAAAACGTGCCCACGACCACACAACTGAGTGACTCAGGCTGGATTTGAACTCACCTGTGTCAAACTCTGATCCTCCTAATCCTAACTACTCTCTGCACCTCAGTCTGCACCTGTTCCCCACCTCTGTCTTTACTTCCTCATTCCCAGCCTGGGTTGACAGGGCAGATCCTTCCATGTGAAACTCTCTCCTCTACAGACTCGACTCTTCCAAGCCTGTGATCTTCATATGCCTTATCTTTAACCATTTCAGAAGGTGGATCATTACTGGAAGTTGTGCTTGGATTCACCACAAATCACTGCTATTGCATTTCTGTTGGGTATCTAGGCTTAATTGGATATCCTTTTATTTATGTCTAATTATTGCCACATCATATTCCCCATAGCAGCAGTTCTAAATTTTTCCATTTTCCTGAAGTCTCCAAAGAGATTTCTATACTCTTTGTTGAAGTGGTTAAAAGTGTTAGTCACTTAGTCATATCTGACTCTTTGCAACCCCATGGATGGTAGCCCATCAGGCTCCTCTGACCATGGAATTCTCTGGGCAAGAATACTGGAGTGGGTAGCCATTCCCTTCTCCAGGGATCTTCCCAACCCAGGGATCAAACCTGCGTCTCCTGCATTGCAGGTGGATTCTTCATCATCTGAGCCATCAAAGAAGCCCATCTATCTACTTACCGGGAAAATCAAGAACATCTGACCTGAGGCCCCTCACATTCACTTTTTTCTACTTCACAATTGCTCTGCTAATGTTGTCCATCTCATCACCCTTTATCCTCCTCTAAATTCTCTTTTATGAGTTATATGCTCTACCTTTTATACATTCTCATTTTGCCTTCTCTAGTACATCCTTGTTATTACATGGGTTTCTCATATGGAAAAAACTTTTTTTTTAACCTCCCTAACATCTCCAGATATCACCCTCCATGTTTCCTTCCTTATGCCTTCTTATTTTTCTAGAGAAAGGTATTCTTCTTAACTTTCCTGAAGTACATGACCTTGTCATGTGCTGTAAGTATTTATTCAATAAGATTTACTGTGATGATCATTTTTTGAGATTTAGAAATCCTTCAGAAACCAAGTAAAGCAGAAACCTAGTTCAATGTATCATTAATACTAAATGCTACCAACCTTAAATAAAGAACTTCTGGTAGTTTCTGCTCATCTAAATATTTGCTATATGAGATACAAAGGAAGCATACTTAAAAACATCAGTAACTTTTTGTGATAAGCAGAATATAATTTAAGGAGAAGTATTTTCAGTATGTAGTAACCAATTATATAAAGGTTCAATTCAGTTCAGTTCAGTTGCTCAGCCGTGTCCGACTCTTTGCGATCCCATGAATCACAGCACGCCAGGGCTTCCTGTCCACCACCAACTCCCAGAGTTTACCCAAATTCATGTCCATCGAGTCGGTGATGCCATCCAGCTATCTCATCCTCTGTTGTCCCCTTCTTCTCCTGTCCCCAATCCCTCCCAGCATCAGGGTCTTTTCCAATGAGTCAACTCTTCGCATCAGGTGGCCAAAGTATTGGAGTTTCAGCTTCAGCATCAGTCCTTCCAATGAACACCCAGGACTGATCTCCTTTAGGATGGACTGATTAGATCTCCTTGAAGTCCAAGGACTCTCAAGAGTCTTCTCCAACACCACAGTTCAAAAGCATCACTTCTTGGGCGCTCAGCTTTCTTCACAGTCCAACTCTCACGTCCATACATGACCACTGGAAAAACTATAGCCTCGACTAGACAGACCTTTGTTGGCAAAGTAATGTCTCTGCTTTTGAATATGCTGTCTAGGTTGGTCATAACTTTCCTTCCAAGGAGTAAGCGTCTTTTAATTTCATTGCTGCAATCACCATCTGCAGTGATTAGAATTACAATAAACCTAATCACTATTATTCTGTCTTGTATTACTAAGTTTCTATAAACCTGTGTGCATTTGAAAAATAACATTCTTCCTAAGTTATCTAGGAAATTCACTTTCTCTTAATATTTGTGTTAGCTGTCAAACTCTGTTATAGTTACCTATTAGAAGGTTATTAATTTTTATACAAATTACCAGCTATGATAATCTTGAATATTGGTAAGCTATTTTACTTTTACAATGATAAATATACTTTGTTTTAATTGAGTGATATTATATTCGGAGATAAAGCAAATAAGGTAACTTTTTTACTCTAATGATATGTAGCATACTGATCCATACCTGAAAGTTAATAGATATTAAAATCATCTGATTATGTCTAGTATGTTTTTGGTATCAAAATGTGAGATGAAATTTAGTGGAGACAGAGAAAGCTAAGGGTGGATTTCATGGTTTTCAAGTATCATAAATAATATGGGTACTCATTTTACTTCTCCACAGTAGATCATAAAACAGAAATTGCAGCAAGAGATATGTTAGTAATGTTTAAGGAAGACCTTTTGGACCAAATACTGGGGCAAGGAAGTG
Source organism: Bison bison bison (assembly GCF_000754665.1). Taxonomy (NCBI): domain Eukaryota; kingdom Metazoa; phylum Chordata; class Mammalia; order Artiodactyla; family Bovidae; genus Bison; species Bison bison. Next base: position 8,939,646 of record NW_011494826.1, on the reverse strand, counting down.
CTGAAATGTCTGACTCTCTAATCTTTTTGTGATAGGACCAAAGATCACCAGTCCTGAGTTGTCATTATATGTGGTATCTGATGTAGGAGGTTCTGAGGGGTGAGTGGAGGAATCTGAGAGAGTGTGAAATTGACTCTTGATAGATCTGGTTGGAGGGGAGAAAGAAAAGTCAATTACCTATTAAAAACAATAATGAGATCTCTATCCCTAGGTCATGGAGGTGTTGTGATGATTTCTGACATGGGGTGGGAGTGGGGAGTGTCCACATCTGAAATCCAGATGCGGACACTCTGACATTGCCCTGTGACTTCAACAATTATTCCTCTTCAATCTGTTGTAATCCCAGGTGATTAACTTGAGTGGAGGCCCTGCCTGCAGCTGTGAGTCAAGCATTACTTTTCCCTTTTGAGCTGGGAGGAGCAGCTTCTGTATCTGTCCTTCCCAGAAAAATCCACAAAGCGTCCTTAAGCCCCAGAGGTTTTCTCTGTCTGGTCAGAGACCTGAGACAGATGATTACCGTGGTCTTGTTGGGTACTTTGTTTTTCCATTAGGAGAGAAAAAACACCCCTGCATCAGCATGGCAGCTGGCACTGAACTAGCTTCCATTAATGTTCAGCTGATTGATGTAGCAGGATCCCTGAAACGTTCCTGGTCATCGAAGAATACCACGTGAAGTTCCACATGCAGACTCTCTAGGTCCTCTGACTGCTAGATTTCAACCTCACTTATTCAGATCCTGAAGCCCAGAATGTGCAGAACCGGAGTTACACAGCTGCCCACAGCAGCAAGATGCTGGCCTCCTAGGTGGATATGCTATTTTCTGCTTGTTAGGCAGGCAATATACATGAAGAAGATGTTGCTGAAGATTCAGGATTTGTCACTGAGAGGTAGGTCAGCGGGAGAGAAAGGGTGTACAAACCTACTTCCTGTGATGTGGGTCTGTGCACAGTCATCCTGATGTGTACTCTGAAACTAAATTGAGTAAAAAGGGGGAAATGTAGCACTAAGTGAGCTCTTTTGCTCCACCATGTAAGTCTCAGAAAGGAATCCTTTGGCCTCTAGATTTTAGGTACTGCTTTTGCTTCTATCATCAATCCTAGATTTGCTGAGCTCAGTGGCAGCTATATACTCTTACACAGGCACTGGAGATAAGACAATAAGTCAGTTTCCTACTTTCATGGAATTTTATACCTAGTGAGAGGATGCAGACTATGAGCAAATAAGCAGATAAATAAAATATCAGAAGGTGATAGGTGATAGAAAGTCAGACTGATTGATGGAGAGCTAGTACTGGGGTAAAGGAATTAATTAGCTTGAGATGTTGGGAACAGACTCACTGAAGAAGTTAATCAGTGACCTGAGTGACAAAAAAGAGCCTATCTGATAGTGATGCAGGGAAAGGGCTTCCCAGCAGAGGGAACTGCTGGTGGAAAGGCTATAAGCTGGGAAGGAGCTGAATGTTTTGGAACAAACAGGAGAGAGATCCACTTGGCTAGAGCTGAGTGAGGCTGGGATACATGATGAGATTGGAAAGGTTGTCAGGGGCCAGATCAGGAGGGATCTTGTGGGCCCGGAGGAGAGTGACTCCAGAATGGTCCTAGAATTGGATTAGACCCTGGCATTCAACTAGTTTGCCCTTCTCACTTCAAAACTAAGGAAACAGAGCCCAGAAAAGTGAGATTGTGTCACCCCATCTCCACCACCCAACCTTAGTTATGCTACAACTGGAAACAAGATCTTCAACTCACAGTCTTTGTTACTTATCATTAAACTCTTCCTGAATGCTAAAAAGGTGTGACTCCTGAAAACTGTCGAACATTTAAACTCCTCATCTTTAAAATATGCCACAGTTGTGCTGTCTTCTTGACTCATATTCTACGACAATGAGAAAATCACAGAGGCAAAGTCAATATTACAGAGTAGATTTCTATTTTCCATAGAGAAGGATAGTTTGAATAGTTTTGTTCTCATAGAAGAATGAAATTTTACAAGGAAAAAATGATTTTTTTTCATCAAGAGCCTATGTTTAGCTGCCATGCTCACCATGAAAGATTTTCATAGCCAGGATCAGATTTGGTAGGCTTGGATATGACCTGATGATATGGGGGAGGTCAAGGTGATATGTAGGGGTATAATGCAAACATGAATGAGGGTTGATCAATTGTTTTTTAAAACAACTGGGCAGTATGGCATAGTTACTAAAGATATAGACTGTGGCTCTAGACTAGAAGGATCAGAATTCCAGCTCTAACTGGCTGTGTGAATTTGGGTAAATAATCTAATCTCTGTTCCTCATTTTCTTATGTATAAAAGGGAGTGATAGTTGTATCCTGCTCACAGGGAATTAAATTATTATCTGTAAAAAGATGTAGAGCAATGTTTGTTGCATAATGCTTATTACATAAGAAACACTATATAAATGTTTCAAAGATTTTTTTTTAAAAACATAAAATGTCTGGAATTATCCTTCATTCACTTTATTAAAATAGAGGGGAGGGAGGCTTATAAATATCTTTGTAGATCAGTTATACATTTCAATAGTAAGTTTGACTTTAGAGTCACATACCAAAGACAACCCCATCATTCTAGGATTGGGACACATTCCTACTACAGGGACATATGGTGCTACTTCTATGCCTAGAAGGAGTTAACATTCTACTGTACATACATTCAGGATCAGAATACTTTATTGTAAGTTATCCACGCACAGGACATACGTGTGTATATATGTCTTGGTCTTTCAAATAGCAGGGACAGCGCCTTCAGGAGCAGTGGCTTTCACATCCTCCTCTGTGTTGAGAAGAAGACTTTACTGAAGAGGGAACATAAATGGAGATTCACTTGGGACCAGCTGAGATCTTCAGTTCTAAAAGGATTTGAGGCTGGAATGATTTAAGCACAGACCCACAGTAAGAGATGTGATCGTGGAGTAGAAGCTTGTTGTCACTGCTTTAGCCTCCATTGATTCAGGGTTTATAACCCCAAGATCTGCCAACAGCCAGGTGCAACAGCAAATGACATCCTCAGTCTCTGGCCTGGAGTCTCCTAGATTTTATGCTACTACTCCTTCTGCTTCCTTTCCATGAACTAACTGGTAGGCTCTGACAGATGTTTTGTTTTCTCTCTCTTCTATAGTCTACCCCCTTTTCTCTATCCTTGCAGGAGAATGTAGAAGAGTCTCCTCCTTCTCCTAGGAGATCTTGAATGGACAGAAGAGTGTCCTCCCTGTCTTTGTCTAGGGATGAAAGCGTAAACAAAGGAATAACTTCAGATTCAAAATAACAGTGTCGGAAGGAACCACATAGTCCATTGGAATGTGTCCTTACTTTGGGGGTTTCTAGGTACAGGTAAGAGTTAGTGTCTGCACAGTGAACCTAGCTAAATGGAGGGGATTGCTTATACCTCAGGTGCCAAGCTTGGCATTCCAGCTACCCTGCTTGGCCATCCTGAATGCTGAGAGGATCTTCAAGAGATCTGTGATCTTCAATGCCAACCCTACATATCACCTAGCTGAAGGTGAGGGAAAAGAGAAGACAGAGGGTCATCAAGAAGGATTATGACCCAGGCCTGATTGCCAATTGCCTGACCTTGGTCCACATTCTATTGGCTGGAACTTGTCAGAAGGACTCACCTGACTGTAAGGAAGGCTGGGAACTGGGTTTGGCTGTTATCCATGAAGAAATGATACTGATTTGGTGAATAGCCTGTCAGTCTCTACCATAGAGACTATATAACCAATGGTGCTTTAGAGATAGTGGCAGAGTTAAAACACATTTCTTAATCCAAACCACAGGGCTCTCCTCACCAAACCACACTCTGCCATCTCTCTTATAGGTCCCCTACCTTAGGAAGAAAAAAACCCACAGTCCACAAAAGTGGCAAAAGGAGAGCCAAGAAGAAATTTGTTGATCCATTTTCTAAGGAAAATTGGTAAAAATGCTTTGTAACCAAATGAAGTTTGTTTTGCCTGACCATCAGGGGCCAAAATGCTGAGACACCAAGCCCTGCAGCAAAGAGAGGGCTTATTGACAAGGCAGACCAAAAGAGAAGAAACAAAACTCAATTCTGCCTTCTGAAGTCAAGAGTCTGGGGTTATTTATGGTATAACAAATAGGGAAGCAAGGTGGTCTGAGGCATGGGGCATGTGGGAAGCATGGGGATATGGGGGAACATGATTGGGAAAAGTACACAAATCATGGTTCTGCACAGATGTAACTAACTACAGGCCTCTGTACATTCAAACATGGAGGTGCTTAGCATGATGTGGGTTATGGACTTTTCAGTCCTCTGACATCTAAAGATCACCAGGTGAACACCTGCAGATGCCCGGTTGGAATGTCAGTGGTCCTATCCAGTCTTAACCAACTCAGTTTCCACTAATCACAGGTGAGATACCAAGTTCCTGGAAAACAACTCCCTCAAACATTGTTTAGGCTATGTGCTACTTGGAGGACATTTGTCTTAAAATAACTTTGATTAGTGAAGGCAGGTGAAATGAATTTGACTAATCATTATGTGACGTTTCAGCATTACCTGTGTTCAATATTGGGGCTTTCCAGGTGACACTAGTAAAGAACCCATCTGCCAATGCTAGAGACAGAAGAGATGCAGGTTCGATCCCTGGGTCAGGAAGATCCGCTGGTGAAGGAAATGGCAACCCACTCCAGTATTCTTGCCTAGGAAATCTCATGGACAGAGGACCCTGGCAGGCTACTCATGAGGTCTCAAAGAGTCGGACAAGTAAGCGCACACTCATGTTCAATATTAGAAGTACTGTTGTTTTTGGTAAAAAAAAAAAAAAAGGAAAAACAGCAATCAGATCTGAAAGAACTCTTAGCACCTACCTACAAGTTTGCCAGACCCAGAAAAGGATGGTGGAAAATCATGACACAAGAGGTATAGATGAATGACTTGAAAGAAGGGGTTCATAAATTGATTCCAGAGAACATTGGGAGAGGCATAGAAAAGGATGGCCAATCTAGAAATATTTCTCTATGATGGATTGATTAGAAAAGTAAAAATGTTGAAGTCCAAGTTTGAATTGGGAAAACTCATGGAGCTTCATTGTGAAGGCAAAAGAAAAGCTCCTGGGAATGAGATAGCTGATAAAGTTGAGCTGATGGAGATGAGCCACCAGTCCACAGATCTGCTTAAAATTCAGATGTTTAATGGTGACAAATACCAAGTCCTATTTGTGGGGAAAGAAAGGAAAGCACAGCCCATTAAATACAATTCTGGTGTAGAATCCAGTCAAATTCTACTCACAGGAAAAGCCCAATGCAACATGTGGGAATCCTACAAATAAGGGTCAGTCTTGCCTCCTGATGGAGAAGGCAATGGCACCCCACTCCAGTACTCTTGCCTGGAAAATCCCATGGACAGAGGAGCCTGGTAGGCTGCAGTCCATGGGGTCGTGAAGAGTCAGACACGACTGAGTGACTTCACTTTCACTTTTCACTTTCATGCACTGGAGGAGGAAATGGCAACCCACTCTAGTGTTCTTGCCTGGGGAATCCCAGGGACGGCAGGGCCTGGTGGGCTGCCGTCTATGGAGTTGCACAGAGTCAGACATGACTGAAGCGACTTAGCAGCAACAGCAGCAGCTTGCCTCCTGATATGACAGAGTGACCTCACTGTACCATGAACCCTTTGTAACGAAAATCAGCACATCCTGCTGCTGCGGCTAAGTCGCTTCAGTCATGTCCGACTCTTCGCGACCCCATGGACTGCAGCCTACCAGGCTCCTCCATCCATGGGATTTTCCAGGCAAGAGTACTGGAGTGGGTTGCCATTGCCTTCTCTGAGCACATCCTGAGCCTGGCTTTTTCTCACTTCTCTGGGACCTTCTCCACTTGGCTGCTTCCTGTGGACCTGGGGCAAGATGAGGGTTATTGCACGGTTCACCGCAAACACCTGTCTCTTGGTTTTACTTCAACCTTTGATTTCAGATGTTTTCCTTTCCTCCCCTTCTACGTTTGGTCCTTTGGTCTCTTTCCCCTTGCTGACTTTCATCATCCAATTAGAAACAACACCCTCCTCTGGCTACCAGTTTCTCTGGGAACTGTAGGGAGTAACCCCCGAGCCTCCTGCATTCCCCTGGGGCCAGCAGTGCTTCAAAGGAGCATGGTGGCGGCTCCACCTCATGGCTGGGCTGCCTTTCTGTTTGAACAGCTTCCATTGCCCACTGCTGATAAGTAACTCAATGATTCATTAAACACACAAACAATGAGTGAATCTGTTCCATTAGCAAGGCCACCTGTTGTTCTCAGCCGCTCCCAGCTGAAGCCGGTGCACAGGAACAACAGATGCCTCCGTCAGCCGAGCGCCCCGTCCACGTTTGTTGGCATCTTAAAGCTGGAAAGGCAGGGCCCCGGATCTGCTGGTGCTTTCATGCTCTTCCTTTCATCTGGTGGCAGGGCCGCAAGAATATACTGTGAATACAATGCACCTCTCTATAATCAACGGGAAAATTCAAGAGTTTGGTCATTATCGCCCTCCTAGGCTGGTGGAATTAGACAAAGGGGAGAGAGGGATGATCTTGTTCCCTTTTGCCTGCAGGTGACAGGCCAACGGAATTAACCAAGGGCTACCCAAAAATAAAACCAAAAAACCCAAACAAAGCCAAGCCAACTATCTATAAAAAGCAACCCTGCTGATAATACAATCTTGGCTACTTAGTCTCTGGTTCCTGCAGCTGCTCTGGGCCTTTAGGAACCCGTCTGCTAGTGGTCACCAGCTGATTATAAATTAAGACTAGCAAAAGTCGGACAAAGCCAAGTTAAGATTCTCAGCAGGCATCATAATCAAGAAAAGTTGATACTTTATTATTTTAAAATACAGCATTTTCTCTCCTCTCATGTATAACTAACTTCTATTGATTATTTTTTTAATTTTATTTTATTTAACTTTACAATAGTGTATTGGTTTTGCCATATATCAGAATGAATATGCCACAGGTATACATGTGTTCCCCATCCTGAACCCTCCTCCCTCCTTCCTCCCCATACCATCCCTCTGGGTCATCCCAGTGCACCAGCCCCAAGCATCCAGTATCATGCATCGAACCTGGACCTATTGATTATTATAATAAAGAGGGGGGCTTTCATAAGGTCAGCAATGTTTTTATTTATTTTAGTATTATTTTTAACATTTTATTTAAAAATTAGGAGTACAACCCAATCAAAATATGAGTGGAAGGTCAACAGTGTTAGTTTGGAGCCTGAAAGCTGTGTGGTACCATGAACAGGGAAAGATATAATCTTTTCTCAATTGAGTAGTAAACTGACTCTTTAGAGTGAATTGAGTTTCTTTTTTTGAACCGAGTTTTTGAATGCCATAGTCATTAAGTTTTGTACTGCATACTTCAGAATTGTTAGCTTTAAATTTCCCTGTAGTGACACTTTGATTAAAATATTTGTTTACATAATTTATGTTTATGACAGGTTTATTCTAATATATTAGTAAAAACTTTCTTGTTCACTAGTTTTTGTAAGAAAATGGAAGATTAAGAAGTAAAGAGTAATGACTCTTCAAAGCAAATTTCAGTTCCTATTAGCTTATCATGTAAATTAAAAAAAAAAAAACAGCTTTAATTACAGTACCAGATTTCAGAGAAGACTATTGCTAGTGGCTCTTTTACTTTCATTTTTGGGGAAATGATAGAACTCCAGGTGAGGAATTTGATTTGTGTCTCTTTCATGAATACTATTTTGTTTTTAGAGGATGTGCTTTCAGCTATAAACATTCAGAAAGAACAAGGTAAACAGATTGAGGCAGGAAGATCCCACTTCTTGGGCTCTCTAGGCAGGTGTGAGCATATCTCCCTCATCCAATACATAAAAGGACCACGTGCATTTTCAAAGGGATGTCTGCAATCCTGGTCTTTTGACAATCACCACTACTATTTGATTGCCCAATGCAGGTGGTTGTGTAATCAAAAGAATCCTCAGATTCCCCTGTGCAAAAAAGAAAGGCACAGGAAGCGCCTTTTAAAAAAGACTACACAGGAGATAGCCACATACAAACTAACAATTAGATGGAAAACTTATAGCTATCCTTGTGTGTGATTAGACTAGCACCATCCAATAGACCTTCCTGCAATGATGCAAGTATTCTATACCTGTGCTGTCCAGCGAGCTAGCCACCAGCTACATGTGGCTGCTGAGTACTTGAAAGGTGGCTAATATGACTGGGGACCTAAACATCATTCTTAAGTATAAACAGACACATGCATTTAGTGGTTACTGCTGTTGTTCAGTTGCTAAATTATGTCTAACTCTTGGAGACCCCATGGACTGTAGCACTCCCGGTTTTCCTGTTCTTCACTATATTTTGGAGTTTGTTCAAACTCATGTCTTCAGTGAGTCGGTGATGCTATCCAACCATCTCATCCTCTGGCACCCCCTTCTCCTTTTGCCTTCAATCTTTCCCAGCATTTGGGTCTTTCCCAGTGAGTCAGCTCTTCATATCAGACGGCCAAAATATTGGAGTTTCAGCTTCAGTATCAGTCCTTCCAATGAATATTCAGGGTTGACTTCCTTTAGAATTGACTGGTTTGATCTCCTTGCAGTCCAAGGGAGTCAAAATCTTCCCCAGCACCACAGTTCAAAAGCACCAATTCTCTGGTGCTCAGCCTTCTTTAGGGCCCAACTCTCACATCCGTACATGACTGCTGGAAAAACCATAGCTTTAACTATTAGGAACTTTGTCCGCAAAGTGATGTCTTTGCTTTTTAATAAGCTGTCTAGGTTTGCCATAGCTTTCCTTCCAAGGAGCAAGTGCCTTTTAATTTCATGGCTCCAGTCATTGTCTGCAGTGATTTGGGAGCTCAAGAGGCTGTTTAGATCCTCTTTACTTTCTGCCATTAGAGTGGTATCATCCACATGTCTGATGTTATTGATATTTCTCCTGGCAATCTTGATTCCAGCTTGTGAGTCATCCAGCCCAGCATTTTGCATACACTCTGCATATAAGTTAAATAAGCAGGTGGTAATATACATCCTTGTCTTACTCCTTTTCCAATCTTGACCCGCATACAGGTTTCTCAGGACACAGTAAGGCTCTGGTAATCCCATCTCTTTAAGAATATTCCACAGTTTGCAGTGGTCCACACAGTCAAAGCCTTAGGGCTTCCCAGGTGGTTCAAATGGTAAAGAATCTTCCTTCAAGGCAGGAGACCCAGGTTTGATCCCTCGGCCAGGAAGATCCCCTGGAGAAGACTCTGGTTCCTCTGCCTTTTGTAAAAACCAGCTTGTACATCTAGAAGTTCTCGGTTCATGTACTGCTGAAATCTAGCTTGAAGGATTTTGAGCATAACCTTACTAGCAAGTGAAATGAATACAACTGTCTGGTAGTTTTAACATTCTTTGGCACTGCCATTCTTTTGGATTGGAATGAAAATTGATCTTTTCTGGTCCTGTGGCCACTGCTGAGCTTTCCAAATTTGCTGGCATATTGAGTACAGCACTTCAACAGCATCATCTTTTAGGATTTGAAATAGCTCAGCTGGAATTCCATCACCTCCACTAGCTTTGTTCATAGTGATGGTTCCTAAGGCCCACTTGACGTCACATTCCAGGATGTGTAGCTCTAGGTGAGTGATCACATGATCATGGTTATCCTGATAATTAAGACCTTTTTTTGTATAGTTCTTCTGTATATTCTTGCCACGTTTTCTTAATCTCTTCTGCTTCTGTTAGGTCCTTACCATTTCTGTTCTTTACTGTGCCTGTCCTTGCATGAAATCTTTCCTTGATACTCCAATTTTCTTGAAGAGAAAACCTTAAAGAGAAAATCTCTAGTATTTCCCTTTTTCTTGTTATCCTCTGGTTCTTTGCATTGTTCATTTAAGAAGCAATTACTGTATTGAACCACAAGAATTATTTGGTAACTCAGTGAAGGTTATAGTCTGGATTGGTCTTGACTTTGATATCCCTAGTACCTGGGTTGGTTTCCTACCTTCATTATAAACACTCAATATTTGTTACATGAAAACACACGTCTGATCATGGTCCATCATTCCTTAATATTCTTTGGTGCTTCTCCTGATGCAAGAGTTCTAATCTCTGGCGGGCCCTCAATTTCATCTATTTTCTGCCTCAGCATATACAAGTTTTTAATCCATTCTTTGACTTGCATTCATTTCCCTGTGTTTCTGGTTTTGTGTGTCCCTCTGCCTGCCAATGTAGGAGACACAGGAGATGCAGGTTCAGTCTCTGGGTTGGGAAGATCCCCTGGAGGAGGGCATGGCAACCCACTCCAGTATTCTTGCCTGGAGAATCCCATGGACAGAGGATCCTGGTGGGCTACAGTCATAGGGTCACAAAGAGTCAGACATGACTGAAGCAACTTAGCATGCATGCTGCCTAGAAAGCTCTACTTCCAACTCATCCTCCTTGACAGACCTCTGCTTATCTTCCAGGACAAAATATGACTTTTTTTGTCAAGTCTTTGCCGACTTCCCCAGACTGAGTTAATATCACTCTCTTTTCTGGGTTCCCACAGCAGTATAGCATATATATCAGAGCAGAGGTGTCTTAGGGCAGATTCTCAGATCTGTGAACAAATATTTGTAAGGAAATTCCCAAGGGAAGCTAGGAAAGTAGCGGGTGAGAGGCAGAGGGCAGGAAGGGGAGGAAACCAAGTGAGTATGCAATCACAAAATTACACAGAGGGTGGTTTTTTCCCGATTATGCAGGCAAACTTATTAACTCTATAAATCAAGCCTTGGAGTTGTCCTGAACGAAGGCAATGAAACCAGAGTTTTCAGACTCTCACATTCATCAGTTATTGGTTAAGGACCACCCAGGGGCAGTGCACTCCCAAGCACTTTGGTCTCTCCATTTATGTGTGCCAAGGAGACTCAAAGGCTAGTTCTTCAAGATAGAGAGTAGTTCTGGCTGTGGGAAGTGAAACTGTTAGACATTCGACATTATCCACTACTGCTACTGCTGCTAAGTTGCTTCAGTCGTGTCTGACTCTGTGCGACCCCATAGACGGCAGCCCACCAGGCTCCCCCGTCCCTGGGATTCTCCAGGCAAGAACACTGGAGTGGGTTGCCATTTCCTTCTCCAATGCATGAAAGTGAAAAAATAAAGTGAAGTCGCTCAGTCGTGTCCAACTCCTAGCGACCCCATGGACTGCAGCCTGCCAGGCTCCTCCATCCATGGGATTTTCCAGGCAAGAGTACTGGAGTGGAGTGCCATTGCCTTCTCCGGTATTCAAATTGAGCCTATGTGTTTGCAAACCAAGATATATCTTTTCCTAGAGAAGTGACAACTATTTTCAGTCTCAGTTTCCTCCTCTGTAAAATTTAGAAAATAATTGTATCTAACTCATGGGCTTAAGGTGAAGTTTGAATAAGATAATGTATGCAAAGTAACATAGTGTGGGGTAACTTGTAAAAAAGAAAAAAAAAGTTATATTATTACAACATTTTATGACAATGGCATATCTGGCTCCTCTATTAGCTTTGAGATTTTTTAGGCCAGTAATTGGCCTCATTGGTCTTTGAATCACTTGTACTTAAGGCAACGCCTGACCCTGAGTAGATGTCAGCTCAATCAATATTTCTTAAGTATATGAGTGATGCTTTTGAACCTAACATCTCTTAAGATCTCTGACAGTATCTTGAAACCCTTTCTTCATGTAGAGGATTACCCAATAGACCATGTTCATAAGGTTTCTTATTCTCTTGGGATTCTCTGAAAAATGGCACAAACTGGTACATAACAGTTGCTAAATAACTGCTGAACTGACATTTGTTGGGTGAGGGTCCAGAATGCTCTAAGGGTAAGATCATCATAATCTGAAGGGTTGTTTTCTCTGTTTCAGAGTTTGTTTGCAGAGAGTGATCTTAGGTCACTTACAGTTCAATGTAGGAAAACAGAAACCCCTCTAGGTTTTCAAGCAGAACATGATTTAATAGAGGGAATTAGGTGCTATAGCAGGCAGAATTTCTAAAATGGTCTTCCAAAGAAGTTCGCCTACTAATCCCAGAAGCTCTGAATGTGCTCATATATCATCCCTGTGATTATATTACGTTACATGGCATAGTTTATCTTAAGAAAGAGATTACCTGGGTGGCCTGATCTAGTCACAAGAGCCCTTAAAACCAGGGCATGTTCTCAGCTGAGAGCAGAAGAGAGAGTCAGAAATGTGAGGGCATTCGACCTGAGGGGTCCTGCTGCTCCTGCAGTGTAAGAAAGACTTCATGTGCCATAGCTAGTTTGAAGGTGGAAGAAGCCAGGTGGGGAAGAATGTGGGTGGCTTTTAGGAGCTGAAGAGGCCTCTAGCTGACAGCTATCAAGGAACTGGGGACCTCAATCCCCAAACCATAAAGAGATGAATTCTGCCAATTACCTGAATGAGCTTGGGGGTAGAATCTTTCCAGAGCCTCCAGGTAAGATCCCGACCTAACTGAAACCGTGGTTTCAGCCTTGTGAGACCCTGAGCACAGAAGCCCACTGAGCTTTAACTTCTGACCTACAGAGCTGGTAGAGGTAATAAATGAGGTTACTAATAAATGGGGCTACTAAGGGTTTCCCAGGTGGCACAGTGGTAAAGAATCCGCCTGCCAATCAATGCAGAAGACATGGGTTTGATGCCTGGGTCAGGAAGACCCTGGAGAAGGATATGGCAACTCACTCCAATATTCTTGCCTGGAAATCCCATGGGTAGAGGAGCCTGGCAAACTACAGTCCATGGGGTTGCAAAGAGTCAGACATGAATGAGCATCTGAGCAGCACCAGTGTTAATCATCAGGCTGCTAAGTTTGCTGTCACTTGCTATACTGCAATAGAAAACAAATGCAGTGCTTGCCAGATTGTGGAAAAACCTGGAGTCAAGAAAGCAAGGTGGGCTACTCCCAACTTTCAGGTTGGAACCCCCACAGGCTGCTGTCTGAGATCAGGAAGCTGCAGGAAATTATGTTACCCACAGCCCTGAAGCTGAGGCCTGGCTGTGAAAGAGACCAGCCAGCTGCCCCACTGGGCCCACCTGCTGATGGCCACATTCAGTGTCCCCCGCCGTTACTGACAGAGGAGGAGGGGCCCTTGCTCTCTCCAACCTCACAAATATATTCACAAATGAATGTTACTGTTAAACATGTCATATCCAGAAGCTTGGCAGAGAGGAAGTCTGGGATACGTAGTTCCCAGGCCTCTAGCACCTGACCATAAACAGGAACCTACAGGCAGGGAGTGTGACAGTGCTAAGTGGTAATGAATGGTACCCAATATGACTTTTCAAGATTTTAAGACCCTTTAAGTCAACCTTCTGGTAGGAATTATTGGTTTCACTTTACAGATCTGAAAACTGAGGTTCAGTTGGGTTAAATATCTTGCCTAAAGTCTCATAAAAAGGAAATAGCAAAACCCAGATTAGAACCCAGATCTGTGTCTTCCCAAGCCAAGATTTTTCAGCCTCTGAAGCTGCAGCTGGCCTTGGGATGGCATTTCTATGATTGCCTAACAGTTGGACCCTCTGGGCTCAACTGAGGGGGAAACAGAAGTGGCAGCAATTTCATTTTCTTAAAGACTTCCTTAGGTTCCTGGTCTGGGGAGGCTGTTAGCCTCATGTTGGAGGCCCCTCTCCTCCCCTCCCCTCATCCAAGCTGCCTCCTTGGCCCGCAGTCTTTGACTTTGGACACAGCCCTTACAATATGTGCTCTGACTTCTGGGTTTATTTGGAGGCATTCTCTGTTGCCCTTCTGTCTTGCGAGCACACAGGATTGGCCCCTTTCCTCCGGGCTTGAGGTCTCTCTGCCTTTCCCCCATGGGGGCTGGTGCTGGGCTAGGAGCAGCGTCAGAAGGAACGTCCCCTGAAAAGAGGGGTCATGGAGCATTTCCCCCAGACAGCTCTATCTTTCCTGCATACCAATCCAATTACAAATTGGCCCATGGGCTCAAGCACGAGAGCAATTTGGCTTTCTCTCTTCACTTGCTGATAGTTTTAAACCTACTTTCTTAAAAAGCCCCACTCTGGGAGGTTTTAGCACCCAAGTCTAAGAGAGGTGGGATGCAACGATCCCAAACACCGGGGTGCAGTGAAGCACAGAAGAGAAGCTCAGTGTAATATTTTTCAGAAAAAATGAAAGAGAAAGAGACAGGTTCCCTGAGATTTCCCAGGACTGCAAGTTAGAGTCTGGGGGCTGGTCTTTCCAGATCTGCCTTGACCAGCCCTCTGGGTTCCTTCTCTACCTGGCCCTTTTCTCTTCTGGACTTTTCTTCAGTGGTGAGGAATTCATTCCTAGGTTTCTACAGGGAAAAAGAAATACTTCAACAGTCTTTGGTATGCCTTAAAAGGACATTTTTTTTTTTAAACATATGCTCACGGTTTGATATAGCTGAACTCAAAGGCAGGGCATCTATGTCAGAGATAAGTGCACAGCCCAGCTATTTACAATAGAAAGTCTAGGAACAGCCAGCCTTTCTTCACTTGGATCTCATGGGAAAACTGTTTGGAGGGAGTCACACAAAAGAATAAGCTCCTTCTGCCTTGTTAAATGTTTGTTTAAATAGTTTAAGTTGAAGACTCAACTTAAGGCACCTCTAGAAAGAAAAGCAGCTTTAAGGTAAGGTTGTACATGTAGTTCGTTTTTTTGATTAAAAATTCCTCAGTCCAGTTTTCCCTGATTGCTGTTTTTCTAGGTTTCAGGCTGACATTCCTTGAGTAAAGGATGCTCCACTTGCTTCCTTCCATTCCTGTGTCTCTTTAAGAAAGATCGCTTCTTACTTTTGATCATCACACCGGTCACATGTCTCATGCAAGGACCTGCATGGAGTTTCCGGTGCAAATCCAGTTCCCTTGAGCTGAGATGCCCCACTGGCAGGGAGCTGAGACAACTCCCTCCTCTCAGGACCCATCAGGAGAGCCTCTTCCACACCACTCTTCCTTTTACAAAGATGTCTCCGATGGTTTCCAGAGTGATCCAGAAGATCTTACTAAAATGCTTAAAAAGACAAAGTCAGAGGATGAATCTAGAGATGGACATGTTTTCTGCTATGCAATAGGGGATATACCAGTGAATTGGGTAGCTGCATTCTCTGTTCCCATGGAATCCAGTGGGGGAAACAGACAAGTGAAGGCAATTACCAGTGTGAGTCATACTGAGAGAATATGATGAGAGCACAAAAAGGGATATGCGACCCTGATGTATCAGGAAGACATCCTAAAAGAGATGGAGATTGGGGATAAGGATGCTAATGTTATTGCAGAACCTCTGTGATGAGGTCTCAGAAACTGACTCCAGTAGAGAATAGAGGTGTGTGTCACTGAGGGACCCTTGCTTGGGGAACACCTCTATGAGATCCACTTGGATGGATTGCGTCACTACCCTGGCTGAGCTGATGGATTTCACAGCTGCACTTTGATGGCTCTCGACTTCTCCATCACTAAGTCAGTCGACGAGCCAGAGCTCCTCCTTCTTTATTTCCTGCCTCTCTTAAGCAACAGCTGTGTAAGTCGGTGCTCTTGAAGGGGAAATGTTGAAAAGTAGATAGGAGTCCCAAGGGGAATGTGTGGTGAGCGGAGTGGGAGACCAGGCTGATTCTTACTTCGGCTCAGTTATATATGGCACCTGCCTCACCTCATCTGAGCTTTCAGCCCTCAGGTCATGATGAAAAAGAAGATGCTGGGATCATCCTGTCAAACTGTCAAATTTGGGGTGAATGAAATATCCACAAGGGATCTCCAAGAAGACAGAATGCTCATATTTACTTTCAACCAGGGAGAATTTGAACCTATGTCTCCAGATTTGGAAGTCTAGGATATTAATTCATTGTGACATCTGGTCCTTCTTTTTGATATTTTAAAAATACCCTAGAAACAGAATTGTGAATCCCTGCTCTAAAGTGCTACTCTTAGATTCTGGGAAAGAATGCAATTCTGAGTTTATCTTGTTTATCC
This sequence comes from Bison bison bison, assembly GCF_000754665.1. NCBI lineage: Eukaryota > Metazoa > Chordata > Mammalia > Artiodactyla > Bovidae > Bison > Bison bison. The sequence goes on along the minus strand of NW_011494826.1, from coordinate 8,923,740 downwards.
AACAGGTCTCTGGTCATTTGTGTAACATGATATTCATCCATTGGATGCTCTAAGCCAATTGCTAACACAAGGTTTCCATTTTGTTATAATCATCCATGAAAGAAAAGAATGTGGAAATGTCTATCTTTCCATTTTCAAGGACTGTGGTGGCACCAGTAGCAGGCTGCTTCTAGTCTTTGCTGCAACCACCACTTGAGAATGTAAGATTCTCTAAGAACGCTAGAATTTTGGAACTAGGATGAAAAATCAGCAGTATGTAACAGTGTGTAACGAGGATCCTAAAGATGCTCACATCCTTTGTTCCAGTCAATAAGGGACTGCAAAGAAATGTCACTCAACAGACCCACAAATATGCATTACCAAAGATTTTCATTCTAGTATTTTCTTTCTTTTTGGTAAAAGTAAAAACATGAGAGACCACCAAGATCAATAAAAAGTAGATATGATCATAGTGGTGAATTGAGTTTGAATTTCATTCTGCATTCTTATCCTAAAGGAATTCACACAAGCCTGGTACAGATGGGTTCTTAATTATATTTATTTCAAATTTAATATTTAATTGAATACACTCTAAATATAAATAATAAATAAATGCTAACTAAATAGTAATGAGTTTAGCAATATGTGAACCATGAACTTCCTGATGTTCAAGCTGGTTTTAGAAAAGGAAGAGGAACCAGAGATCAGGTGGTCTGGTATT